>NC_092862.1:9076648-9136875 GCF_032062135.1 Pyxicephalus adspersus | reverse complement strand
AGTGAACGAGTCAGAGAGAGGGAGAGAAAAAGAGCGAACAAAAAGAAAAGATAAGCAAACGATAGAGAAGAGCGAACAAGAGAGAAAAGAGTGAATGAGTCAGAGGGAGCAAGCAAGCAAAGAAAGCATGCAAGAGGAGATGCGAGCAAAAAAGAGAGTAAGGGAGAGGAAGAGCGAGCGAAAAAGATAGCGAAAAAGCGATCGAGAGAGAGAAAAAGAGCGAACGAGAGAGAGAGAAGAAGAGCGAACAAGAAAGAGAGGATAAACGATTGATAGAGAAGAGTGAACAAGAAAGAAAAGAGTGAACGAGTTAGAGAGAGCAAGCAAAGAATAGAGCAGCAAAGCGAGCGAAAGAGAAAAGAAACAAATGATAGAATATATTAGACTAGACTTCTGGACATAGAAGAGATACATAAATTGATAGATCGATAACAAGCAGATAGAATTTTTTTTTTATACAATTGGATTCACAGGTGATGATAGATAAAAAGACACAAAAGAGATAAATAGATTTACATATTATTTACTTGCTAATTATAACCTGAAGAAAATCCTGGAACAACACCTTCCATGGTTTCCATGGTAAGATGCGAGGCTGCTCCCTCCTCTCTATAGATCTTCCCATCATACAGTAGGGAGCAGGTCCCCCCCAGACACCCTCCAAGGAGGCAGCCAATCACACGCAGCCATTGGCTCATTTTCAAACTCTCAGAGATGAATTCATTTTGTTTCAGAAACAGATCAGTACACATATGTTATCCTAGGCATGTATCCACACGTTCCCCCGACCACTCCAACAATGGTCGCTGCATGTGCACGGGATGTACACATCTCTCCATCTGCTGGGAGAATACATACACAGTGACAATGTAGAAGCATCATATATGTGAATAATGAAATACTCTTCAAGTCAGTGCCATAACTCTAATAATAGTAATATATTTAGAGAGGATTATTGCATGGTACACCATATATTGATCATTATGTTACTGTTCGGGCTGTCACATTCAGTGATACTCCAGTGTCACTTACATAGTGATAAAGTCATGTGATTTCTGTTAGATGGGACGATTTAGAACCTACGTACTGTAGCGTTCAAGCTTTCAGCCATGTTTGTAGCACTACAGGGAGCTGATTGCATCATTGTCTCCAGGAAAGGAATGTTTTTCAGTCTTTTGCTCTTTTAATTTACCCCAAGCTAGAACCAATATGTTGTTTACCTTCAATATTAGGGTACAAGTCTAAGGGTTATGGTGACTGCAAGACAAGGTATGACGGTGCACCCAAGAACAAGCTTACATCAAAGACATCCCTAACACAGTCTAGAAAATTATTTTTGGTTTGGGCTTGGCCTTATCCCTATCGACCGTGTCCAGTGACCCTGGCCTGATCAACTACTACCTCTAGTGATCCTTGTCTGATGTACTACTACTACTTCAGGTGGTCCTCGTCTAATCTACCACTACATCTATCAGTCCTGGTCAGGTCCACTAACAATACTGGTGCCAAAAAATTATTTTTGGTCTGGTCCCGGCTTGATCCCCCTCCGACTATGTCCAGTAGTCCTGGCCCGATCCCCCTTCCACTACCTCCAGTGGCCTCGGCCCGATACCCCTTCCACTACGTCTAGTGGCCCTGGCCCAATACCCCTCCCATTACGTCCAGTGGTCCTGGCCCGATCCCCCTTCTGCTACGTCCGGTGGTCCTGGCCCGATCCCCCTCCCACTACGTCCAGTAGTCCTGGCCCGATCCCCCTTCCACTATGTCCAGTGGTCCTGGCCCGATCCCCCTTCCACTACGTCCAGTGGCCCCGGCCTGATGCCCCACCCACTACGTCCAGTGGTCCTGGCCCAATCCCCCTTTCCACTACGTCCACTGGTCCTGGCCCGATCCCCCTCCCACTAGGTCCACTGGTCCTGGCCCGATCCCCCTCCTGCTACGTCCAGTGGTCCTGGCTTGATCCCCCTCCTGCTACGTCCAGTGGTCCTGGCCCGATCCCCCTCCTGCTACTTTCAGTGGTCCTCGCCCAATCCCCCTCCTACTTCATCCAGTGGTTCTTGCCCGCTCCCTCCCACTATGTCCAGTAGCCCTGGCCCAATCCCCCTCCCAATACGTCCAATGGTCCTGGCCTTATCCTCCTCAACTACTTCTAGTGTGCTTTTGTATGATGTACTACTACTACTACTTCTGCTGGTTCTGGTCTGATCCACTACTACAGCCATCAGTCTTGGTCGGGCCTACTACCAATACCGGTCTCGGTTGGGTTTGCTAATACCACTACTAGTCAGGATATGCATATAACTTCAGATGTCTAACATTTAATATTTATTATGTATTTATTATTCAGTGTTATACATGTCCCAGTTTGGGTGCTCCTATAGAATATACCAAGAAGCACACTGAACAGGGGCACCATGGTGCACATGCATGGCATCCCCATATAGCTGCCAATGTATGCAAGATAACACCTCTAATTTTACTGAATATTATTAGCAGATTTTAAATACATTTTGTTACTATCCAACAAGACTGAGGGTTTGGGGATTTTAGAGTTAACTAATAAATCCCAGGTTTGCATCACCAAGCTCTAGCCTGAGCCTAGGCTAAGATGATGCTACGGCAAAGAGCCTGCTGCAGGTAGGGGAAGACATTGCCGCAGTCATCTCTCCTCCAGTGATCAGACTGTAATTCTGTAACAGCAAGGGGTGATCTGGGTCAGACATATTTGAACACATTCAAGAATTGCACAAGTACCAGGATTTACTTCCTTGTGTCATAGTCTGGGAAGCAAATGCTGACCCTGGAAAAAGACAGCACCATTCTTCTAGACAGAAAGGCAAATGTTGTATGGGGTTGGTGATCTCTGATAGATGGAAGCATGTCACATTACTTGTATGATAACAGGAAAAGGAAATGGATGGTAAGTCTACATTAGGCACATCAATAAGTCAACATGATCAGTCATAGTGCATAGGCATCCTCATTCTTCTGTTATATAGATAATTAACACTAATCAACCCACAAGGCTTTACACCAGTCAAAAATTATTCGCTTTAATCTCAGCCTTTGTAACCATTTCCAGGAGGCCACCCCAAACCAGGTATCCAGAGGAGACAAATGTAAGCCAGTAGCATGAGAATTAGCATTAGGCACCAATGAGAACTGATGAGCCTGAACAGTGCACAAAATGTTCTTCTGAACCTTTGCTTTTGTGACCAATAGGCTAATTTGTAAAAGTAAGAATTCAAGGTGCTTTAGTTCTAATGTTGACATAAGTGAACAAACAACCAGTCAAAACAAGGGTGTTCACAAAAAAGTGGCCATAATTTGGCTCTAGATATTTAGGCAACTAGAAATTAATTGTAGTTTGTTAGGGCCCATTAGGTGCCCGTAAAGTCCAGCTAGTCCTAGTTTACAGTATTCAATCACATACATGTGATGCTTTTATCTGACGCGTTTCGCCCACTATAGGCTTCCTGGAGGTATTGTCACGCTTGCGGTAAAGTGCCGGAAATGGTATATTGCAGGATAGGATGCTGGGAATATGAGCTGGTGCTCCCCACCAATTTTTTGTGGGGGAGGAAAAGATGGTACTGTGGTAATTGCCTGTAGTTTGTATGGTGCAGAGTTGCACAGGACGTGGTGTGGTACCAGGTGCCTCAAGTCCTTCTCTTCCCATCATATCTGATATCCTTCCTCAAAACTTGTGTAACATCCACATCTCCAGCATTATGTGATTCTTAGCCTCTTCTCGCCGGAGCCTTAGGTCAGTGGTCCCCAACCTTTTACACGTCGCCGACCACTAAAAGCACAGCCTCCAGACTACAGTCCAATCAAACCCATTGATATGTTTCGGAATTGCATAAACAACTACTTTGTGGTATACTACTGGTACCACTCAGAGAGAGAAAAGGAGGGTTTTTTTGGCTTAATTAAGCAGTGTTCCAAAATCTATACAAAACTTTTTTTTCAAAACAGAATAGTAAATTTAAAATACAAACTTTTTATTAGATCACATGTATGACTCTTATCCCAGCTGCATTATTTTCATGCAGTGGGTAGGAGTCTTGTTCTACAAAGCTATACAATACCGTATATGATTGCTATATATTACATACAGTATGTTATTATTTCATATCCCATAAATTTCCAACGCGTTTCGCCCTACTGGGCTTCTTCAGGGGATTGAGGCACTTGGTGTTTGTTACTTCTTAGTCACAAATACCATAGGAGCATACAAAGCTTCTGCTTCTTTCAAGCGGGAATGACTTATTGAACAGGTAGACCATTTCTATTAGGTGGACTGTATTGTTATAGGCATCCAATCAATGGGTTATCATGCTTGTAAAATCTGAATTGATTATGGCCATTTAATATATCTTGTGCTTGGTATAGAGTTGTTGCTTGTTATTGTTTCTAATTAAGCAAAGCGGCAGGTCTCCTATAAATGGGTAAGTGTTCACATTTGTGGCAGAACAGGTTTAAATGTCTATAAAGGAAGTCCCCTACTGTTCAATTAGAGGTTCGTTGTGGTATAGTGGTGGGCCAGGCGGCCTGCACTAAGGGGTTAGCAATCTACGCAGATAGGGAAAACCAGTTCTTCTTCTATCCTAATATTACACCAATGCCTAAAAGCAGATAAATTTGGCCCAAAGAAAACAATTAAGCCAGCAGCAGCAACAGATAGAGCCGGAGAATGAAAATGTGAATGAGATTGGTCCATCCTTTGAGGCAAAAGAAATAATTCTTATTTTTATAGATTAAATAAAGGTTACCTAGGATTCGTAAAGTGAAAACAAGGACAGCCTTCATAGGGGGTGTAAGTAGATTTTACGATAGAGGACAGAAGCAGACCAAACATCTACAAAACCCATGGAGAACATTACAACAAATACCCAAAGTTAGTCATGGGAGAATACCTCAACTGTATGGTCTGCCATGTTCCCCTTGTGTTTCCACCTTGGAAGGTTGAAACATATTGAAGACCATTACGATACGAAGAGCACCACCAATATCTTAAATTCCATTAACAAAGTAAAAAGTCACAAACAC
Organism: Pyxicephalus adspersus; assembly: GCF_032062135.1. Lineage (NCBI taxonomy): Eukaryota > Metazoa > Chordata > Amphibia > Anura > Pyxicephalidae > Pyxicephalus > Pyxicephalus adspersus. The sequence goes on along the minus strand of NC_092862.1, from coordinate 9,131,823 downwards.
TCATCTCAGGAGCCACCAGGCCTGGATGTACGACATACATAGGCATAAAGACCACCACATTGGAAATTTCAAAAATTGATATGCAAAAATATATAACAGATATTTTATTCCTTTGATTGCATTCTCAGAACTTTATAATATTTTATTATGCCTAAACTGTAATCTTTAAGACCCTTTGAGATCTAGAAGCCTATTATTAGTAGATGAAAATAAGATGCGGGGACCCTTCTGTCACCTGGGAAGAGCTCACTTCTATCTTGCTGTTATATGATACATAATGAGCAAATGTTTTCATGTGGCCCGTAGTCCTATAACCTCAAAATTGCTCATACACATGGGCCCACAGATGACTCTGACCACCATGTATACACAATATAATACACCTATATACACCCGCATACATTACACACACATCTTCAGCCTACAGTAAGTCACATACACAATAATAATGGTTTGCCACAAACTTATTTCCTGACTTATGTAATCAACAGAAAATCATGAATTACAGTAGGTGTATCTACTAAACCTGTATGTGGATCCTGTGTTCTGTACAGGTTATAAGATACAGGTGGGATAATATATCATTTGTATTGGGATCAATACACAGAGGAAGACTAGATTTATGATACTGATCAATAAATAATATTGATCACTAAATAGCTGGGTGATATTGGTAACTAGCTGGATAGATGGAGAATGGTCAATAAATTATTCCTATCAATAGCGGATATTGATCACTAAATAGACAGATGACACTGATTGATAGATAATTTTGATTACTAAATAGCTAGATGATATTGCTAAATAGATAGAAAATAATCAATAGAAAGATTATCAATAGTAGATATTGATCACTAAATTGATAGACAGATGACTCTTATTGCTCACTAAATAGACATATGATATTGATAGCTTGATAGAAAATACTGATCAATAGATGATAGATAGATAGATAATTTAAATATCTAGTGATACAATGTATGTTAATCAATAGACAAATGATATTGATCACAAAATGGATAATCATGATCAATATGTAGATAAATGATTTTGATCACTAGATAAATGATATTGGTACCTAGATAGGTGATATAGATCAACAGATGGATGACACTGATCAATAAATAATTGATCAATAAAAAGGTAAAAAAATGATATTGATATCCAGATAGATAATATAGATCAATAGATAAATAACACTAATCAATAGAGTATATTGATCATTGAATAGTTAGAAAGACAGCAAGACAAGATAGATCATTTTGATCACTAGATATTTAAAGAATATTAATCAATAGACAAATGATAGATATTGATTACTAAATGGATAATAATGATCAATATACATAAAAAAAATATATGATCACTGGATAGATAGGTGATATTGATCAATAGATAGATGATACTGATCGATAAATAATATTGATTATTATATAGCTAATATTCATTAGAGGATTTTAATCATAATGATAGAAACTAATAACCAATAAGTAGATAGGTGTTCTTGATCACTAGATAAATAGGTGTTATTAATCAATAGATAAATAATATGGATCGATACATATTATTGATCACTAAATAGATCATGATCTGATAGAGAAATCTAATCCTATTGATAAATTGATAATAATGATCAATATGTAGATATATAATTTTGATCACTAGATAGACAGAATATATTGATTAATGGATGATATTGATCAATATAGGTAGATGGATAACCAGCAGTTGTTAGATAGCTGACTAGGCAAATTATATACAAATAGATACATAGGTGACATGTAGATATTAATGGATAGAGATTAATAGGTGATATTGATCCTTAGATGGACAGATACAGAGATAAATAGGTAGAATTGATCATTGGATAGACAGATAAGGAGTATGGATGGTTGATAGCTGACTTTGCAAATTATATACAAATAGATACATAGGTGACATGTAAATATTGTTAGATAGCGACTAATAGGTGATATTGATCAGTAGATGGACAGGTAAAGAAATTAATAGGTGATATTGATCAGTAGATGGACAGGTAAAGAAATTAATAGGTGATATTGATCAGTAGATGGACAGGTAAAGAAATTAATAGTTGATATTGATCACTGGATGGACAGATAAGGAGAAGATGGTAATAGCTGACTTTGCAAATGATATACAAATAGATACACAGGTAATAGATGAATGCATAAGATACAATGTATAATATAAAGGGATACAGTAACAGTCTGGCCATGGTCTGAGTGCCAGTTGGGTACTCACACAAAGGCATGGTAGAGCAGTGCCCACCCTCTGGGTCTCTCCAGGGCATCATAAATTAAAGTTTGGACCCTCCTATACTTGGCATTGTTCCTCTTGGCGGGTCGGCTGCAGTTCAGAGGGGTCTTGGCCAGCAGGCCAATGCCCTGGGGGTTCCGCTTGAGCTCCTCCTTACCAGCTCCCACCAATAGCAGTGTGCCATCCTTGTCCAGGCCGGTCCCCAAGGAGCTGGGCTCCAGATCTGTGGCCCCTAGAGCTGCCTTCTTCTCCCCATCCTTAGGCTGGCCCTCTAGGTGCTTGCTCTTCAGCCCCATCTTCCTCTTCTCTGGGGGGAAGCCTGGTAAAGCCCAATGCCATGATCCATACAGCCAGACAGTTACATGATCCCCCTGCAGCATCAGCATCCAAACATGATGAGCGCTGCCTCCTCCTGATGGCTCCCCCAGAGCTCACGTTAGGGAGTGGCCCATTGTAGCGCTCCAGCAGCAGGCAGGCTCACCATCACCTCCCAGACAGGCTCTCATTTGCATATTTTTGTTGATGCTGCCATGCAAAGGGTGCTCAGATGCTGCTGTGCATGACAATGATGGAGAGAGGGCTCCATGCAATCAATGCCTAATTCCTTCTATCCCCTCCTTGTAGATCCCCCCTCCTCCTATTTGATGGCTTCCTTCTAGGCAGGGAGATTCAGGCAGAGGAATCCATCCCAGGCTGCCTGCACCTGTCAATCACACCTGGATGAAGAGCCTGGACTGCTGGGTGCTGCTGCCTGAGACTGGGAGAGAACCCTGGGATCAGAGGAGATGGAGGAGGAGGGGACAGAGGAGGGGTGAACACATCATAGCATTCAGCTGTTCTCTACAGATACAAGTCAGCCACTCAGTGATGAGACAAGCAGGGACTACAGGATCAGCTGCTAAACCTGAGAAACACCATTCACTAAAGGGTTAATTACATGCAATAATTAGGATAGTTGGCTTAGGCAGGACCCTTCTTACTGTAATGGTTAATACTGTGCATAGCATGTTTAAGGTGTAAGTGATAGGACTGCAGAATGTGGTGGTGTAAGCAGGACTGACTGCAAGGGTTAATACAGATCACTGTATGGCATGGCTGTAAGGGTTAATGTAGTGTATTGCAGCATCAATTAAAGGGTTAACTGCATGCAGTTATTGGGATTGCACACTGCTGTTAGTCTAAGTATCAATAAGACTGCAAGGGTTAATACAGCTCACTGCCTCCTCCAGCAAAGGCTGCACTGCTTTTAGTCATTAGGACTGCAGTTTGCTGTTGATTCATGCAAGATCGTTATGGCTGCAAGGGTTAATGTCGTTATTGTAAGGTCAAGTAAAAAGGGTTAACTGTATGCATTTGTTAGGACTGCAGACTGCTGTTAGTACAAGGATCAATAGGACTGCAAGGGTTAATATAGTTCACTGCATCCTCCAGCAAAGGGTGCACTGCATTTAGTAATTAGGGCTGCAGGTTGTGTTAGATTCGTGCAAGACCATTATGGCTGTAAGGGTTAATGTAGTGTATTGCAGCATCAATTAAAGGGTTAACTGCATGCAATTATTAGGATTGCAAACTGCTGTCAGTCTAAGTATCAATAGGACTGCAAGGGTTAATACAGCTCACTGTCTCCACTAGCAAAAGGGTGCACTGCTTTTAGTAATTAGGACTGCAGATTGCTGTAGATTCAGGCAGGACCATATTTGGCAGCAAGGGTTAATGTAGTGTATTGCAAGGTCAAGTAAAGGGTTAACTGCATTCATTTATTAGGACCGCAGACTGATGTTGGGCTAAGGATCAATCAGACTGCAAGGGTTAATGTACATCACTGCAAGTTTAGGTAAAGTAAATAACTGGTGGTAGTCATTAGGACTGTGGACTGCTGTTCCCTTAGGAAGGATCAGTCTGACTGCAAGGGTTAATAGAGTTCACTGCATGCTCCAGCATAGGGTTAGCTGCTTACAGTAATTAGAACTACAGATTGCTGTTGATTTAGGCAGAGCCATTCTGATTGCAGAGTGTAAAACAGTGCATTGCATGTTCAAAGGATAGGGTAATTACCTGCAGTCATTAGGACTACAAACTGCTGTTGGTTTGGACAGAACCTTCTTATTGCAAGGCTTAATATATAATTCACCGAATGCTCCAGCAAAGGGTTAAATTTGTGCAGTAATTAAGGCCCGCAGACTGCTGTTGGATTGGGCTATTCTGACTGCAAGGGTTAATATGGTGCATCCTTACTACACATATTTAGATTGCAATGATACTTTTGTATTTTAATGGTTATGCATATAGGTAGCTTGTCATCAGGGAAAGATGGCTGCTGCAACAGCTGACCTTTACTTGTGAAAATGTTAGTAGCCCAGCTGTCATACTGGGCCTGCAGCTTCATTATTTTGAGTCGCTGACCCAAAAGTAGGCAATTAAAGTTTTTCAGTTTCGGGTCTGAATATAGTTCTGATTCAGAGAACATGCTGATCTTCCACCTATGCATCTCATTTCTCATGTATTTCTTATTATTTTCGGCAAGTACATTAGTTGACATAATATAAGCCCTTATAGCACGCATTAACAAATTAAAGAAAACACGTAAGCTTTTTTTTTTTTTTTGGCACATGCATATCGGCACCTGTATGGTGTAGCAACAACAAAAACCATTCACACATTTGTTCATATTTTAATGAGCTATCAAAGGTAAGAATGAACCCCAAAGTATAACAAGGTTCATTACTTTGCTGCTTCTCCTCCAGATGAAAATGCATGACAGCCTGAAACTAAAGGAAATGGGTTGAATGAAGCTGGCTGTCATAAAATCAAGAAGACTGAGGGCATCTAGTGGTGTAAAAGAAGTACTGCAATATCCTTCTTTAAGCATGTGTACAGATATTGCTAAACATTGAACTGCTGCACACATATAGACAGCTGCTAGTCAGTTTTCAGGGAGGAAATGCAAATACAATACTGTAACTGTATTTTTTCTGACAAACAGGGTAAAGAAACCAAGTTTAAAGCAGTGCTAAACAATCAAAAAACAAAACAATGTCCTAAATTGTAAGCTCTTCGGGGCAGGGTCCTCTCCTCCTCCTGTGTCTCTGTCTGTATCTGTCTGTCATTTGCAAACCCTATTTAATGTACAGCGCTGCGTAATATGTTAGTGCTATATGAACCGTGTTTGATAATAATAGGTAAATTCATTCACTCTCTTCTGATCTCTGCTGCTGCAGTGTTTTCTCATTTCCTGCTCTATATCACCAGAGATGAAGGTAAAATTTGGCAAATTGTTTTAATTTAACTTGCCAACTTTGCAAAGTCCTTGAACATGGTAATATTGCCAAATGTATGGATAAATCTTAAAAACCCGTGGGAACATGTCCCATGAGAAAAACAAAATACAAAAGTATTTTCTGCAATTCAAGAATGATTGGCATTACCTGTTCCTAAGCTGACCATAGATTTTAAAATATAAAGCGTAGAGAAGGGGTTTTGTGGCAAGAAATAATTTGTATTAATAATTAACTCTCCTAATACATATCATAGATTCATGCTGTTGGTATGACCAGAGGCACAGAACTAGATCATTACCATATAGGCCCTTCAGAGGCTCTAAACAATAAACTTCTAGCAGGAATATCCAAATAGTAGACACTCACGTTGCATACGTAAGTGGATTTACCGACGCGTTTCGCCCGATGTAGGCTTCCTCTGTACGTATAGCGAGGTTGCACATATTTACTTGACAATATATATTACTTGGTGGAAGGGCGTGTAAAGTTTAGAAGCATATATGAAAAAAAACGGACCGGTTGAAGGAAAGCTCCAATCATAAAAGTAGGGAGCATAAAAAGTTCAGCCAATGGGATGACCTTTAACCAAGTCCTTATCCAATATATTCAGGGATCCGCTTGCCACTGCCACTTCGCTATGAGACAATGTGGCAATCCCCAGGGTTAGCAATAAGGCCTAGCATAGGGCCCATACCTATTACACTTCCACCAACAAATATCCTCTAATTCCAGTTTCAAACATTTTAAAATTCATTGCAAAGCCCCTGAAAAGTTTATGGCCCCCAAAATTGTTATGGAAGTCAGGGGGGCCTGTGAGAACACGTCACAAAATATATAAGCATGTAATCCTTCCGTAAATGAAACTTAAAGTATGAAAGGTCATTTATGATTCATTCATTTACAGAATGAATCACTTACAAATTCACAAATGGGAATATAAATAAACCGCAGAGGGGAGCCCTCCACCTGCCGGGGAATCCGTCATTGTAGAAGCCGTACTCGGCGAGTTAGGTTCAGCGCTTGCCATTCGTCATCACTGACACTGATTTACAATGCTGGGCGATGTGATTGATGAGAGATTCACTGCCAGGGACAAGGTATCTTCTTAGAATGAATGTGTTGCATTTTTATTTAAATATAACCAGAGTGTCTCTGTGTCCTTGTCTTGCGTTTTAGGTAGTTATTTAACCTTCTTTGGGAACGTATAATGTGCAATGGGCCCCTGTACTCATTCACCAAGGTGAAAGGTGGTTATCTAACGACCCCCTTATTAAATGACCCTCAACTATTCAAGATGCAGATAAGAGAGCTGGGAAACATATCCGCCGCCCCCGCCGGGTACTATGAGAAAGGGTCAGGTTTTAATATGAGAGCCATGCATTAAAAAAAAAACAGAAACACCTACAGCTTTATTACATCTCATGGCTTTTAGGAAAACATTTTAATCATGGAAAACTTTTTTAAAACACATTTCACTTGGGGCATGTCCCCATTACTACTATATCCACAGCTCATAATACATTGGCATGGTGGTTGGTGGGAAGAACTTACATTGCGGCCATTGGGAAGAATGTCACCCTTACAGATAGCCAAAAAAATCATTGGTGTAGCTGATCTGAGACGAGCAAATTGCTCATTGCTCAAAGAACCTCTAGCAGACTCTGGACGAACCCTGGTTGAGAAACGTTGATCTAGATGACCTGTAGTGACCCTCCACATGACCACCATATGGCCGCTCGTTGTACACAGAGCCAATAGGGGAGATCTTCTACCATTGGCTTTATCTTCCTAGCTCAGATGATGATGCCATCTGTCAGATCTTGATGGTGGAAGAAGAGGTAGAAGAGATGGTAGGGGCTGTTAAAAATTAGCACTGGGACCCATAGACTGGAGCTTTCATAGGTGGTACACAGGTGCTATGGTAGGAGCGGCCCTTTCAGAATAGCAACCCACCATTGATTTAATTGTGAACCATCATATATATTAATAAAGTGTGTCGGGTTTAGCCTTAAATTTCTTTGGATCCTTAGACTTTATCAGTTTCATTTCTTGTTTTTACCCCTTTGGTTTTAATCCAATCTCTGGCTTTGGGATCACACCACTCCAAAGCTCAATGCATTGCATCAAATACGAGGCCTGAGGGACCTCACAGAATTATAATCAATTGACCGGCTATCAGAGCTAGCTCAAATTATTTTATAATGTAACACATAATTCATACAAACAATAATCTGCAATCAGCTGGGATTCGATTTACCATGATACATCCACAGACAGAATGTATCAGGTTTTCCATTAGTCACTAATAGCCAATATGAACATTCCGGCTTCCCAGAATCAGTGATATAACATTCCTTCCAGTCAGTTTCTTGATCTCCAATTCATGACAGTATGACTTTAAATGCATCCATGGGATCCATGAGAAAATCAGGTGACTCATCTACCTTGGGATGGGTCATGGGCATCATTAATGGAGTGCAGATATATAGCAATGCATATGGACAAAAAATCAAATAGGATAGACAGAGGTCACAGTATTTGGGGGTGGCCTGAGTAATATTACATTATACAGGACTTTGGGGTCTGCAAAATACATTCCCAACATGTTATATTATACGTATATACTGTATATATTCCTTGGCTTCCTTGGCTAAGTCACTTTCCGTCCCATGGTGACAATGATTTTTATATACATGGTATGAGGGATTAGCTTCAAACAAATTCATTGCAGAGATATTTCAGACTTCACTTTCAGGATGCTCTGCCCACTTCTATGAACAAAAAACATAAACAGAAAGCAAATTGCAGAGTTTTTCCTTGGAGGGGATCAAAGGGAAAACCACAAATTTTAGCCTTCTGGCCCTTTATCTCTGAGACTCTTCATAGCTGTTGGTCCTGCAGACTTATACTTTTGGAGACTTCCGGGCTCTCCCAGCATTCAGACCACACACAGCCTGTCCACCTGAACCACCTGGCCTCAGGCTGTGAGTTCCCCCTGTCTCAAGGACAGGTGCCCTTTTAATATCATTTAGGTGCTCAAAAGCCATTATTTCTGGCCTGGATAAGGGAGTAGTGTCTGGCCCACCCATTCCTTCCAGGGCACTTTGGAGGGTATTTGGCATCATCTGCCTCCCCCTTGGCTGGAAAAGAAAATACAGGGCTTGGATAGCCTGCAGATTTTTTAGAAGCAAGGTAGACAGAGAGGGTTTTTTGTCAAGATAACAATATATATTTTTCAAAAGATGATGAAATAGTACAATAATGCAACACTTATCGTGTGCACAGTAATTATGGCTGGATCAGAATATTTGTGGTCCAACACTGGGGTACTAGACAAAGATCACCTACATGGTAACTTTTATACATCCAAAGATTGCATCATAGTTGACAACCAATGTATGAGAAAGATAACCCAACGCGTTTCGCCTTTCGTGGGCTTCCTCAGGGGTAGCTGTGCACTTTTTTTTAAGGTATTAGTTACATAGAGTATTGTCCAGAGTGAAAGACATTTGAAGTGGGTCATCTATGTTGTTAGGGAGTATAGGTTATCAGTTAACTGAGATTCTTGTCCCAGGAGTATATATGGTAACCCATACGGGCTGCTGCCATAGCCCAACAATCAGCAAGAAATGGTATGTGGAAGGAGAGAGAGAGTTCACAGATGTCTGCTAGTCTCAAGAGTATTCCTAAATGGACAGAGGGAGCCGCAGCTGCAGCTCTCCTCTGTGTTGTTCTGGGGTTCAGGTCTGTGGGCAGGTTGTGTCTCTGGATCTCCCATCGCAGGTCCAGACTTGCGTTGGGAGAGTGGGTGAGTTCTGGCATCATGATGTTTCTCTGGGGTAAGTATCTTCCCCTTTGAGTGACACATGGCTCCCCGTGCATGCGCGGTCTGGAGGCTGTGCATTTAGTGATCCGCAATGTTGAGCAAAAGGTTGGGAACCACTGCTGTACTAGGTATACTTTCAACCCCCCATGTCTAAAAGTTCCAGCATTGCTAAAGTCAAGCTCTTTTGCTTGGGGTCTTTTGCCCCCCACCTTTTGTAGCTTTGCATACAGTATGATGATGACTGGGTGCTGTCGCCTTAGAACAGAAAGTGTTTTACTGGTAGGATAACCAGGTAAAAGAAAGAAAACAATGCTATACCAGTAAATTAAACAAATGCAATGCATCAATCAAATTTCTATCAATGGCTGGTGAGCTGCAGTATATGATATTATTGTTGTTGGGTTTAGATACACATTAACCCATTTGCTAGCACATGGCTCACTTTCCTGACTCCTTCACTCTCCTCGTTGTATGAATATAATTAGGACTACAAAATAACAGGGTCAGATGAGGAGTCTTGATGTGAAATTCACATACAGCATTACACACTCCTCGGTGTCAGCAGGTGCTACAAGCTCGATTTGTGCATTATACTGAGCGTATGCAGAGCATTTCACTCCCCTGTAATTGACGGGTAACACAAGTCACTTGTGTATTCCATTGTGAATATGCAATTTGTGCATTAATGACAGGTAAGATATTATTAGGACCTTTTAGCTACTGTAAATTTTTAAAACTCCAAAAGCGCAGATATTACAAGATGCATAATTTTGGCTTTGTTTGTTATTGTTATTTGGAAAGTCTTCGTCTGTTGGCTAGCTTCATTTAGTTACAAAGGGTCTATCCCTAAGACTAAAGATGTTAATAAAGATTACTGATATTATTATTATTATTATTATTATTAATAATAATAAACAGGATTTATATAGCGCCAACATATTACGCAGCGCTGTACATTAAATAGGGATTGCAAATGACAGACTAATACAGACAGTGATACAGGAGGAGAGGACCCTGCCCCGAAGAGCTTACAATCTAGTAGGTGGGGGAATTTCACACACAATAGGATGGGAGATATGTAGTGGTGGGAAGTAGTGATGGTTTCAAATGACAGAAGAAGCCGGGTAGGCAAGTTTGAAAAAATGGGTTTTGAGTGCTCTTTTAAATGAGCAGAAAGTAGGAGCAAGCCGAATAGGACGAGGAAGACCATTCCAGAGAGTTGGAGCAGCTCTAGAGAAGTCTTGTATCCGTGCGTGTGATGAGGTTATGAGTGAGGAAGTCATTAGTAGGTCATTGGAGGAGCGGAGAGAGCGGCAGGGGGAGTATTTTTTAACCATGTCAGAGATGTAAGTGGGACAATAACTGTGTAGGGATTTGAAGGCAAAGCACAGGAGCTTAAATTTGATTCTAAGGTAAAAAGGAAGCCAGTGGAGAGAACTACAAAGAGATGTAGCGGAAGAGGAGCGGAGGGAAGGATGGATGAGTCTGGTTATTGGTTATAGCTGCACTGGAACCTATGCAGTAAAGGAATCTACTTCAATAAATAGAAACTGCATGGGTTGGTTAGGCGTACACAGCATTGGATCCAGCAAAGCAAGATAAGGTGCTCAATATGGGGTCATGGGATCATGGGAGGTGTGGGGCCTCTCTAGAGACATCCTTATTTTGGCCAGCATGGGCAAGATAACAGTTTCGCTTTGATTTCACCTTTCCTTTTGACTCCAATGCATTTATCATAATCATATGGTAACATTTGTCAAAATTTCCAAAATTTTACCAAAATTTTTGAACTATGAAAACTCAGTTCAACTCATTCTTAAAATAAAGGGAATATACACTCTGTAAATATGTAATTTGTGAATTAATGACATATAAGACAGATCTCTATTTCAAAAAAGACAATTTAGCTACGGTAAACGTTTAAAACGCCAAAAGGGCAGACATTACAAGATGCATATTATTTTCTTTGGTATTTGGAAAGCCTTCCTCTGTGGGCTAGCTTCATTTAGTTACAAAGGACATATCTTTGAGTCTGAAGATGGTCATACACATTACCGATATAAATGGGTATAGTTGTACCACAATGTAATATATTATAATAAATTTATATATTATATAAATATAATAATAAATTATTTTTATAATACAAATTGCATGGGTTAGTTAGGCATGGCCAGCATGGGCAAAAGTGACAGTGTCGCTTTAATTCAACCTTTCCTTTTGACTCTTAAGCATTTATAGTAATCAACAAAGAAAGAAGGAGAAAAAAGCCAGGGTATTTGAAGTGTGGCAATCTATCAAACAGAAGTTCAAGTGTGCAGATAGCTACAGTTTCATCAAATCAAAGTAGTACTGGTCATCCCTGCTGCACAATATGGAGGGGGGATAGACCCATAAACTAGACAGCAAATTCCTACTGAAATTATAACAGTTGAACATTACGTTACCCGACGCGCTTCGCCTTTTTGGGCTTCCTCAGGGGACTTGGTAAAGAGCGTTCATTCAATGATTGAGCTGCCTACTAGTCATGCTGGGAAAGAAGTCTCAAAGAAAAAGGTGCAGGAATAATGCTGTTATGTCTGAAAAAATGGAGTAATGACCTGTTAATTGCAGCGTGCAGCAGAGGTGCTGTGCAAGTGACGAAACATTCAACTGTTATATTTCAGTAGGAATTTGCTGTCTAGTTTATGGGTCTATCCCCTCCCCATATTGTGCAGTAGGGAAGACCAGTACTACATTGATTTGTTGAAACTGTAGCTCTCTGCACACTTGAACTTTTATTTACTATATAGCCGCACTTCAAATACCCTGGCTTTCTTCTCCTTCTTTCTTTGTTGATCATTCATATTTTAGAGTAGGCAGCCTAACTAACAATAGAGATTATGGATTAGCACTTCTACTCCAAATACCTCATTTATAGTAATCATTTGGTAACATTTGTCAAAATTTCCAAAATTTTACCAAAATTTTTGAACTATGAAAACTCAGTTCAACTCATCCTTAAAAGAAAAAAACAATTCCTGACATCAAGATCAATTGAAACACCATGGTACTAATGGATAAGTCCAAAGGGAGGGGGGTAGGCTATACTCCCCAAATGTATTTTAAGGCTTCATTTTGTATTTTGATTCAGTTGTTCCCTTAATAATACATACTTTATTATCTTCTAATAGACCTTTTCAAATTAGCATATTAATATTTAAAAATGTTCTGAGCTCTCCATTTATTTTCATGATCCAGAATTGCTTCTTGTGACAGATTTTTTATATGAGATTTTGTGAAATTTGCAGTTTTTGAATTTGAGGCCTATTCCCATTATGTTTGCATCATTTTTCATTCCAATGCAAATTATTTTTTATGGTGCATTCAGGTGTATGAAACTATATGTCGTATTAAACACAATCATGAAACAAAATACTGAAAACATCATAAAATAAAAATGGAATTCATTACTTAAGTTTTCCTTCCAAATGAGTGCAAAATTGTATCTATCCATTGAAGTTACATTTGTTGGAAAGGAAAACTGAAATTTTATTTGCATTTTATGATGTTTTATAATATTTTGTATATTGTTTCATTATTCATACACAATGTTATAATATCTTACTAAGTATTGTAGTATGTAGTGCTTCACTGCTTGCTTGGCTGTAGATGAGCAGGTTGGTGAATATGATAAGATGGTGAAAAATGTGGTGCTAATAGGAGACAAGTATGCTATCTGGGCACTGATTGGCTCTGTTTTTTTCCTTGGCATGATGGGTTGATCATCTCATTTTTCTATTATAGTCTAAGGCAATTTTTAGGGGAATTCAATTAACCTACTAGTATGTTTTGGGACAGGTTAGTCTAGTTCCAGTTATTCTTGTCTATTGCATATAATATATTTGCTTGCTGTTGCCACATGCTTAAGGGTGGTTTGCACTGTGTTTCAGCTTTATGCCCCACTGTTTGCTGTGACTTGTATGCATTCACTTCCAAATAAACATACTTAGCTTATCCCTGACTTTAAGTAAATTTTTCTTTTCTTGTCTCCCTTTTGTTTCTGCTGGGGAAACCCTGACTACCCAAAGGAAATCTCTCAACATGGGGGAGAACATACAAATTCTATGAAAATAGTTATGGTTAGGACTAGGGTTAATGTTTGGACTATATTGGAACTTGGGAGAAGGCCAGGATTGCTTAGGGTTAGGACGAGGTATAGAATTAGGGTTAGGCTAGATTTGAAGCTATGGATTATGTGTAGGTAAACGGTCCTTGATGGTTAGTAGCTACTAGAAAAATTAAATTACCATTTTTTGGTGGGTAATTACCCTTACCATACCAAAATCTGTTGGTTAACATTGTCAGGGATGGTGCATCATGCTGAGAGGATGTTGGCCAAATTTATTTTGAACCCACAAGCTCCCAACTTTGCATATGACTAGTTTTGAGACCTAAGCTAGGTACACACTTCCAATAATTATGGCTAGAAAACAAACGATTAGGATCGATTAACGTTTATGCACAATTATATTTGAACGATCGTATTGTGCACAATTCTTTACATGCTGTAACGATACGATCGTTCAAATATAATCCACCGATAGTGTACACACAGTATATACAATGGTTTGAACGATGCAGGGAGTAACATGTAAAGGAGAAAGTGTACTGCAGAAACATGCACGATCTCTGAAAGACTGTACACATGATAGATAGCGAACGATCGTCAGCCAATCAAATCCGCCGTGACGGTCTTTCATTTCCAACGTCAATCCTAGTTTGTCGGTGTCATTGGTCAGTCGTTGGTCACCTTTTTTGTGAACGATTTTTGGCCGATCGGACGTTTGTCGTTCGTTTCCAATGATATATATTGGAAGTGTGTACGCAGCTTTCCAATATGGAAGTATAGGAAGAGGATTGGGCCGGCATGCTAGCACTGGTGACAGAACAAAGACAGATTGTTATAGTTAAAAAATTGCAATCAAGTATTGCCTGTCCATTTTTCAATATAGAACCTGTTGCAGTTTTTTCTTTAACATTAGATTGTGAGCTCCTGTGAGCTAGAGAACTTGTCTATGGACTCCGTACAGTGCTATGTATTATATTTCATAACAATGATAAAAATAATACATTTGAATAGAATGGCTGAGATATGCTTGCTTAGGCAGAATTCAGTTGCATTTCACTTTTAACAATCAACCATGGATCGTAGAGGGGCTAAGGGGGAAGGTATGGCTAGCATTCGACATGTCCGAAAATGGACACAGCAGGCTGACCCTCAGCTGGGAGTCGGCCAATTGTTATGAGGGAAAGAGGAAATTCTGAAAATAGTTTTTTTTGTCAAGGGACATATAATAGAAAATGTCATAACTTGCTTCAGACTGATGACTATTTCAAAATGAAGTGTTACCGAAATGCACTGTTTATGTTTTTTTGTTTTTTTCTAGTTTGCCCAGATGAGTGTAAAGCTACCCTATCATTTCTACTGAATGGCAAAATATTACCCCACCTGATCTATGCTGGTTTCTTTATGAGTCCAGGATTCCTGCAGTGGTGGTTAGATAGAGACCAGCCAAGATTGCTACAACCCAATTCACTCATTGATTGAACCTGGAAGTGCTTAGCTCTGAACTCTTTTGGGTTCACAGTCCAGAGATCCCAGATTAGACCACCATATTTTATTCTATAGGTCCTATACAAATATATGGATTTGCAAGTCCCTTATGTGCATTTTAGCATGCCTGTGGAAAACTAGAATTTAGTTTATCAGTAAAAGGAACATTTTTTTAAAAATAGGGTGTTTGACCTATGCGACCCTGCAAGGTGTGATAGTTCGTAGCAACAAGTTTGGGATGCAGTTTTATAAGGCTGCACAGGTCTAATTTTGAAAAAGCCTGGGTTCATCAGTTTCAGCAAAAGTTTGCCAGTGAACACAAAGGTAAAACAAATATTGGACCGGCTAGGCAACTAACTACTTCATTTGGTAGTTTCCTTACTTACTAACCAAAATGCAAACATATGGCAATTTACAAGCTGGTTTGTGTCCTTACAGCTTTTTTTCCCCATCGGTCTCGGGAAGCTAATGAGCTCCCAGCAGTCTCCAGCTCATTACCTAAATAATACATCTGTGCTCTCTAAAGCTACGTACACGCGTTCAACGGTTCTCGTCCGATAATCGGCTCAGG
Source organism: Pyxicephalus adspersus (assembly GCF_032062135.1). Taxonomy (NCBI): domain Eukaryota; kingdom Metazoa; phylum Chordata; class Amphibia; order Anura; family Pyxicephalidae; genus Pyxicephalus; species Pyxicephalus adspersus. The sequence continues at coordinate 9,116,275 of NC_092862.1, read as the reverse complement.
GACGATATTGGGAGAGAATCTGGCATGTGTACAGCGTCAGTCGTCCATCATCCGAACGACCGTCCTGGGGGATCCACGGACGATGAACGACTAACGATCCTAATGCAAGGGAAGGGAGGGAGCGCACAGCGGGGGGCCACTCCGTTGCTCTTCCCCTCCCCTCTGCATAGAGCAGAAGGGTGCTGTATGTAGGGCACTCATTCATGCATCGTGCAATAATAGTCATTGGAAAGGATTGTGAAACATCCTTTCCAATGATTATTATTGAACGTGGGTATGCGGCCTAAGTCCTGGTGAAAACCTGGACAAGGACAGGGTAGCTAAGGACCCCTCCAAACTCTTCCTTGGCCAGCTCTGAAACCCTAAATACCAGCTGTTCATAGAAACACCTTAGCCTGGGTACCACATTCACCCCCATCTGAGACTTTCCCAGTCAAGCCATGAGGCACCCTATCACACCCCATAACATGGTAATATTTACTGCATTTCTATCTGAAGTTAGTTTGTGAAATGCAACAGGGCTAGAAATATGAACAAACATGCAATACATTTACCACTTATACCACATAGGTAGTACATGGGCCTGTTGCATGCCTGGTATTCTATGTCTTTGGAGCCCTATATCATACTTTGACTTTGGTAATAAAAGTATTGTTTCTGTCCCTATAGAAGAGATTTTTCATCACTTCCTATTTCAACAATTGAGGGTAGAATCTCTACAATGCAATAAAATACCTAGATAAGATTCCAACCTTCCCCCACTCTATCCAAAATGAAAACTGATTTGGCTTTAAAACATATGTTCAGATTATTGTATTGCTTCTTTTCAAGCGTTAGAAGAAAGGAAAGTTGCTATAGTAACTGGTCAAATATCTGTTTTGAGTTTCTAACTTCAGAAACATGATTGAATTTTGAAGACTATGGGCAGAATAACAAGCACCTGAGTGTTTAAAGATTATCTAAAGCCAAAACTTTTGGATAGAGAAGAGAAGGAACTTTAAATTGGTTTAAGTGTGGAATTGGAAGTGTGGAAAAGGTTTAAATTGCTGCCCGTGTCCCTATTGGGGAGATTTACCCTCTATATATGTACATTTACCATATTATGTGTGTGTGTTATTTACCTTCTAAAGCCTCCCTTGTGTAGGAATCCAAAAATCAGAGTTCTTCTTGGTGTCGCCATCTTGGATGTGGTGTTAGCCCCAGTCAAAGCTGCAACATACATGAAACTCTATACAGCCTTTCTATACCCCCGAGAAACCCTTGAAATAAATTTAGGTCTCAGGTAACCCTTACTTAAAACTTTTTTTGGGGGGTAAAAACTCCTAAATTGGTGGTCAGTGGAAAAAAATGCCCCCCCTCCCTACAGTAGTGGCCGGAAAAAAACATGCAGACATTATCAAGTGGAAGATCAATCAGCCTCTAGGAACCTCTGGAGGGTAGTCATGTAGTTGGCTCTACCAAGTGGTGTTGACTCAATCACTATACAGACATCATCAAGTGAAAAGTCAATCAGCCCTAACTCAAGGAATCCCTATGAACCTCTGGAGGAACCCTTGTTGAGTGTGGCTGATCTAGAGTCATGTAGTTGGCTCTACCATGTAGTGTCAGCCACATAACTATGCAGACATCGTCAAGTGGAAGGTATATCAGCCCCTGGGAACCCCTAGGTACCTTTGGAGTAACCCTGATTGAGAGTGGCTAATCTAGAGTCATGTAGTTGGCTGTATCAAGTGGTGTTGACCCAAGAACTATGCAGACATCATCAAGTGGAAGGTCAATCAGCCACAACTCAAGGAATCCCTATGAACCTCTGGAGGAACCCTTGTTGAACGTGGCTGATCTAGAGCCATGTAGTTGGCTGTATCAAGCGGCGTTGACTCAAGAACCATGCAGACATCATCAAATGGAAGGCCAATCAGCAACAGTCTGATGAACCCCTGGTTGAAAATGACCGCTCTGTGGTATTTACCTATACCCTTCCTTGATGGAAAGTGAGGAACAGCTAGTTCAGCATATACAGTAGTAAGATGCTTCCAGATAGGAGATGATTAATGATTTTTAAAGAGGAAGATGGCGGTAGTAAGGAATCAATTCTTCCTAATGTAGCCCCATTTCCCAGCAAGCTCACAGTAAACATTGTAAGTGAATTAAAAAAAAACATGTTCATGTAAAGGGAAAATGTTGCAATAAAACTTTTAAGGTACTTGACTTTACAAAGCTTTTATCTACAATTTTAAAGCTGGTGACATGTCCTCTTTAATCTCTTGTCAATCTCAAAAAGTTTTTAGCTTTTTGTTTGAACAATTGGTTGTTAAAAAAATAACAGTTTGCAGAATGTTTTTTTTTTTCAAGCAGCAAAAAAAGTTGAAAACTGGAAGCAATTGCATTTATAACACTGTGTGTGGCCCCTTACCCATGGAGGCTGCAGTGCTGTAGATCTCTGGTCTGGAAGAGAACGTTCTAGAATAACATGGGTTATCTGCTCCCGCTAACCGCTGTCAGAAAAATCATTTATAACCACACGTGCATTTACAGCCGAGACATTATGATAACATCTAATTGAAGTTACTTCTAAACCACATTAGATATATTGTGTTATCGTGTAATAAAATGATTCCGGTCCTTCTTATAAAATCCTTTTAATTTCATTTGCCTGATGAGTCATGAGTAAAACAGAGGGCACAAATCAGTTTCCTAAGGAGGATTTCTTGATTTCTTGTTGGTTTTCAAGTGAACCTGTACAGCAGCAACAAACATAATGGGGTAAAAGCACAGGTGGGAGGGGGTACTTAGCTCTCCATGTAGAAGATTTTTAGGCTATGTACACATGTGCAATAATTGATGAATCATGAAAAGACTGAATGAGCGCTGTACATACTACGCCGTTCTGCCCTATGGAGATGGGAGAGGGAAGAAAAACAGAGCCGCACCCCGCTGTGCTATCTCCCCTTCAATTGTATTACGAACGTTTGTGGACATTCATAATACAAACGGGACGAATCCATGAACGACGTCGGACTAGCACTGTACACATACCAGATTCTCATCCGATACTAGCCCTGAGGCGACTTTAGGACATGAATCTTCTGATGTGTGTACCTAGCAATAGTGTATGGTCAAATATATATATAAAGCTGTGGTGAACTACTTTAATCAAATTCTGTACAGATAGCCTTGTGATCAGGACATCGCTGCCAGATGTTCAAGCTATCTGCAGGCTACACTTGCTTAAAGTTGACCAGAACTCCAAATATAAGGATTCTGTCCTACAGGGCAGCGGTTGTCAGGAGACAGACCCCGCTGCGGATTGGGGCTCGGTACAGAAGTAAAACTTGTCCCCCCCCAATGGTGGCAAAGTAACAATGGATCACAAGGTAATTTGGAGGCTCATTGCTCAGGTGGCATAGTAATATGTTACTGGAACTTTGCCTAGTACACTTTAAGAATAGTGGTGCAGTGCTAAACGATCCTAATTTGCCGCAGCTTTAAAATTCCATTACAGTTCTGCTAAGGTGTTTGATATTTGGCTGCATATGTTTATATTTTCGTACAAGAACCTTTCATTGAGTATTCCATAAGTATTAGCAGTGCCTCTTGGAAATCATCTTCATTTCAAGGAGTGATATAAACAACTCCAACCTTTTATGATAGAAAATCCACTAGGTAGAGGGAGCAGGATATAGTTATTATCATTCTAATTCTTTTTAGACATGCATAAAAAAGTCATTTTGTAGACCAATGTAAGATTAAGCTCTGCTGAAAAAACATTGCAGGAACTTGTGAGGGTGTCCTAGGCAGTAGGCACAGTAGACCATACAACAAAATGCAAGGTCTGTTTCAATAAAACTTCACAGAAAAGAAAACATGTATTTACCTTAAACTGTTGCTTCCTGCCTGAAGCACCCAGCCTAAGGGTGACATTACTGGCAGGAGACTCGGAAAGCATCACTTATCTTCCAGAATGATGCTTCAGCACAATGTGGATTTGTCTTCTTGAGAGATTTGGGATTCTCAGCCCATGCAGGAGCTCACAAAACGCCACTCAGATTTTGGGGTGTAACGTATTGGGGGGAGGTGGGGGTTTAAATGTTGCATTTTGATGCAAGGCCTTATTTTAAGACCAAGCAGGAGATCAAACCTTGCCCCATTACTCCTAAAACAGTGGGATGAATTTAGAAGTTGCTTTCTTCATGCATATATTCAGAAAAGCTTGTATTTTAGCTCCATATAATTACAGTAATCATAGGTAATTATATCTGCTACAGCACTGCAGAGAAACACTCCAGACTGTTCATACGGAGTATGCAGAACGCACGCTGCTAATTGTACATTCAGAAAGTTTAATTGTGCTGTATAAATACATTACAGGTAATTAAGGGAAATGTAGAATATTTTTCATTTTTCATTCACGGAGGTTTATTGATAACTTTTGTTAGAGCACAGTAGTATGCCATACACTGTAGATAGGTACTGCTGGCGGTGCATGCTGGGAAAAGAAACCGGTAATAGCAAATTTCCATCTGTTGTTGGCCTATAAATCTCTGCTAACTTTGGCAGCCAAAAAACATACTGGGATTGGAAGTATGAGAAAGGCTGGACAATTGCAGCTTGCTTAAAGTGAACATGTGCTTTGCCTAAAGCAGTGTCAGTTAAAGTTACCCACTGGCTTAGCAGATCTTTTGGGGATTTAGGTGCTCAGGACCCAAATCAGGGCTTCGTTTGATCATACTCCACCCTGGTTTTATTTTACCCCAGTACTTTTTCCCGTGTTCCAACTTCTCCAATCTAACCCCTTTCCTACCAGGTGTGATCCCAACCCTCTCCCCAAGTGTGCACTTCAACCCTTCCCAGTTGGGCTTCAAATTTTCCCTGGTGTGCTCTTACTATCCTTGAACGTGCCACCTCCTTTTTGTTGTGCTAACACTTATTCTGGTTGAACATCACCCTTCTTGCTCTGCTCTTAAAGCTGACCTATTAGACCTAAGGTAAGTTTTTTTTTTCTTTTGGCTTAAAACCCCCAAAAAAGTGAAGCCAGCCCTCTTTTGTCTCAACCACTGCAGCAGTAAAGTCAGAGTGGGAGTGAGAGTCTTCTGGGATACCTACGTCACGCATCCCAGGAGGCTTCTTACTGCTTCTTCTGCATATGCCCAAACTCAGGCATGAGCAGAAGGGGCTTTTTCCTGCATAGAAAAATAAAATGTCTTATACATGTGCAGGAAGATTGGAATGCCTTTATCCCCCATTTACAGCAGGCTACGTCACCTGATCTCACGTCTGTGCAGTGTGGGATTGGGTGACGTAGCCTGAAGAAAAAAGAAGACGGAGGAAGATGACCGCGCAGAACAAAGGCGGGTTCCAGGCTTTCTTTTTGGACCCAATCCAGGAAAGCTCTGGAGGAGTCAAGGGATTTGCAGAAGTAAAAGTACATTTTTTTTTGTTTTGTCTTTTAGTTCAGTTCCGCTTTGTCACAGCGCTGGGTCACAGGTTGAAATCTCGGCCAAGAAACTATCTGCATGGAGTTTGCAGGTTCTCCTTGTGTAGTTAGGTTAATTGGCTTCCCCCTAAAACTGACCTTAGACTGTATTAAAAGACACATGACTATGACAAAGACACTAGATTGTGAGCTCCTTTGAGGGACAGCTTGTGACATGACTATGGACTTTGTAAAGCGCTGCATATTATGATGGCGCTATAATAATACTGGATAATAATAATTGCCAATGGATTTGAAGTGATATGAACTTAAGCTCATATAGGTGTGATTATCAGGTGTTCATACTGTAGCTTCTGTTCCAGAATTCTGTGTGTCCAAAGCTTTCCACAACAACAAACAAAATAATGAGCCAATAAATACTTCATGAGCCTGTACAAAGCGGAAAAGGATAAATTATAAATATTGTTTACGCACATTTTTTTTTTTAACCTGAACATGACCTGTTGCCAATGTTATTAGGAAACAAATTATAGGGTCAGAATTTATTTTTCCAGGACAAATTGGCAAGCTAAGCTATGTGCCATTGTATACATCTATTTAGTATTCTATTCCCTTCTCATTATGGAATGAGTACGTATTTTTGACTATATATAATATCCACATATATTTGGGTAGATGAATTTCATTTATTTTTATCATGCATTGATTTTTTTTTTGTGTAAATGTATATCTTATATGTATCTCTGTATCTTATATGTTCTGTAAAAAAAGAGGATTAGAGTGTATTTACGGTAGATTATTTTTTTCTTTCCTTTTTGTGTATTTGATTTTTTTAACTTTTGCTTTTTTGTATTTTTTCCACAGAAAAAAAATAAAAGTAAAAGAATGAGGCTAACGAGAGACCTTTAAAAGCAACTTTAAACTCACCTTCACCAGAGACTCCAAAACATTGCCAAAATGTTGATATTTCATTGAAGTTATTACATTTTAAACTAAACTTCGTCTCCTCTTTCTATCAGTTTACTTTCCCCTCAATTAGTATGCTCTTGGCATATAAACACTGCAGCAAAACTCTTGTTCTGCTTCTCTCTTGTCCAGCTTAAGCTCTGCTATTGGGCCTGATTTATTAAAGCTCTCCAACGCTGAGGAGGATATACTTTCATCAGTGAAGCTGGGTGATCGAGCAAACCTGGAATAGTCTGGTCCAGGATTCAAAATATTTGCTAGCAAATTACTTTGAGGAAATCCATTCCAGCTTTGATTGATCACCCAGCTTCACTAATAAAAGTGTATCCTCTCCAGCCTTGGAGACCATTAATAAATCAGGCCCATGGAGTGGAGGCCGATAGCAAGTCAAATTCAAGAATTACATTACTTTAAAAAAAATACATTTATTGAAATATTCATGTAAATAGAGCTGCATTTAGTTTATAGTGTTTTACTGATTTTAGAATCAACACCAAAATGTATTTAAATTATTTTTTTCTAAACAAGCAGGTTAGAGCTGCCGCTGATGAAGCACTAGAAGAAACAAAACACTGCCCAAGGTGTCCCTGGTGTTCTTCATGTCATACCAGAGGTGGAACCTCATCATTATCAGTGAACTCGCCATCTTTATCCTTTTCTTCTTTTGCTCTGCAGTTGTGAAGCTGGATGGGCCCTTGGCCCCTGCTGCTCTTTTCCTGCACAATATTCGTAACATCGGGGAAGGAGTACAAGTTTGGATCGACTTCTAGCTTTTCACTTTTTTTCTCACTGCTGATAAAAAATGAAGTTAAGTAAAAGATGAACAGACCCTTGCTAGAAACAAATTAGCATTCTTGTCAATATGTAGATTTAATTAAACATTTTTGGGCATGGGTGAAAAATTGTTTTAAGTTCTTCTGTTGCATTAATACTGAAGGTACAATCCAGTCAAACATTTATATGTTCACCTGCTGAGTCAGTCTTACTGCTTCCTTGATGACTTGATACCAATAGTTGGTGACAACATTATCTTAATGGGAAACTAAGGGAATGTTCAGACAAACTGCCACCCAACAATTCACATGCAGCTGAAAACACAGAGCTCTCTGATGAGCATGCACACATTCCTACCTATTGTGTACTATTCTCCCCCTCATCTTAGATTGCAAGCTCTTTTGGGCAGGGTCCTCTCCTCCTCCTGCATCATTATTTGTATCTGTCTCTCCTTTGCAAATTCAAATTCAGGCTCCTGTGCCTTGCCTTTATATCCCCCCTAAGTTCTTGTCCCACTTACCTTTCTGACCTGTGAGCTGCTTTCTTCGCTCATCCAATGACCTACTAATGACTTCCTCACTCAAAACCTTATCAAACGCACGGCTCAAAGTATTTTCTAGAGCTGCCCCGACTCTCTGGAATGGTCTTCCTCATCCTATTCGGCTTGCTTCTACTTTTTGCTCTCTTAAAAGAGCACTCAAAACCCAACGCTTTAACCTCACCTACCAGTCTTCATCTGGCCCCCTAAACCCTCACTACTTCCCATCACTCCATATCTCCCCTAATATTGTGAACTACTTCCCCAGATTGTAAGCTCTTCTTGGTGGGATCCTCTCCTCCTCCTGTGTCACTGTCTATCATCTGCAACCCAATTTATTGTACAGCGCTGTGTAAGATGTTGGCGCTATATAAATCCTGTTTAATAATAATAATAACCCCTATCTAATGTACAGTGCTGTGTAATATATTGGTGCTTTATAAATATAGTTTAATAATTTTAACAAAATAATTTATCAAACGCTTCCAACCACCATTGTGGCTTCACTATAGGCCATGCTTGAGTAGTGGCAATTGCACAAGGACAAAGGAACAGCACATCTGAACAAGCTCAAATGCTTCCAGGTCAGACTTTTTACATCAAAGTAAACTGATAACATGGTAAAGGTGAAAATGAGACAAATGCTCCACCTGCTGGTTCAAAAGGAGAATGATAAATGTGAGCATGTAATATTTTTTACAGTATTTGTATAACTACATTTTAATTACTTCTTCAGACAATCAAAGAAGAAAGTATATCTGAAAAATTGTTTGTTTGTTTGGACAGGGGGAAGAAGAAATACGTTTGTGAATTTACTATGAGTGTATGTGCTGTGAGTTTCTGGAGACTACCCAACACTTTATGTCTACTTGTTACGCAAAGCAGGAAGAAATGAAACTTTGGGAGAGGTCATAAATGATTTTAGCAAAGAAGGGAAACGTTTTGGTCCTCTGTAAAAGTTCCCATAGGAAAGATTTCCCTTCTCTTGTAGAGTCGGGTGCTGGATGTATAAGGGAGACATGTTCAGTAGGGACAAAGACAACGTTTAAAGCCCAACTGTGTTACAGCATATAGATCACTGCTACATGGTCCAACATTGATCCCGTCTGGGGTTCAGCCATCTTCTTGTGAGCCCACATTAGTCCAAAAAGGACCTTTGTGGCTGTGAAATGTGCACTAGTATTTGCTGTAATGCAGTAAAAGAGATATATTTTACAGCGTATTGGCCAATCCTAATGCTGTGTACAACTGCTGGCTATGACTCCTGAAACAGCAAGGTGAGAGGTACATCTGTGGCATGCACATAGTTTGTTTTTGGTCATGGCATTATGGACAAAGCCCCTGGGAATGCATCCTTCTCTTATTACCAAGGGCTCAGCACAATGTTGTAAAAAAGGAGCTGGCTTCAAAACATGAATAGCACACTCTGGGTCTAATTTATTCTTTAAGACTGGTGGGGATAGACTGTCATGGCAGAACCTGGGTGATCCAACAAACCTGGGTCACCCAGGTTCTGCCATGACAGTCTCTCTTCGCAAGTAAAGAGCTTTATTAAATCAGGCCTTCTGCACCAGTGAAGACCATTCACCTCCAGAGATGAGGACAGGCTCCGCTCCTGCATATCAAGTGTTCTGCAAGAAGACACAAAAAAGTATGCACACAACAAAAGAGGAGACAGGACTAAGGTGCGAGGAGTGAGACTAGAGTTGGGGTTTAATTTATGATGTCAGCCATTTAAGATTTTAAGAAAATGTACAAAATGTGTATAGAACGAGTAGACACGGTGCTGCCCAGTATAAATGGCTATATAATAACTGAATGCACAGGAAAAAAATCTGAACAAGGGATACAGGATATGCAGCCACATACATGAAAGTGCAGAGGTTTCATCCATGATGCCACACAGAACCTCTATGTCAGCTCTATGCCTCCAAATCTGGACTTATCAGCACATAAAAATGTAAAGTCCATTTCATCCATTTGCCAAAGCTCCTAAAGAAAAAAAAGCAGCCCTCCCTTATCCCTGCTTGGCCTTGCCCATTCATCTTGCTGTATCACAATAATTGCAAAATGGTGCAACTTTACACATATGATGATGTATTGGATATAAAAGTTCCTGCACATCAAAAGAAGGAATGTCAGTTTATACGTCTACCACTATATTAGAAAGAAGTGATAAAGATCAGCAGTTATGGGAAAAACACTGTTCTCAGTACTTCTCTAGAAATCTTCTCCAGAAGTATGACGCCAAATTTCCACAGAATAAATGTCACCCAGGTTGTGATTCTATCTGTGCTATAACCATTACTATTTTGGTTGTAAAATGAATGAATAACAAGGTGTTTACTGCTGAGTAATGATTTAGGCAAGCTGATCTGGTTGCGTAAATATATTTGAGATTCTGTTTATGCCTCAGTCCTCTAGGGATAATGACTAAGAATATATTAATAACATAGAAGAGAACTGTAGAATGTACCTGCAATGATAAAACACTATTTCTATCCATGTGGCAAATAATACAAAGCAATAGCATACATAACACCAAGTCTCACCTAATTACCCATGACATAAGGATAGATTCAACAAATGATTATATTTATTATTAGTGTATAAAGCTGATAACCTAAATCCAACTATGTATGTAGTAATACAAAACTACCCCTTCTCCCATACTGTCCCTCATAGACTCACCTCAGAACCAATGAAGGTCTTGGTCAGAGCAGCCCAAAAAATAATTAAATTATCATTGTTTACTACCAGTACTGTATTATTATTATTATACAGTATTTATATAGTACCGACATGTTACACAGCACTGTACAAAGTCCATTGTTATGTCACTACACAGGGGCTGACAATCTAATGTCCCTACCATAATATGTCATTATTACAGTCTAAGGTCAGTTTTGAAATGTGGGAGGAAACTGCAGTACCCTCGTACACACAGGGAGAACCTGCAACCTCTATATAGATAGTGTCCTGAGCGAGATTCCAACCTGGGACCTAGCGCTGCAAAGGCCAGAATACCAACCTCTGAGCCACCTCTGAGCCACTGTGCAGTCAATGGATCTGGTCCAGTATTCAAAACATTTGCTAGCAAATGATTTTAAAGAAATCCATTCCAGGTTAGCTGTTTCACCCAGCTTCACTGATGAAAGCGTAACCTCTCCAGCCTGGGGGAGCTTTAATAAATCAGGCCCACTGTCGGCAGGAACAGCAAGGTAAGATGAGCTAATTTTCCCAATAGTATCCAAAGTTTGATGCAGTTTTGTGACCTGTATGGTCAAAGAGCTATGTCACTGATAGAATAGGAAGGATTATCCTCACAGGGAAAGTCTTTAGTGATAATATACAAAAAGGATTTACCTAACCCAGAAGTGAAAGTTGAGCGCAGATTAAAAAATTATAAAGAAGTAGCTGGATGTGTACTGATAATGTGCATCGTGCCAGCCAAGCGATAAAGATTTAAGAATCATGACCTGAAAAGATATAAAACATCCAGGAGAATGGAGAATAAAGGTTAAGTAAGGAGAATAATGGAAATACCCACTGCCAGGGTACAAAGTCCATTATGGGTTTAATGGCACACAGTAAGAAAATTAAGGTATTACTACTAAGCTGCAGAATGTCATTTAAAATGTTATTATTTTTGCATTTAGTTTCAAATTGTTCTTACAAAAGGTTTATGCAAAGTTTGGCTAAAGCTGCTTAAAATACAACTAAATTCTTGTATCCCATCATGCTACTTTAAAACTCTAAAATTTTCTGTGATGACCTTTTCTAGTTAAGGTGACAACCTTTATGATTACTTAAGATTACTTATGATTATTAATGTACTAAAGCAATGCTCTGAAAGGTCTAATTGGACATTACCTGTTCTTCACTTTATTGCATTTTGTTTTTTCGGCTCCAAGTGAAGTCGTTTGCTTTTTATGTATCAGCTCTGATGCCTGAAATACAGAAAGAGAATACTTAGCAGAAGTACAGATCTTCATATAAAATTTTGTGCATATCTAAATGAGTGAGCCTTCACTGTGACTCTTGAGGCATTTTTCCTTCCTTCTATAGTCCAACGAGACGTGGCGCTTCTGCCTATCCTACAATCAACCACTTTTTGGCCCCACAGCCATGAAAAGCTCTCCTCATAACTAATTAATGGTCCCCAATACCTAATATAAAATGGCTGCTACATGGAAAAAAGACCAGTGATTTGTTGCAACTAAACAGTCACTCCCATATGAATCTGATCATAGAGTCACTCTGATACTTAATCCACATCCGATGAGGAAGCAAAAGTCGGGAAACGCGTTGGATTTTTAGAACTCACTCGAACCTTTCTATCAATCTACATTCATATGAGTATTATCTATGGACCCATACTGAAATATGTGAATATAATAAAATTGTACTGAATAATTTGTTTTGAATAGCTTTATGAGAAAATGTAAAACTGTCACTGATTTTCAAGTAAACTACTTGTACACTGTACAAATATACCACCCTCTCTGACATAGACCAGTCCTTGTTCTCATGTTAAAACAGAAGCTTTAAATCTCTTAAAGGTAAACTATAGTCACTTCTGTATATAGCCATAAAGTCACTGGCATTGGCACATCACCGTGATATTTTATATAACAGGTCTACTTTTCTATTATCTTCAGTCATTCTGGAAATGCATGAAGCCATGTGTCAGGTCATTTCAACTGCTCACTGTGCAGGATGGTTGGCTCAGTGGTTAGCACTCTGGCAGGGCTGGATCTCAGGTTCATGTCTCGGCCTGCATGGAGTTTGCAGGTTCTCCCTGTGTTTGTGTATTTGTGTTTCCTGCGGTTTCCTCCCACAATCCAAAAACTGCAGTTAGGTTGATTGGCTTCCCCCTAAAAACTGACCTTAGACTGTGGTAGTGACATATGACTTTGGTGAAGGCATTAGATTGTAAAGCCCCATGAGGGAGAGCTATAGACATGACTATGGATTTTGTACAGCGCTGCATAATATGTCAGTGCTATATAACTACTGTGTAATATTAATACCTGTGGCTTTTGCTACAACTGCAGGATTTCCTAATGAAGCCTCCTATTACTACCAAGCTTTAGTGTCTGATCCTCCAGTCTGATGCCATCATCTTTACTGGCAGTTTTAGTGAATAATAAAACTGCATTAAGCCATAATAACAGGTCTTAGCTGTTTCAGTGTGTCACACAGCTTTCTGATGTCAAATTACCAGTTTCCTATTTACTGGCAGCTTGAGCTACTTTTACCCTGTATGATGCCATAATGACAGATCCAGTGATTGATACACATACTGGTGTTCTCAGAATGACAGGTCTCCCTTACTGAAAGCTCAACAGTTTACATTATCTGACTCCCACCATTGGTTCTTATTCTCGGATATTGAATGATTCTATAAATCAAATTCCGACATTATAAAGGTACAAGGGGGTTGTGTGACAGGTTAACAGGATTAAGCATCTTTGTTTTGCGTCTGAATTGTGCTTAGCAAATTCACAATTTTGGTTGAAACAGATGGCAGGATCTTTATCCAGAAGCAGATAAGTGTGACAGATATGGTGGTGCCCAAAGGAGCTCTGCCCTATTGGATTATGGATTGAGAAGAATGCACTCCAACCTGGAGTGTAATAGTGGTAACAGAATGGTAAAGAAGCCAGGAATCAATGGCAGCAAAGCAAGAAGGGAGAGATGTTGGTGGGGAACAAAACAGAAGAGAAGACAGTGAGGATCAGAGATGGAGGTGGAATAGGGTGGGAGAAGAAGCAGTGGGGACCAGTGACTATGAAGCAAAATGGGAGGGGAGACAAAAGGAATATGTTGCATTGGAGCAGGATAGGATAAGGAGGTAGATTTATCAGTAGTGGTATTGATGATAGAGTAAGCAGAGGGATCAGTATGAGTGGAGCAGTATGGCAGAGAATGAGAGAATGCAGTAAGGATCAGTGAAGGTGGAACATGATGGGACAAGAAGCAACATAGATCAGCAGCAAGGGAGGAGGATAGGAGGGAAGGTAGTGCAGATTATAGAAGGCCCAGTAAAATGGTAAAACAGGCAGCAGGGATCAGTCCTAGTGGAGCAGGGTGTGAAAGGAGGAAGAAGGGATTGGTTAAAGTAGAATGAGGGGAAGCAGCTACAATCAGGGGTGGTGAGGAAGAATAGGGGAGAAGAAAGCATGAATCACTGATCGTGCAGCAAGATGGGAAAGGAAAAAGTGAGGAATCAGTGGCAGTGAAGCAGGATGGGAGAGGAGGCAGCAGGGAGAGTAGTGGAGAAACAAAAGAGGCAACAATATCAAAAGTGAAGGGGCAGGATGGGAGAGGAGGAAGTAGAGATCAATGGCAGAGGGGAAGTAATCAGTGGTAGTGGAGCAGGATAAAATGGGAAAGCAGCAGGAATCAGTGGCAGTTGACCAGGATGGGAGAAGAGCATTCTCTCCTCATGTGAACAGCTCAGTAACTTTATGAAGTAAGGTGGAGCTCAGTAGGGAACCTAATGCATTGTGCTGTAACTAGCATTTCCCCTTCAATATAAACTTGTCAAGTTTAACCAAAGTAAGTAAAACTTAGAAATCTTCCTCAGGTAAACCTACAGAGGTATAGTTAATAAAGATTAAAGATCTGACTACAAGCTATACCTAGCTATGGCTGCTTCACTGCAAATTACCAATGGGCCACCTTCAAACCTCCAGCCAATGTAAAACTATGTTTCAATGCCAAACTAAATTCTACCAACAGTAGCTAGTAGTCAAATTCTAACACCTGTACTTCTTTAAGAGCTGAATGGGCCTGAGCTCACCAACAATGGGTTAAATCCAAATTAGAATCTAATAGGAATAAAACTTCAAGCAAAAAGTGACATTTTGCTGTGTAATAACCAGAATAATGCAATTTTCTTCCTAATGAAGTAATTTCATGTCTGCTTAATATTTCAAAAGGGGATGGTGGAAGTGAAACTCAATTAAAATAATGTGAAGGGGTTCAGTGCATTCTGAAAGTATTAAATTAGGTTAAAAATAACAATACTTTAATTTCCTGAGGTCCAGCTCAGTTTTCTTCAGCTGTATAAAATTATGTACCCCTTAATGAGAGACAATGTTTTCCATATAACCCCCAGAGTGATTTAGACTGTGGCTTAGAAATGTCTCTATTTAAAAATTTTTTTGAGACAAATACCATGTTAAACAACACCTAAACAACCTGAATTAATCTCTTAAGAACATGTACACTACAGGACCAAAAAGTAGACACTTGAGCTTCACAGTTCATATACGGACCTATTACATGGCCAAAAGCCATATGGTGAGCTTGTTGAACATCCCATTTCAAAGCCATGGATTTAATTATAACCGTACACCCTTCCCTTTTGTGGCTTTAAAGCCACAACCTGTGATTACTCATGAATCCCTGTTCCATCGCAGGGAGCCGCCATCTTCCTTCTTCTTTACTTTCCAAAAACAATCTTTGGTCATCTTGATTGGTCATTCTGGGATGATGTCGCACAGGAATTCATTCATTCTTGGATGAGGTGACCTGGTTCCCAATTGGCATCTCCATTCATCTATTTAGTAGTGTGGAGGTCAGGACTCCCAAGATCCTCCACGCCAAACTCATCACACCAGGCCTTTATGGAGCTGGCTTTGTGCACAGGGACACAGCTATGCTGAACAGAAAAGGACCTTCACCAAGTCATAATAGTGAAAGTGCACAAAGGTTTAAAATGTCCTGGTATCCTGTAATGTTGACAGAACTATGGAAACACCTAAACATCAGCAACTTGCAATCCCTGTACAACCACAATACAGACTGTGGAAGGCAGAAGCAGCACAAGAAGCCAATTAGATTAGCTACAGTACTCATGTGCTTACAAAGAATATGTTGAAGGAAGGAAAGAGCAAAATGACAGAGTTTGCAGCTTCTTCTACTATCAATCAAAAGCGGGGGGAAGGACAAGACCTGTAAGCGTACCTGTACTACAGCAAAGAAAAATTAGGCCTGCTACCCTGCTACTCAGGGTTTTGATGCGTAGCAGGGTTGTATAAACCTCAGAACTGGATGGACAGAAATACCAAGCAGGTATGGGAGCCCAGCTCCCATATATGTAATTAATCTGTATTTATTCTGATGTTTAGCCTAAAGGCTGTTCTTTTCCCCCAATAATACCATTTCAGCCATGCCAATTCACCTGTTCCTATACAATCATTTTCCAGGGGGTTACAGTGGAGGATACAACTCACAAATCCTATAAGGTGAAAGTCATGCAGACTGGAAATCAGCTGTAGACATACACAGACCAGCTTACACCTACGCAGTCACAAAACACTTTCCAAGCAAATCCACTTCACCGCTTTCAGAGAACATTTCCTGCTCTGCAATCACAAATTACCGACAGATTAACATTTCCTCCTGCAGACTTTGCAGAGGGATTGCCGGGTCTGGTCGAGATTAGCCGCAGTAATACATGTCTGTTTCTCAAACACAGTTTAGCAAACTATTTCTAAACAGTTCTTTACAAAATGCAGGTTTGTTCAGACTTTACATGGAATTGGTCACAATAAGACTTATACAGGAATCTGAATATTCAGTCCTATGCAATCTTTTATTGAGGAAACTAATGTCTCACAAATAGAACTGAACTCTGGAAGCTATACCATAAAGACAAAGGACGAATGACTAGTCACCCGTGTTGTCTGTGGTCTCCCTGCTGCTGATCTAGCTCCATTACTTCCAGTCTTCTGCATTGTATCTGGGTGGGGGATGGCCAATTTAGTAAAGGCAGGGCATTGCTTCCCCAGGTCGAAGCCACCAGTAAACGAACAGTGACAACAGCAAGGATCGTTCCAAATATCCTAAAGCTACTTATGACAGCAATGCTTTAGATTCCACCCTACAGATATACGGCTATGAGGACCAAATCTTTTTATGGAAGGACCGTAGACTAGGTACATTTTTCAGGGTACTGCAAAGACACATTTCTAAATTTTCCCAGTGCAATAGCAAACCTTCACCTCCCAGTGAAGTTTAGTGCAAGTTTTTGTATTTACTTCATCCAGATTGTTCAACTTGAAAGTCATAGGTCA
This sequence comes from Pyxicephalus adspersus, assembly GCF_032062135.1. NCBI lineage: Eukaryota > Metazoa > Chordata > Amphibia > Anura > Pyxicephalidae > Pyxicephalus > Pyxicephalus adspersus. Next base: position 9,099,474 of record NC_092862.1, on the reverse strand, counting down.
TTTGGTTTACAGTTTCCCATGACATGTCAGTGTATGTTATGATAGGTTGTTGCACTGAGAGGCCATTGCATAAACAGCACAAATATTGTGTCCCATTAGGCTACCCACTCACACAACACCCCCCAGATTCCTGTGGGTTGTGTTGTTCTCTTGGGATGTTTTCTCTTGGCAGTTCAACATATGCAACAATTTGATGTTGCTGCATGAGGTGCCATGTTATAAACATAAGAGGGTTAAACCATTGGTGAATGGGAGAAGGCCCCTAGTACCCCTAGTAAGTAGTCTTTTGCACTTGGTGCATGTTGGAAGCTGATATACAATTTGCTGTTGTCCAAGTGATTACCAAGTGTTGGCCAACGGAGTTGTCAGCTGATATGCTCAACCTTATGCAACAATAAAAAAATATCAACTTCCTCAATTACTTGTAATCTTATTTAACTATTCTTGCTTTATGGCATACACCTTTATCACTGTATAGCAATAAGGTGACACGCCTATTCATCGCTATTAAGTCTACAAGGCTGTTATCTCTGTCACATAAAAGATTTTGAGATTTACAGAGTTCTGTCCCACATCACAGCCCTGTCTGGCATGGAAGGAGACCTGATTTTGTATTGCTGCATTTAACTAACCCTTACAGGTTCTGTCCCTCCCCAAGCCTGTGACTGGACTGCTAAAGGAAAAGTCATAGATTAATGAGCTAATCTCACTCTCACCAAGCCATCTTCTCCTATCACATGGACAATTTTCAGAGAGACAGAGCTGGCTGGAAATGTGGCAAATCTAAATCCCCATTGTATTGAAAAAGAAGATTCTAATTGCAGTGCCCACAAACCAGGAGGTCATCAGTGGCTGATGACATGACAGTAAGAACCCAATTTTCCTGACACGTGCACCTCTTCCACTGACCTAATTTTACATAATGGCTGCTACATAGCTCCACTACTGTACTGTAATCAAGAGAATTGTGTTTTTTACACAGATTATTTTACTTTGGGACACAGGCCAGTAGCAAAACTATGGGCAATAGGGAATTGGGAGACATTTATTCTCTGCTATACCAGATAGTATTTCTGCTTTAAAATATGTTATTAGAAATAGGTTAATTAAAATGTAATACGTTCTCTATTCAGCTTATGTTTAATTGGGACAGTTTCCAGCAAAATGTAAGGGAGAAAAAAAGACACCGTATGGACATGACATACCTTTGGCATGGTGACCACCAAATGGCCAGTTGTCTGGGATCTCTTGGCAGTGCTGCTGTCTGGTTTCACTTCTGCAGGAAGCACAAGCTGGAACGGCTAAAAGACAAAGAAAAAAATGGTTACAATAAAAAAAGCTCTTTTAGCAAAAATACTTTATTTTTACAGCATTTATATATTTTTTATGTCTAAACTTGAAAAACAAGACTCAATTATCTCATCTATGCAAGGAGGCAAATAAATGAATGAAAATAATATGTTAAAGTACTTCCAGAAATTTCAATTTCAATTTTGTACAGATAAAGGAAGAATTAAAACCCCTATCAGGTTTAATTTTTGCAGCACTAGGGAGATTCCACTTCCTGTCTTAAACATGATACTATACATAAATTATATAAAATCTTTCCAAAGAGAAAAAAAATCATCTTTGAGAGTTGTCCTTGGGATAAATCTACTCATTTGAGGATCTTCCCTTACCTATTGCTCTGATGACTCAAAATTGGATTTCACCTAATTGTATGCGTTTGTGAGGTCAAAAGAACAAATAAAGGGAGTGAATTTCCCCTTAGGGACACCACAGTGCAAAGAAGACAGAGGGTCCAACACTTCCAAGCATTATCCAAAAACAAAAAATATATGATATACATTAGCAAATGGCTTGCAATTACGACCAGAGCTCCAACATACTATATATTGTATAACAGTATATTGTCTCTTCTTCAATCTTCTAAAGTCCATCCCCTGTCCTGTGTAATGTTCAACATGCTCTTCCTTGATCAGGGTATGACAGGCTGTCAGTGATCCTGACACATGCTGCACATTTGCATTGCTATAGACTGATTCTTATCTGGCACAGTGCAAATGTGCAGCATGTGTCAGTGTCAGCAACTTGATCGTTAAGTGAGAAGTATCTGAACATTTCACATATCATGTATCATACACTTTAGGCAAGTTGTACACTCAAATTTTTTTAAAGAAAATGACCATTACCAAAATTAACCATTGAATCAGATTAGGATTAATCAAAAAAATTAATTTTTCAATTGTATTTTTGATATATGTACAAATTATTGATTGGGTACTGAAAACTGACCAAATATCAATTAATTGGGCGAGACATGAGTTTTGTATCGAGAAACTTGAGTGACTTCCATAGAACCCTGACCTCAGTCCTACAGAACACCATTGGGATGACTTGGAGCAACTATTGTGAGCTAGGTCTCCTCATCCAACATCGGTTGCTGACCTCCTTAGCCAAAAAAAATGTAAGAGGATGCTAAGGTCCTGCAGACAATCCAGGGTGTCAGGCAGAAAATGGGGGCACCAATGACTGCAGGAACGAAGTAAATTTTTCTCCCAAACCATTATCCCCAGACAGAATGAACTATCAATTTACACAAAGCTCAGTTTTAAACCACAGAGACCTGTTTGTTGACTATGGTGAGGACATTGAAATGTGAGCTCTGCGTAATTTGAGAAACACAGATAGGGATCAAGGAAGCCAGCAAAATGGGTTCTGGTCAAAGAGCAATCCCAATTAACTGGTAAAATCCAAATCAAAAAGGCAATAATTGTATTTAGGAATATAGGAAGAAAAGGCTTAATTTAGTGTCCGAAAAACAAAAAATTATTGGATACATTTCCTCCAATATTTTAGCCAGATTCAAAGTGTTACCACTGCACCACTGTGCTGCAATCTGATTTAAAGTAAATCTAAAGACAAAGTTTTTTTTGGGCAGGGTAGAGAATGGTGAAACCCATCATTTTTCCAACTTTCCCTTACTGGGGAAATTTCTTTGTCAAAATACAACAGAAAGAAAAACTCTCCAAAGAAATGGAAATTCTTTATTACTTCTTATCACATGTTCCCATTGGAAGACTCCCCTCATTTTCCTGTTCCAGGAAAGGCTTTACATTATGGTGGTGACCACTAGAACGAATAAACCTCACACCCCTGGCCCTAATCAAACGTTGTGCTAATGGGCACCACTGTGTCTACTGCTTACTGATTACGATGATGTTCTGTGCATGTTCAGTAAGACTGTGGCTTAGTTGCTGATTTTTGGATAAGGTTTAGAATGAACTGGCCCTTCAACTGTAACTTATTTCACAAAACACAAGGATTCAGATTTTTTTTTGTTTTGCTATCAGTGTAACTATGAAACTTTAAAATCTTATTAGAATCAGTTGGTGTGTTAGTCTTATGAACTGAGTCTTCAGTCAATTATGGAGTTCAAAAATAGGGATAAAATGCATACATAAAACAAAACAACATCACATGATGTTGGAATCATTCTTGTTGAAGGATATACAGTATATTCGCTTTCTAAAAACTCTCATATCAGTTCTGTCATTTTGCAGTGCTGATAAATCCCAGAGCAGGACTAATGTAACGGCAATGGCAGACCGTATTCCCTTGTGTGTAGACTGATTGATTAAATGGGAGGCAGAAAGTGGCAGATTGCAAATAATTTTGCAAGTCAATTTCTTGCTGAGCCGTATGAGCAGGACAGAGCGCAGTGAATAATCTGAACATCCAAATAACACTGTATTGTATTTGACCACAAAGGGGCTGAGATACAAGGACTGGGGATATTACAGAGCATTTCCAGAATCTATTTGCTTATAGCAACCTTGTCACACCAGTACAAAGATCCTAAGCAAGCTCATACTTAAAGTTACCCACCACTTACCTAGTTAACAAAATGCTGAGAAATCAACCTCAGAGTTTTGCAGGGAAACATACACTTCGGAGGGTACTGACCTCCTCACCCCAGAGGCTCCTATTGATTCCTCCTGCTAAACCTGTCACATAATTACAGGATATAGCAGTGACACATTGGGACTGATTTAATAAAGCTCTCCAAGGCTGGAGATGATATTCTTTCATCAGTGAAGCTGGGTGATCCAGCAAACCTGGAATTCAGCAAACAGAAAGTGCCGGGCCGATAAAAGAGGCCAGGGAGAACGCCAAGATAAAAAGAAGAGAAGAGGTGGAGGTTTCTGCAGTTCTGATGTCAGGACTCTGATGCTCTAATACATTATAGTGTGTGAACATCCTCCTAGGACAAGTATGTTGACCTCACTCTGCTGCAGTCCTGTCACTCTCAGGGTCTGTGTCCATAGCCTTTAGTTTGCTTAAAGCAGGTTTTGCTCCTATACAATTCTATGGAAACACAAAACCTGATTGTAGCAGGTCAAGTACCTGCCAATGAATTACAAATGAATCTCAATCTGATGTCAAACTGATCCACTATTCCATCAACACAGGCTCTTCTACTGACAGTCGGGGAATTTGGGATTCACCAGGTGACTGTACCTTATTTTTCACCAGCACTCTCACATAAGTGGGCTGAACATCAACATCAACCAACGAGGTGTCCAAATGCCTGTAAAGTAAAATTGAACATGTCAAGTCTATGTGCAATACCCTTTTAAAAGATGTAGTTATAGCAAAAACAAGGAACGTTAAAAAAAATGACAGGGACTAGTCTTACAACTGATGGTTTTCAATTATATAATTACTAAACAGTAATATGGAAATTTAAAAACAGAAATTTTCTTCAAATGTCTTTATAAAGTCAGAAAGGATTCCCAAGCCCTGTTGTGAAACAGTAACAGTTTTTTAGAGCTAACAAGTTGCTTGAAGTGATCTTTAAATGTTTTCAGTTATTAAGAATGAATGCATTTTCTTCTGTATTTTCATACACAGGTGAACAGGTTTCACTTTTGTATACACAGTATCAGATAATGAGTAAGTGTCCAGTGAAAACTACACACACCATTCCAAAGTCTGGTATAAGAAGATGAAAGCCTGATCTATACCCCGCAGAAGGGCAGGACTGCCTGCCTGATAACTATGGTTAGCATGGATTTCATCATAAAGATACCTGTAGATGGACAAGTCTAGGATGAACTGGTTGTTGTCTTCATCATCTACCAAGGAGAAATCCAACCTAGGAAAGGAACAAAAACATTTGGTAAATGGAAGGCTTTCTGAAGGGTATCTTTTACAAACCAGAAAAGAAGAGAAATGTCAGTTAATATTATTATTATTATTATTTTTAATAAACAGGATTTTTTTAGCACCAACATATAACGCATCGCTGTATAATTAAATAGGGGTTGCAAACGACAGGCAGATGCAGACAGTGACACAGGAGTAGGAAAGGACACTGCCCTGAACAGCTTACAATCTAGGAGGTGGGGGAAGTATCACCTGAACACAGACTTTACACCAACACAAAATGTGCATGTCTTGGTCTCTGCACCCTTCCACTATGTTTAGTCATGTTAGAACTACAACAAGTATGTTTAACAAGTCAAGTGTGATATTAAAAAAATGTGGATATCCTGACATTGAATTTCATGACCCTTTGCTGCACTGTGTCCACCCAACACATATTTGGGTCATCTCCTGAATGCATCATGTCAGCCTCCCAAAGTGTCCCGCAGTCACATCAGGGAATAACTGCACAAAAAAGGAATGCTTCTGGCATGATATGACTTGCTTTTTTGCTGGGTGGACCAGGCTAAAGTGTGCATATCAAATAACTTTTCATTCACTGACCCAGGAAAAGGGTACTGGTGAAATTGTGGAGACATTACCTTCACCTGACCCAGTGCTCTCCATAATACTTGCCTTGCATGCAGTGACTGACCTGGAATTTAACATTAACTTGGTGCTTTGGATATCTTTTTGTTTGCTTTGTTGCTCTGCTATCAAATAAACTCCAAACTCCTCCATAATTCACAGATAGACTTCAAACTCTAATTGGGCTCATAAAGTTGATACCATTACTGGCTTAGTGGGAACTCTAAAAGGCAATAAATACATGCAACTTGGAGTATATGTCCACTGCTTTTTTTTTTATTATTACTTAACACTATTTATATAGCGCCAACACATCATGCAGTGTTGTACATTAAATAGGGGTTGCAGATGACAGACAGATACAGACAATGGACCTGATTTATTAAAGCTCTCCAAGGCGGAGAGGATACACTTTCATCAGTGAAGCTGGGTGATCCAGCAAACCTGAAAGTAACTTGCTATTTGTTAGCAAATGTTTTCAAACCTGGGCCAGATCTATTTCAGGTTTGCTAGATTACCCAGCTCCATTGATGAAAGTGTATCCTCTCCAGCCTTGGGGAGCTTTAATAAATCAGGCCCAATGACACAGGTGGAGGAGAGGACACTTGAAGAACAAAGGTAAAGTTTGATGTCACTTTATCAATACTCTTTACTGGAAGCACCTAAGCTGTCTCTGTTGTTGTAAAACATTGTACTAATTGATATGAAAATATAGAAGAAGAAACAGCTTCTATCACTTGGGTTTCTACCTATGTTAAACATCATTTCTGAACACAATAGGGGTTGCAGATGACAGACAGATACAGACAATGGACCTGATTTATTAAAGCTCTCCAAGGCTGGAGAGGATTCACTTTCATCCGTGAAGCTGGGTGATCCAGCAAACCTGGAATGGATTTATTTAAAATAACTTGCTATTTGTTAGCAAATGTTTTCAAACCTGGACCAGATGCATTCCAGGTTTGCTGGATTACCCAGCTTCATTGATGAAAGTGTATCCTCTCCAGCCTTGGGGAGCTTTAATAAATCAGGACCGATGACACAGGTGGAGGAGAGGACACTTGAAGAACAAAGGTAAAGTTTGATGTCACTTTATCAATACCCTTTACTGGAAGCACCTAAGCTATCTCTGTTGTTGTAAAACATTGTAGTAATTGATATGAAAATATAGAAGAATAAACAGCTTCTATCACTTGGGTTTCTACTTATGTTAAACATCACTTCTGAACACAACATTTTCATTAAAACCGGGAAACCAAATAATGTCCTAAACGTTCAAAACATTATTCATCGCCCAGATTTCATCAGTCACCTACTTGGGCTCATTAACATTCAAAAGGCGTCCATCAGCCGTGATCAGCGTTCGTGGTGGTTTTTCTTTCTTTGTTTCTTTACTAGTTAAAAAAAATGAATAAAATTAAGTTAGATGTTGTAGAATACAAATTTGAACATGATAACACATGAATACCATGATAATCATATTAGAAATGTGGACACCTAACCTAACAATTTGTGGAAGATTTTTTGGTAAAAAGACAAGAAAAAAAAATATACAATTTAGGCAATCACAACTTTTTAAAAGCAATATATTCAGTTAATTTTGAAGATTTACATTAGTGTTCCTTAAGCCAGGGCCCATTGTTTGCTGTAAAAAAAAGTATTTTAAAATACAAAATGTTAATAAAATTTTAAATGTTAAATAAAAAAGGTAACTCCTGTTGCTAAATCAAAAAGAAAAGTTGCAGAAGGTCAGATTGCAGCAATGCATTTTCTTTTCTAACACTTACCTGTCTTCTAAATGTATATATTGAGAGGGGAGTGCAATCTTTACATAACCCCTAGGGGTCGTCAAACTCCGGCCTTTAGGCCAGATACGGCCTAGTCGGTAGTTCGTTCCGGCCTAACGCCCCCTGATACCGATACGCAATGCATATGGAGGAGAGGGATTTCACTTCAGGGGGCATTCCCTGGTGGGGGGCGGAGCAATTAGGGCGGGAGTCCATAAAAGTCATAAAAGTTTGCCCACCTTGCCCTAAAGTATTTAATCAGGACATTGTAAAATTATAATCTATTCCTAATAATTTAGAAGGGTGCCAACCACTAAACCACTAATAGCATGCAACACCAAGCTGCAATATCTAAAGCTTGTAATTAGGAAAAGACTGCAGAGATGGAGACATAATCCTGCCCCTGTACAAAGCATTGGTCAGACCACATCTGGAATATGCAGTCCAGTTTTGGGCACAGCACAAGAGGGCACTCTTTATGTCTGGAGGAAAAGAAGTTTAAGCTCCGGATAAGGAAGGGATTCTTCACTGTAAGGTCAGTGAAAATGTGGAATCGGCTCCCTCAGGAAGTAGTTTCAGCAACTACTAAAGATTGCTTTAAGAAAAAGCTGGATGATTTCTAGAAGCACAGAATGTAACTGGTTATTCAAGCTTTAAAAGTAAAGACAACAGAGACTGTTGATCCAGGGAATATCTGATTGCCTCACAGGATTAGGGATCAAGGATTTTTTCCCCTGTTGGAGCAAACTGAACTGGGTTTTTTTGCCTTCCTCTGGATCACATATAGTCTATGGGGTCTGTATCTGGTATTTGATCATTGTTCTAGTCTTGACGGAATTATGTCTTTTTTCAACCTATGTGCCCATCCCCCAATTGTAATCATTCAGATGCGTGTTTAACACTAACCAGCTGCCCCCAACTCACTGCACCAAAAGTGCAGTACGGACTTGAGTGGGTGAGGAGGGTCTGGAGCATCAGGAATGCATACATTAGCATCGATACTAGGCATACCATCTTTTCAAGTGACAACATAAGGTACATTTATTTACCTACTACTGAATGACTGCAGCAATTTCCTATGCACACAGTAATTTTTCATTATCTGAAACACCATGCTTGCCACACACCAACCCACTTTATATACTGGGAACAGACTGCATTTCAATTGCAAGTAAATCATTTACATTTGTGCCTAAAAACATCTGCAGGCATAAAAATAAATAAAAGCAGGAGAGATTGGACTGAAAATGGCTTCAAAAATATTAAACATAAGTGAACTGCCGCCACACGACGCAGTTATATAAATCACTGAACAGCTCGTATTCCCAACAGCTATTTTCCAGACAATACAAATGTGGTACAGCGGCATGATTCTTTCATGTACAATGAAGAAAACGTGATTTACTGTGAGCACTGTCAAAGAAATGATGTATAGTCACTATCAATAAAAGCAAAATGGGCAAGGAAGATAAAAACACATTCTGCACTAAAGTTATTTTACAACAGTTTGCTTTATATAGGAAGCCTCATGAAGATCTCCGACGTTATACACATGCTTACCTGAGAAGGCCTAAACACCAAATACAGCAACCCCCGTCCCCTGTTCTGGTTATGGTTGGACAGGTTAGTCCTGGGAACCCTTGTGAATGGTTACTGACTGGGTCCATGTTAGACACCCTCTGAATGGTTGGTGGGTTAGCATTCGACAGCCTCCGGAATTATAAGTCATCAGCAGGTTAGTGTTAGACGCACTCCTTGATGGTTATGGTCAGGGGACAGGTTAGCATTAGACATCTTCCCTGACGGGGCAGCTATAAGCTAGAAACTCTCTAGAATGGGTAAATCAGGGGGGCAGGTTACATTCAGGCACTCTCCTGAATGGGTAAAGACGGGGTGGGTAAAGGCTGGCACTCTCCTTAAAGGTTTGAGCCGGGAAGCAAGTTTGTTTTAGGCTTCCTCCTTAATGATTATAGTCTCATTAATTTTATGCTGCAGTCAGATCATCCATCCTTCACACCACTCTTCTTCTTCTGCCTCTCTTTGTAGTTCTCTTTATTGGCTTCCATTTCATCCTAGAAACAAATTCAAGCTCCTGTGCTTTGCCTTGAAATCCCTCCACAGTTCTTGTCCCACTTACCTTTCTGACCTGATAGAAAAATCCCCACCTAGCCGCTCTCTCCTCTCCTCCAATTACCTACTCATGACTTCCTCACTCATAACCTCATCACACACACTGCTCAAAGATTTTTCTAGAGCTGCCCCAATTCTCTGGAATGGTCTTGCTCATCCTTTTCATGTTGCTCCTACTTATTACTCATTTAAAAAAGCGCTCAAAGCCCACCTTTCAACTTACCTACGTCTTCTTTTGTTTTTTAAACCCTCACTACTTCCGACCATATCTCCAAAATCTCCATATCTCCCCTCCTATTGTGTGCTGCTTCCCCCACCTCCTACGTTGTAAGCTCTTCATGGCAGGGCTCTCTTCCTCGTGTCACTGTCTGTATCTGTCTGTCATTTGCAATCCCTATTTAATGTACAGCGCTGCGTAATATGTTGGTGCTATAATTCCTGTTTAATAACAATAATAATTATAGTCGGGTTGAAGCCAGGGAGCAAGTTAGTGTTTTGCACCTTCGCCAATTAATGTTTAAGAGTGCGTTGGAATTAGGTGCCACGCACCCTCCAAACTATATATGCCCCTTCTCACTGGTATCTGCTTTAATTGATACCAAATCCCATGACTGGCCCACTTGATTAACCAGACATTTGTCTTTTTCTGACAGTTCTAAATACACGCATACTTCAGTCAGGTAAAGACCAGGTTATATGCCACCTGTTCTAGAATTCTTCCTATGTGGATTCATGCTCACGAGTGTAGCAGTTGGGATCTGCAGTAAGTTTTGCCGCTAAGATCCCATTTTATATTTGATGGCTGTTGGCACAGATCATCTAATTCAATTGTTTCAGTGTTTGCTATAATGTTAACAACAATTGATAATTTCTAATTAGCTGCAATTGTGGGTATCAACTAGTTACAATTTTGTGTTTCTCCTTTAAATACTTTTAATAGTATTAGCTAATACCTGGCGATCCTACCAGTCAGACGGTGTTCATTTAATATTCTGCTTGTGTGTTTCAGCTCCATGGAGCTGTAAGATGTGGTAGGCAGATGCATGGGGCGTCTATAGCAGCAGACACCAACCAGTTGTCCTCTGAGCACTGGTGGTTCGCGGCTCTGGCTGGTTCACCCCAGAGCAGGGTCAGGAGAAGGACCCAGATGGGGGGGGGAGCACCAGCCAGAGCCGCGGGCAATATCCCCCATATGGATCGCAGGCTCAGGGCAGTGGCTGGATTGTGTCCCTGGACACAACCTATCTACTGTCCCATCACAGGCTCAGACCTGCGATGGGAGAGTAGGCTGGTTCTTACATCATGACTTCACTATGGGGGAAGTTTCTTCCCCTTTAAGTAACACCCGGTCTGGTACATTTAGTGGTCTGTGGGTCCGAAAAGGTTGGCAACCACTGGCCTAAAGTCTGGTAGTCTAGCCTATATGACCCCTGACTATTTCTGTTAGAGCTGATTGACAGCAGCTTCCATATATAGAGTCACCTTGCCTAGGAACAGCATCTGTAGAGAGCAGTGGAACTGCAAGTACCATACCACTGCCCTTCTCAAGAACAGGGGGAGATTAGTCATTGTTGTCACATGGCCGCTGAATCAAATTTTTAGGTTATTTGTCAAACAATGATGTGGAGTTTTTAAACCCTATTGTGAAAATTATCTGATAGGTGCCTCTGGTGATAATGCTTTTCGAACACAAAAGCAGAAAAGTTTTCTGTAAGAAGTTTTTTTTCCATTCAATGCATGAAAACTCTTCTGATTCTTTAACTTCTTTAAAGCAAAAGTATTCCCAAAAAAATTAAAAAAAAATACGACAGGCAGGTCTTTTCTGCAATCAAATAACCTTACCTACTTAATAGCAACTTTTCTAAATGCGTTCACTTGCCCACACTCCGGCACAGGCACCAGTTTTTTTTATCTCCTTCTGGAGACTAATCTTGAACCATATTAGTTGGCTGAGACAAGATGAAAAGTTCATAAAGCCCCAGCAGCCGCAGGGAATGCTGAGGTGTGCCGTGTGTTCTGGCCTGCTATGCTGAGCGACACATGCACAGACAGTGATCAGGCAGGTAAATATGTTTTATTGCAGAAGGGACATCTCCTGTCCCTTTCTGCAATAAAAAACCTGCCTGATCCCTGTTTTTCAAATCAAACTTTCATTCTGCTTTAACTCATCTTGGTTGATTGCTATCTTCCCTGCTCTTTTTTTGTTTGAAATTTTAACCTTCAAAAGCCATTAAAAGCCCATTGTCTACAAACTTGGCAATGCTGACAAGACAGAGGAATCTAAATTGCATTTATCTGAATAGAATTGGAAATCTTTTAGAAAGTAAAATAAAGCTAAATATGGCAACTGTCTAGTTCATCTTGAATGGTCCTCTTTAAATCTGTATCAAATTACCTGTCCATATGGCTAATAGGTTCCCTACCTGGCCTTTGACCACCACCAGTCACCTCACCCTCCCCAGACCATTACAGTGATTTATGTGGTGATATTTTTAACCAGTATATGGTACCACTCAAATCCCAAACCTCAAACAGTGTGCACTTTGCATATTGCAAGGCGATAAGATCAGTTAAATACAGCCATGATTTGTGGCTATTCTTTACCTCCTACTCTCCTTAGATTTGCGTTTTTCCTCGATGTATCTGTGCGTTTCTAATCGACTTTCTGGCGTATAGTGCGACGGCTCCTGCCAAAATGCTTTGTCCTCCTCATTTTCATCTGCTGTTGTGTCCCGGTCTCCGGGGGCTATTTCGGGCCGGTTTTCTTTGTTCTCAACACAATCTGGTCTGAAATACACAAAGATAGTAATGCTCCTAAAATTAAAACAGGTCATAAAAGTGTTTTATAGAGGGCTTAAAAGGGACATATAGTTTTATTTTATTTAGAAGAATCCAAAAAAAAAAAATAATTCTTTCTATTAAACCTTGAAATAATATCTGTCAAATATGTACCTTGATGACTGAAATCAAAAAGGTACAATAAAATCTTAGAGACTAGAAAACCCATTAAAGTTCAACAAAAGATTGGCAGCATGGTGGCTCAGAGGTTAGCACTCTGGCCTTTGCAGTGCTGGGTCCTAGGTTTGAATCCCGGCCAGGACACTATCTGCATGGAGTTTGCAGTTTATCCCCATGTTTGTGTGGGTTTGCTCCGGGTACTCCGGTTTCCTCCCACGATCCAAAACCATGCAGTTAGGTTAATTGGTTTCCCCTTAAAACTGACCTTAGTCTGTGATAATGACATATGACTATGATAAGGAAATTAGATTGTGAGTCCCCTGAGGGACAGCTAGTGATATGACTATGGACTTACGTATTAAGTGGAATGGGAAAGAAGTAGACTGGTGACTGGCAGGCAGAAAATAATAGCCCTGAAACAAGCTCCTTGCAATGTACAGCATGAGAAGTCCTAATTGAATTAGATTTAGTTTTTTAAGGACGGTGTATCACACTATTTTTCTATTTTTAAATACAAGTACTTATTTTCACTTTTCATCTTTTGTTCTTAGTGCTGATAATTCCCTGCAGCCTCATTATTCCATTTTTTCTCTCTCCCACTTCAGCAGAAGATCCATGGCAATCGTTTACTTGGTTACCTGAAGGATACAACAGTGGAATGCGCCTGCCCTGCTTATTGTGCATTCAAGCAACCACTTGTAGCTTCGATCGAAAGCCAGTGTGAGAGAGGAACAGATGAGCAGAATTCCACCTTCATACCTCACCCTGTTCCTCCCAGAATTAAAGTGGAGCTTTCACGTCACCCGAACTAACACCACACAATTGCAAAATTACACATGACGTGTCTACGAAGTAAAAAATAAAGTTCCAATCTCACTGCACATGCGTGAGATTGCACACTTTATACATAATAGGAAAGCCCCTTGATTACGCATGCCTGATCTCAGGCATATGCAGAAAGATAAGCCTACAGACACCTGAGATATGTGGCACAAGTATTCCAAACGGCTGTGGGTTTCCCCTTTAGTCTTTACTATTGGGGCAGTAAAGACAAAAGGGGAGGGGACACATTTTTCCCCATTATATAAAAGGGATATCCACCCTTTTATATAATGCTAAAAATGTGATAATAGGTCCGCTTTAAAAGGAACCAATCTCCCCCTCCCCAGCATACTGCTACCCTCAGAGAAGTGTTCCAAAATTCCTCCTTGCAGAAATCTGATACAACCTCTGCAGAACTATTCCAAACCATGTGGAGTTGCAGTGTGCTGAAAAAGGGGAGATTGAGATGAAAGCCCGGAAAAAAAACAACAAAATTTGAAAAAGTTAAAGGTTTGATTTAACAAATAGATTTCTTTTGTTCACAATTACATTGTAAAATTTGATGATTGACATACAAGGTGTTGTTGATGTCTGTATACCAGCGCCCATCAAATCCCGGCTTCTTCTCTGGTGGTGCCTTGCTAGCGGTTTGTTTTGTGGAAGATTTTTTTTCTGCTTCTTCTCTTTCTCTGGCCCTCTTCAACAAGTAAGCCTCCTCTTGTTCTTTGATTTGCTGTTGCACTTGGGTGTAATCCTGCAAGGCTTGGATTCGCTCGGAGCGCTCAATCTCCTTTCCATCCAGCCACTTCAAAAGGAAAAACAATATTATGGTTTCATCTCAACACTTGAGCAGAGGAAAAAAAAATACCAATCATTGCACTTGTGGAGCCGGAGATCCTCGACTCGATGAGACAACGTGTGCCGAAGTCATACAAGATTAAATAATTCATCCCCCTTGCAGTCTGGTGATCAGTGAGATCATGTAGTGTAGACAATTCACTGGCACATGCTAAAGCATAAACTTAGTGAAGTATTCATGAAGAATTGACATCTGAATTCATCCGGACAAATAAAGAGAAAGTATTATATGTAGTTTAATATAAAAATTAAAAATTCTAGCCAAAAAAATAACAAGATAAAAAATATATAGCCCTGCAAATATAGCTTTTCCTGCAATATTCACCTTCAATCCAAAATGTTCTAATGCATTGTATTCTACGGAATGTATTTTAGACAGCATTACTCATTGGAAGTGAAAGAAGAAGCAGCATAATGTCACTCGCTGATGTTTCCTCCCATCAACATGCTTCTTGTCAACACATATAGTTACATAGATACATAGTCAGGTTGAAAAAAGACATAGGTCTATCAAGTTCAACCACTAGGGAAATAAACATATCCCAGATAAAAAACCCCTGTAAAACATAGTTGATTCAGAGGAAGGCAAAAAAAAACCCTGGTTCAAGTTGCTCCAACAGGGGAAAAAAAATGTTCCCTGGAACAACAGTCACTGTTATCTTTACTTTAAAGTTTTAATCCCCAGTTATATTCTGTACTTCTAGAAATCATCCAGCTTTTTCTTAAAGCAATCTATAGTAGTTGCTAAACTACTTCCTGAGGGAGCAGATTCCACATTTTCACTGACCTTACAGTGAAGAATCCCTTCCTTATGAACTGATGAGCTCCTAGTAATGCTTCCTTATCTCCGACTCCAGCCCTGCTACCCTACATGGACTCTAAAAGACTGCTGCCAGGTTCAGTTCTAATACTTACACTGCTTGCATTTAAAAAATACATTTAAAGCAGATTAAAAATTCATGATCCTGATCCTGGAAAATCCCGGATTCCCCTGCATGTGACTAAACAAAAAACTCCTGCCCTCTTGCCTTCATCTCGGTCTGGCCAATTAAGATTGTCTCCAGGAAGAGAAGAAAGAAGAAAATGGCAGCACCTTGCGAGGGAAAAGGGATGGGTTTAGTTCCACTTTAATTTATTAATGTATTTTAAAATGGAAGTAACCATCCTATTTTGCTCCTTGACAAATGCTGATATCTTAACCTGGTTCCCCGGGTTCAGGATCTGTGGCCATCTTGATTGGCCAGGCTGGAACTACACATTGCATGTGATATAGCACAAGAGCATGCACCTCCCAAAAATACACTGTGTCCTATTTTTTTTTGCAAACAAATGCAACACATTGGTGTGAATGTAACCTATGGCACATAAGGAACGTTGATTTGTGCTAGCTATGAGACTACTAAATGTGAATGAGCACTTAATGTCAGATGCCTGGATGATGCATTATTTTACATCTGCTCCCAGCTAATCGAGATGGCTGCTGTCACCAGTATTTCCATCTTATAGATTTAGAGTCACATGTGCAATTGCAGTTCTTGTAACTCTACAGGTCTCCTATTGGCAGCTAAGCCTGCCATTATGTGTAAAATATGCTCTGCATACTTACACATTATTTATAAAGCACACCCACCATGATAAAGACTTTATTTCCACTTTACATGCAAATATTGTAGTACCTGGGTTTAAATGTGAATATAAATCTGGGTAATATTCTATATAACATCCACATAAGTATTTGCATTGAACCGCAGAATTTTCTAAAGCAAGTTACACAAGTAGAATTAGTGACCTGTATACCGTTGGGGATATAAAACTCTCCAGCTAGGCAACATAATAAACTTTTTCAGCAAATATTCATCAGGATAAAAGAACCCCAAGTATAATTAAATCCACGTACACATAAGTAATTCTTCTCTCTTCAGCATTAAGTGTAGCTGATCAAAACACATATTTTATGTAATCAGGAAATTTAATCTCTCAGTTTGCTATATATTAACTGCACAGAGAAACCTGTGTACATGCAGACAGACACAGAAAGAATGGACAAAATATAGGAAATATAAAAAGAATTAAACATAAAAGTAACTAACTCACAAACAGTTACAAAGTGGAGGTGCATTAAGTTCTCCATTGAGCTCTATTTCTTTGCTAAAAATGAACTAACTGATTACTACCCAATTTACAAGAATATGTGTCCTGGTCAAGAAAAGATAAAATAATCCAATTGCTAGATTCTGATTTTTTTACCAATTTTAGTAATCAGGGCTGTGGAGTCGATACAAAAACCCTTTGACTCTGACTTCTCATTTTATGGTACCACAAACTCCTCTTATTTAAATATACTGATGTATGATAATATTCCATGTTGATTGAAACACAACATACACAGCATTTCATCCTGGCCATTGTTTACTTATATTAAGACTATGACTGGCTTTTGGGAAGAGGAACTCCTGGCCAGGAAGCTGACACTCTACCCAATTACTCAGCCTGTGATTGCCAGCATGTAAACTAGTAAAGTTTATGTCTAAGTTTCAAACTAAAAACACAAAATTGAAAACAAGATTATATGTATTGTTTTTATCAAGAGGCTATACATTTTAAAATACTTGCAGATATAATGATGGTCAGGAACAACTTTACTTGTTCAAAAACATAAACTACATAAACAAAAACCTAAAACTAATAATATATACATATAACAAATAAATGTTAAATAGGCTTGGCATAAAGCTGTAGAATTGTTGGTAAATAAATAGAGTGCAGACAGGTGTGTGAAGCATCACAACATTCTCAGTGTATAGGGGACACATATATGGAGAATGTAATCTTACTATATAACTCTGAATAAATTACATCAACACTAAGCACAAATGTCTTAATCCTATCCAATTAACTTTTTATGAGCCTAGATCAGATTACAAAGATGTATATATTTTAGGTAGCAGCAAAACTCAGACGAGCTTCATGCTAGTGACAACTCCACAGCGTGCTTCATAAATACAGCAGTAAACTAATTTATCATGACTGTTATTATTATTCTTATTACATAGTATTATGTACAAAGTCCATAGTCATGTCACTAGCTGTCCCTGAAAGAGGCTCACCATCTATCATCTATCATGTCCCTACCATACTCATTTGTCTCTAATACAGTCTAAGGTCAATTTTAGGGGGAAGCCAATTACCCTAACTGCATGTTTTTGGAATGTGGAAAACCAGAGTACCAACTCCATGCAGATAGTGTCCTGGCCGAGATTTGAACCTGAGACCTAGCGCTGCAAAGTCCAAACTTTTGAGCCACCATGCTGCCCAAGATCCAGCATTTTACAGCAAACACCCGTGGAAATACTTGCACCAAATGCCTGAGCAAACACCCTGACTTGTCAACCTCTAGTACAGGCAACAGAGCTGGGTATTGCTGTCTGTGTAAGAAAGCCCTTGGAATTCACATCTACTAAAAATGATTACCACTGAGGATCCATTTATTTAAAATGATTTCGATTTATCTGTTTTGTGTCTGCTATTTATTCTTGGTACAATACCCACCCTCTGTACAGAGCAGAGAATTTGTTTTATTGCACTTTTCAGAACAAGGATGACTCACTCATAATACTACTACATAATTCAATTAGGACTTCTCATGCTGTACATTGCAAGGAGCTTGTTTCAGGGCTATTATTTTCTGCCTGCCAGTCACCAGTCTACTTCTTTCCCATTCCACTTAATACGTAAGTCCATAGTCATATCACTAGCTGTCCCTCAGGGGACTCACAATCTAATTTCCTTATCATAGTCATATGTCATTATCACAGACTAAGGTCAGTTTTAAGGGGAAACCAATTAACCTAACTGCATGGTTTTGGATCGTGGGAGGAAACCGGAGTACCCGGAGCAAACCCACACAAACATGGGGATAAACTGCAAACTCCATGCAGATAGTGTCCTGGCCGGGATTCAAACCTAGGACCCAGCACTGCAAAGGCCAGAGTGCTAACCTCTGAGCCACCATGCTGCCAAAGATCCGGCATTCTACAGCAAACACCCGTGGAAATACTTGCACCAAATGTCTGAGCAAACACCTTGATCTGTCAACTTCTGGTAGGCAATAGGGCTGGGTATTGCTGTCTGTGTAAGAAAGCCCTTGGAATTTACATCTACTAAAAATGATTACCACTGAGGAACCATTTATTTAATATGATTTTGATTTATCTGTTTTGTGTCTGCTATTTATTCTTGGTACAATCTCCACCCTCTGTACAGAGCAAAAAATTTGTTTTATTGCACTTTTCAGAACAAGGATGACTCACTCATAATACTAACAGAAAATTTGTTTTGTTCTCCAGTTAACGTTAGGTCAACTGAATCCCTACGTCCCCAGTAATCAATAAATCATTCAGAGATAGGATTGTGTCATCCATTATAGCGAAAATATAGCAAAATAGTGTCCTGGCCGAGATTCAAACCTGTGACCTAGCGATGTAAGGGCTGGAGTGCTGATATACAGTGCTAACCTTTGAGCCACCGTGTTGCCCTGTTATCTGTGAAATAGGTCATTTTTACATACTGTAGTTTTCAGAATAACTTAATTTAATAGGAGTTGACACATTTTTAGCCGACTCAAACTCCAGATGCCCCACAATTGCCCCAACTCCAAATCCACAGCCCTATTTGTAATTAGTCATTGTTGTAATTAGGACTCTTGCATAGCTTATAGGTCCTCCAGGTGTGTTGGATTCTAAATGCCACTTCTAACCCTGTGCCGCTATGTCACTGCTCCCTACAAAGCCTCCCACTAATACTATTTGTTGGAAGGTGTAGTGTGCCATGGTGAATAGTTAGGTAGAATTGTGCTATCATATTTAAAGGCAGTAGGGGACTGGCAAAAATTTGACTGACGTTGTATTATGTTTTTAAGATTAAAAAATTGAATACAAGAGGACCAGGAGTGCACACAGCCCCACTTTTAATTAAAAAAAAACCCAAAAGGCTGCACTTTCCCTTATGGTAGGGACAGCTCTGCATTATGATGCCCTGAGAGCTCCAGAACAACTCTCTAGAGATGTCAGTCTCATAAAATACCTTTAATTGCTTCAACAATCTGCAAGGGGCTCCCACTGCCAGTATCAGCAACCTCAGGAGCCGCAGCCACTACTGCAATCCAAAGTCTCATCAGAGTGCTCAGTTATCTCCACTGCTCACTGAAAAGTGTTGTGCTCAGGTTGGAATCTCGGCCAGGACATTATCTGCATGGAGTTTGCATGTTCTCTCTGTGTTTGTGTGGGTCTCCTCTGAGTACCCATTTTCCTCCAACATTTCAAAAACATGCAGTTAGGTTATTTGGCTCCCCCCAAAATTGTCTTTAGCCTGTGGTGATGACATATGACTATGATAGGGACATTAGCTGGTGAGCTACTATGAGGGACAGCTAGTGACATGACAATGGACTTTGTAAAGAGCTGTGTAATATGTCAGTGCTAAATAAATAAATACTGGATAATTCAAATAACATTTAACAAGCTGAAAAGCATTTTACGAAGTCATTAAACTTTTATGGTCACTTACCTTCAACTGTGGCAATGTGGCTACAACAAATTTCCGATATCCTTCATACTGTGCACAGGGGTTTCCCACCAGATACAGCTCCCGCAGATGTACATTGTGCTTGAGGTTCTGGACAGTGGAAAGTTCACCTACAAAGTTCACGGTCAGGTCCAGCTTCTGTAGGCACTCACAGCCTGGTACAATATAACACAAGATTAAAGGTATATATCTAAAAACAGCACGGCCACTTTGCAACTCCTAGAACATCCTGAGAGCGAAGGCATGCATGGTCAGTAACACAGAAGTGTAAGACCTCAAGTTATTTATGACCCCTCATAGAGATCACAGTATTTCCCTGACAATGATTTCAACTGCTTTACTATCTCCAGATGAACAGAGCCATCTTTGTTCAGACATCGTTCAGGTCACCAACTACTTCCTGGACTCTTATGCCACCTTAGAATGATGTGACAGTAATGTAAATCCTGGTGTCCATGCAGTTCCTAAATGTTTGGCATAAAGAATCCTCTGCTGCAGCCTCTCGCCTTGTGATTTGCTGCAACGTTACAATAATACATTAATATCACAAAGGGGGATGAGACTAAGGAACTGCTTTCTCCTTTCTGCAGCTGACTAATATTATTGCAGCCAAGGCAAAGTCACTGAAGTGGTGCATTACCTATATATTAAACAGTTGCTGAATATTTTTACAGCTATGCATGGCGTTACCCTGTTACCACAATACAGGTAGTCCCCAGGTTACACACGAGATAGGGACTGTAGGTTTGTTCCTAAGTTGAATTTGTATGTAAGTAAGAACAGGTACAATATTTTAATAATTGTAATTATGGCAGATGTGTGACCCAACATAATATTAACCAATGTGGTGTCAGTTACTGTATAAAATCCTCACTCTGAGCTAATCACAAACAAAGCAAAAATTTTATGGAGCCTAGATATTCATTACTTCTGGAGCAAGCTGTGCTTTGAAGTGCAAAAATAAACAACTGCAGAGTTTGTCTTCGTCATTGAAGAGTTAAAAGATGTCGCAGAAGAGCTCAGTCTCACCTGTGTTTAGCAAAAAATTTCTTCTGCAAGTCATGCAATCCACCCCCTATCAACCCTCTGTCCTGCACACAAGCAAGCAGGGAAGCCTTGTTCCTACCTAGAAGTCGTCTGTATGTTGAATGTCCTTAACTCGGGGACTACCCTTTACATGTTAGTGAATAGTATTGTGTGGTAATGAAATAAAGGGCCATTCATTTTCACCCCCAATGCATTATTACATGTAGGTGGGTTGCAGTGAATGCTAATATACTACAGTTCCAAGTGATGCTCTACGTCAGAAACAAAACACCACATGTCCAATATTTAGTGGTAATTTTGGTGTTTTGGTTGACCAAGCATTAGAGAAGGTCATCTTAATCCAACAAGTTATACAACATGTGTTAACATGCTCATCTACAACGTACAGACAGACTGATGTGAATACGCTCTAAATGTCAGTTAAATGTCAATTAAAAAACTGAATGTCATCCTAACAGCAAGTTTAAGGTTGAAATACTTTTAAGGTAAATATTTTTTTCTATATTAATATTTTAACTCAAAAGAGATTTTTCGGATACTTATACCGGCTGCATTGCATAGCCAGAGGTTACAATTTTTTTACTACATGTACAGTATACAGTTGTTATTGGCCTTACTGTATATAACATGATTTATGTTGCCCCTGTGTGAAACCTAATAAGTAAATAAAGAAAAAAAAAGAGATATGCATAACTTGAAATTGTATCTATTAAACAAAACATACTATAGTAGATAGAAATGCGTGATGCCAAATTCAGGGGGTATTTTGGCATTACAGCTATCCAAATAATGACAAGTACAAAACCTGTTTTATTACATTTGGCTATAAACAAACAAAAACATATAAACCTTGTATACATACCTTCCAGGTTCTCAATCCTTTCAATGTTGTTTAAAGCTAAATTCAAATATTCCAGTTTTTTTAAACGGCCAACATTTTCTGCAAATAAAAAAAAACTGTACATATTTAGAAAGGAGACTTTTTCACTTTAATAAACCAGGCTCTAGGACTGGAGAAGATAGACTATCATAGAAGAACCTGGGTGACCTAGCAAACCTGGAATTGATAAATCGGGCTCCATGACTCTAGTATTCTGATACCACAGGACTATCACTATACACAAGTTAAACATAGTGAACGGATAATAAAAATATCTCACAGCACAAACTTAAAAAAATGTAACCGGTAACACCTTCTCCCTTACTATCCCCCTCCCACACATATTTATTTGCACAGAATAAAGTGACAACATGAGATCCAGTGATGCAGCTGACTGGTCACCTCTTTGTGATGCCATCATGCAGCTGCAATTATTTGTAAGTAGACTCCAACATCAGACAACCAATAAAAAAAAAAAAAACACAAAAACTTTAAAATTTAAAACGTTAGACTCTTTAAGGGTGAGATGGGTGAACTGTTTTCCTGGAGGGAGCTTAAGTTGAATTTCTCAGCCACTATTACTGCGGCCCACCGCCTCTAATACATACAACTAACCAATTATATTCGCTCATTAGTGGTCGACATTAGGGGGGCCCTTGGGTCTAACCGCTATGACAATAATTTTTCTCTAGGCAAGCCAACTATCACAGATATTCACATATGTTGTAAATCTACGCCAACAGCTCCCTTCAGCATACGAATGTACAGAAATGGGGGCAGGACCTTAACATCGAAGATAAAATTACTCAGGGCTATTGTACAGTGAGAAAAACAATGATCAACCAAGTCTAGAGGTAAACACAACTTAAACTTATCCACAGAGCCTACAAAGTTTTCCGTCCTGTCAATCTATGACTCAGGGGCGGAGCCTGGACTTCACTTGCCCAAAGACCAGGGCAGGGTCG
>NC_092862.1:9073915-9074746 GCF_032062135.1 Pyxicephalus adspersus | reverse complement strand
CAGAATGCCCGCAGCCCTAGACCATCTCCCGCAGAATGCCCACGGCCTCAGACCATCTCCCGCAGAATCCCAAAGCCCCTGACCATCTCCCGCAGGATGACGAAGCCCCTGACCATCTCCTTTGGAATGCCCGCAGCCCCTGACCATCTCCCACAGAATGCTTGCAGCCCCTGACTGTCTCCCACAGAATGCTCGCAGCCCCTGACCATCCCCCACAGAATGCCGGCAGCCTCTGACCATCTCACACAAAATATCCACAGGCCCTTACTATTTAATGCCACGTGTCTGCAGCCCCTGACTATCTCTCGTGGGTCACCCTCAAGCCCTGATCATGTCCTAGTGTAAGTCCTTAGCCTCTGATCATATCCCACAGAACACCCTCAGGCCCCCTGAACATCTCCTGCAGGACATCCTTAGGCTCGTATCAACTCTTGTAGCATGTCTCCAATCTCAGACCTCTGATCCACAGCAATAGCTAGGTCCAGGATGTCATGAGTCTGCTGTGGTGTCTTGATGGATGTCCAGGGTGCCTCAGGGAATGGCCAGGGTCCTCTATAGCACATTCAGGGCTTCCTATTGGAATACTCAGGATGCTGTGATCAGGTGCTCAGGGTGCCCCAGGAGGTGATCAGGGTGCTCTGGATGTCCCAGGAGGTGATCAAGGTGCTCTGGGTGACCCAGGAGGTGATCAGGGTGATATGGGTGCCCCAGGAGGTGATCAGGGTGCTCTGGGTGCCCCAGGAGGTGATCAGGGTGCTCTGGGTGTCCCAGGAGGTGATCAGGGTGCTATGGGTGTCCCAGGAGGTGATCAGGGTGCTCTGGGTGTCCCAG
>NC_092862.1:9044322-9071543 GCF_032062135.1 Pyxicephalus adspersus | reverse complement strand
TCCCATAGCCACCTAACGTGTCCTAGCCTCATTCCCAGTCGCATAGCCACCTAATGTGTCCTCCTAGCCCCATCCACAGTCCCATAGCCACCTAATGTGTCCTTCTAGCCCCATCCACAGTCCATCAGCCATCTATAGTGTTCTCCTATCCATAGACCCCCAGCCTTCTGCAGTGTCTTCTCAAGCCAATTCACAGCCCCCCAGCCTCCATCAGTATTTTTCCAGCCCTCTCCTGTTTCTATCAATACAGTGCTAATTCTACAATGAACACGTTTCTGGCTGCATCAGTATGATATCGATTGTGAGAGAGAGATTGTGTCTCTGCAAACACAGTTTTGTTGTTGTGAATATGGTATTGACATTAAAATTTGGTACTGTATGATATGTATGTTTTTTTTTTTTCTGCTTTTTGCTCGTTGTTGAGAGGGGGAGGTATAAAATAGCTGAACTGGGGTAAAAAAAACATTACAACCCAAGCTAGATTAAGATGGACTCCTTAACCAATGTTTACAGATGTTGCCAAATATGAAAGGTTTAGCATGTAAAGCCTCAGTTTGTTTCCTGAGATCTTTTCCTCCATTGGTCATCTTGTTTCTGGCACAGCATAAAAAATATGAAGGTTATCTGTCAATCACAGCCAACATGTAAAAGACGCTTCTGCTCTTTTTGTAAAAAACATAAATAACTATTACATATATAAACAGCCCAGAGAGTGGTTAGGGACAGCAATGGAGACTTTTGAAAAAAGTTGGTTTGCCTATCAGTAACTGTGCTGCTTAGGCTGCACCTTATTCAGGAAAAAAGTTCATATAAAACAGTTGATGAAATAGAACAGGGAATGTTCACATATGAGAGATGCTGTACGTGCACCTTTATAACAAACCTGTGCTGCAACACACCGCCAAAACCACCAGAAATTACTGGGTCTCATACTAGGTAAAATTCATAGCTCCCCCATGTCAAAAAATTGCAGCAATGCATAAGTTAAGCTCTTTTGATCAGGGCCCAGGGATACAGAAGTACCTCTGGTCCTTCCCAACACAATACAAGATGTGTAAGTATTTCAGACCCCCTGAGATCTGAATATCACAGATGTTTCCATTTTTTTGGTTTGTTGTCATATGAACAGATCCCTACTCCTCCTCATTTGAAGGCACAGTCCCTCTTTTGGAAATAAATCTTTTTGCCTCTGCTATCTTCATGTCTGTCCCTCTTTTGTATCGTCATCTATATAAAAAAGTACAAAAATCTTTCATCCAATTTCAAAAGAGTTGCATTTATTACTTTAAAAAGAAAATGTAATGGTGGGAAAAAAAATTTATGCTCTGCAAAACCCAAAGTAAGGCAGATGTACATCTCTCTTTCTCAGCTCATAAAGTTGTGAGGTAAACAAGCGCCGAAAATGGGATTTGAGATAACTGTGCTGATAAAATAGCTCTCTCCTCTACAATCTATGAATGCTGCAGCCAGACTCATCCATCCTTCCCACCGCTCCTCTTCTGCTGCATCTCTTTGCAATTCTCTTCATTGGCTTCCATTTCACCTTGGAATCAAATTCAGCTCCTGTGCTTTGCCTTCAAATCCCAACACAGTTTTTGTCCCACTTACCTTTCTGACCCGATAGAAAAATACTCCCCCAGCTGCTCCCCCAGCTGCTCCCCCAATGACTTACTAATGACTTCTCACTCATAACCTCGTCACACGCACAGCTCCAAAACTTTTCTTGAGCTGCCCCGACTCTCTGGAATGGTCTTCCTCATCCTATTCGGCTTGCTTCTACTTTCTGCTCAATTAAAGCCCTTAAAACCCATCTTTTCAAACTCACCTACCCATATTCTCATGCTACAAAATATGTTGGCGCTATATAAATCCTGTTTGATAATAATAATTAGTGATAATAAAACAAGCTGTGAAATTCAGTGTGCAGGGGTAGGAAAAAAGATATATATCCAGTAACAAAATGTTTTCAATCAGTTTATTTAAAAGTGCAACAGTCATCTCTTAAGTGACAAATAAATACATTAGGAAAATGCAATTTGATAATAATGCTACTGTAATTACATAAAAGAACCATTATGTATCATACAACTTCTTACAATAATAAAATTATGAATATATATATATAATCTTTAAACTGGTACCATTAGTTTCGTATAAAAATATTCAGCAGAAATCTCACTTTTGAAAAATGAAATGTTATGTTACCTTTATCAGATACCTTTATTAATAATAAATGATAAGAAAATAATTTTAGAAGGAAGTTTATGGGGAAGAAGAATTAAATAAACCTTATAATAATATTGAAAAACAATGTGAGCAGTCCGATTTCCCTGTATTAGATGAACTATACCAGCATTTCTCAACCTTTTTCTTCCAGAAGAACTGAAATAAATTTCAGATCTGAAGGAACCACTGTAAAAAATTATTAATTGAGTGTCGATGGGATGAAATCGCTTGTTGCGGTGATGATTGTGAAAGAATTACCTTAATGGTGCCAAAAGCCACTCTTCTTGATTTCCAAGAAATGACTGGTCTCATCGTACTGGCAGTGCCAAATGGTATTGAACCAAAGGAACCCCGAACAATCACTTGAGGATACCTAAAGTTCCACAGAACTGGTTGAGAATGGTTTACCATTCCCAGGCTCATCACAATCAGCCAAATATTTGTTTTAGACCACCGACCTACTCTTACTTACAGAACAGGTAAGAGGCAGACTTTGTCTATCCCATCTTTTCCCTTTACATTCACCAAAAAGAAGACTAACCCTTTATATACAAAAAAACACATTACAGTAAATGAAAAACTAAAGAAGACTATAGTGGGTTTGTTGTAGGAAATCTAAAGCCCTGGGAAAGTTGTGCCCACTACACCCAATTAGATTCTACAAAAATACATTCTGATTAGGAAAAAATGCAGCGTCTATTTCCAGCTTTATAAGTGAAGCCCTATATATATATAAAGTGCTGAAAGTTTGTGTTACCCAGCGGCAAAGATACTGGAGGGGATAAAGGGAATATATTTAAAAACCTTAAAGTCCATTGTACCAAAATGAAAGTGATAGCTAATAAAACATTCCTAAAAACAGAAAAAAAGGAAAGAGAAAAGGGAAAACTAGCTGCACCGCAGTTTTCCATGAAAATATTGGGACACATGGCTTATTGAATCTCCCAATGGCTCCAACAGTGAGATATATCTCCCCCACAATTCTAACTAACAAATGGTACTTCCCCAATGTATTTATTATGATACACAATATAAAAATAATTGGGAATCCAGGTGCAGGAATATTTTCACTATTGTCTTAGGTGGAATCCATCAAAACAGAAAAATTTCACCATTGGAGCTCCCAAGTGCTGATTTTATGAACCAATGCCCAACCAAAACATACATGTCATCCCTAGATGGAACTGACTTTAGCTAAAGAGATTAGCTTATACTATACTGTTTATAATCAATGCACAAGTCTTAGAAGTACCAGTTTGTCATGTATATAATGTAAAGGAAAACTTAATAATAATATATAATGTAATGGATGAAACATGTAAGTTGCCACTAATTACTTCTGATAAGGATATTTGCCTGGCCGTATTATTAGATGAAAAGTGCATCACATAGCAGGGTCTATTTGTTATTCATTTCTACAGCCTTCCATATCTGCCTGTCCTGCCATATTTGAGCTTTTCACTTACAGTAGAGGTCAATGTTCAAAAGCTGTAGGTGTTTTTACTTAGAGACATTACAGGACTGTGAGAGATCACAGACCAGTAGCCGGGAGAAAAAAAAAATTAAAGAACGGTCAGTATCTGTACCATGCAGGATTTAAATCATACCTGCCTCAAGCACATGTATCTCACTTTAAAATGAGCCTATCAATCACATACAATATTCTATTGGGAGCGTTCCTGTAATAGAAGTGATAGTGCACCCTCTTCAGCAGCCTGTGTTCTACCTTCTCCATTTCGGCTCTGTCGGCTTCCAATTATTTAGCGTTCAACACTTTCTGGAGTGTTGGATATCTGTGTATCCCCCAGCACTCTGTGACTTCATCCTGCCTACCTTATATCACTACAGAAAGCAGAAGTGACATAGGGATTGGATGGTGCAACTACAATGTCTGGCTTTTACTATAGGGAAGCTCTAGTTGGATTTTGTATAGGACTGGCAAAGCAACCGAAAAATCCACCTGACAATAATCACTATCCCCCAGCACTACCTAAGTCCCTAAACTTTTCTATGCTGACCCTTCCACCCCTTCCCAGGTGCCCAGGAGCCTACTATCCTACTATGACCTCCTACGGTTCCTATATCTGTCCTGGTAAAATCTAGGTGGAAATGTTCCATAGACTTTGATAGGACTTGCCTGAACTGGTGCAGCAAAATTTCTGTGCAGGGTAGGTTCTATCTACCATGATGTAAACAACACTAGAAGTCACTGCAGCCACAATCAGAGAAGGTAAGTAAGCCCCTGTGAGTAAAAGGTGTACATTTCATTAAGGTAGACACCAAAAAGTGGTTAAGTACAAAATGGTTTCTGTGGGTCTAGTTAAAACGCAAATCCCAGTGCACCCCATGCACTATACCGAGTTAGAGCCCCAGCATAATATCATGCACTATAGGAGTCATTCTCCGTTAGCTACTGAAATGTTTGCAGCGCATTGCAGAATTCTAATGGCTGGCCAGAGGTCTTTGAGTTATGTAAGACATACACACAGTGCAGTATTCTCTCTAACAATCATAGATCAGACAATTAACACATTCATAAACCAGTGCAAATTTCTCACAATTCATTCATATCTTCATGTGCAATCAAGCCCAAACTTCTTTTGCTTTAGACATATATAAAGAATTGTAACATTGTCCAATGGTCCAATCTTGAAGGCCATGGTCACTGTCACTGTCAACATACATAATCTTCAGGTATCCTATAGACAAAAAAAAAATCTGTAAATATTAAATTAAAAGACATATATAATAATAGCAAGCAGCAGCTTATAATTTACAGTAGTGCTAATTTTGGTATGAACTTATATCAATGGCCAACTCCAGACAAACTCTAGAATTTCTGATAGGTTCTAAATTCTTCACCCATCACCTTCCCCATGTGTAGGGCCAGCCTTGGGTTAAATGGTGCCCCATGTGCCTGGTAACTCAACTCAAGACCAGTACTGACCAACCACCTTTGTCTGCCATGATGGGGAAGGGGTAGAGGGAGGGGAATCCAGGGGCAGATCCCAAAACATAGTAGCACTAATAGTACGGAGTGGTGTGCCCTATTCTACTGCAAAAGTCTTACACCCTAAAAGTTCTCCCTCCCCATTAGTAAACATAAATCTACCGTTTAAAATGCTATTTGTGATTAGGGAATAGGGGCTGTCATTGAATTTTTATATACCTATATAAGGTCCACATATAATATTTCCTATAGAAGGTCCACTATAAAGGAGAATTCTCTTGTCTTCCTCCAGACACATTTATATACAATCACCCACCTCTTTGATCCTGTTGATGCCACCTCTTCGTCTGGATACTGGAAATAATATATCTGGTAAATAGGAAACACAGCGTCAGACGTAAACTCAAAAAAAACATTCTGTAATGTCTAGGCGTTTTTCGTACCTTTAGCACCTACATGTGCATTAATTGCTAATTTAAACATGCTGGTGAAACAGAGGGGGGGGGGGGAGGAGTTTGCGGCACTTGGACTGGTAATGGGTACACAGTGATTATGCCACGCAAAATCCTGCAATTGGTTACATTTCTCCTAAAACAAGTCTCTCCGATCAGAAGCTAGAAGAAAATGTGCAAAAACTAATGGCAGGGCACCACCAACTTTACCTGTTCCTGACTCTCAAGCTATAGAGTCAGATAAAGATAAAGGAGATCAGTGTTTCTTATTCAGTGTTCCCCCAGAGGTTGTTGGGGGTTCCTTAAGTAGTGAAAAATGTGTGCTTCTCAGGTCAGTTTAGGTGACATTTGGTGATCTTTTTGGCAATATGTAAGGGTGACATTCTTTCCAATGCCCAGAAATGTAAGAAGAATTCTTCCCACCTATCCACCACACTAATGTACTGTGATCTGTGGATATAGTAATTACTCAGGGGTACCCTAAAGACCTGAGAGTTATTTCAAGGGTTCCCCCATGTTAGAAAAGTTGGGAAACACCAAAATAGGTCAGTCTAATAAATACCATATATACATTTTTGCACTATTACAATAATCCTTACAAATGTCCAGCTGTGATATTTTATTAGATAAGCTTGCAATAAAACATTTGTGTACTTACATGCAAGACTGAGCATCAGTAAACTTGGAAATATAGCACTGGTCCAGAATCTACAATAAAAAACATCAATAAAACATTATCACTCATTCCTTAGCCTGGGGAGTAGCACTGTTTATTTATGTTTTTTTTTTTTCAGATGACGTAACCACCCCAAATTTATCAATAATCCAACAAACAGCTAAATACACAGATGGAATTTATAGAGTTTGGCATACATGACAGTCCTGCATTGTAGGGCAGGAGACCTGATTTTTATTTGCTATAGTTAAGTAACACTTATACAGTGATCTCCCTGGCCCCTTTTAGCCGGCCGCACCACCTGGCACTTTTCAGTAACCACAGGCTGTTTTTGGGTGGTTACGAAAAAGTTAGGTCACAATACAGGGGCAGCCACCCACCTATTGCTCCTTCCCACCCAGTTAAAAAACATTTCTGGGAAGAACACTATTTATAGGTTGTGTTCATCTCTCAGTTTTTTATTCTCACCTGTGTTCACCACAGTGCATTTTGCCAACCCAATGCATTTTGCACTACCCAATAATGTAATAAAATGGGACTGCCATGCGGGTGGCTGTGTGTTGCTTTGCCCTGCAGTATAACGCTGATATGCACAATGCACTTTCTCATAGTGGGTATGAAGCCTAAAGCTGTGTACACATGTCAGATGATTCTAGTACCATATCAGTGGCTGGGCTCATCTCCGGCGCTTGCCCGACATTCATGTTCATGGATCTCTTTCTAGCAATAAAAAGTGAGCATGTGTACAGAGCCTAAGCACAAAGGAAAATCTCGCAGGTCACTTTAGAGGGTTCCAAAAATGCAAAGTGTTTCCAACTTTAAAGCATCACCTAACACTTAATATTTCCCCACCTGAACTCCTGAAGAGCCTGTTATATCCTAAAACTATAATCCACTCAAATACCTGTAAAAAAATGCATATACTTAATTTTCCTCCCTCCTCGCTGTGCTGTCTAAAACTGTTCTGTTGAAAGAAAATGCCACTTAAAATTCTTCTGGGCAACCAAAACTTTCAGGGATGTCTCTCTCCCGAGTCCCCTCTGCTGACCTGCCCTGTACTACTGTATCTCATAATGACAGTCATATGAACAACAAGGAACCAAAAATAATGAATCTATGATAACTTGTTAGGGAGTTGGAGAAACCATTTGAAAATAGGGATCCCCCAGGAGGAAGGGATCGTCTGTGACCAGTGCGATTATAGATAACATTGTTTTAAAGCAAAAAAAAAAAAAAATAATTGTGTCAAATCTGAAAATCTGAAGTGCTGTCCAGCAAATGTTATGATTCTTACCTTGCACAAAGGCATATGAGAAAAATGATACTGATGTATAACAGAGCAGTGCAGATGTTTATATCCTGCCTTGGTTTACCTGGAAGAAAACAGTTTCAACAATAAATGTTATATATATATATATATATATATATATATATATATATATATATATATATATATATAATATATATACACATATATAAAAAAATGAAAATATATCTTCTGTACAATATGACATTAATAATGTACAATATGACATTAATAAAATATATTTCTGTTTATTACTTTTTCATGTTCACCAAAGAAAATGAAAAAAAAAGTTATTAGATTGTCTTTAAAGGATACCTTTACCTTTTGCTTTTCATCCTTTGTTTTTTCAATACCTTTACCCATAAAATGTGGTACTGAGCACATCTTTGGTAAAGGATAAGGCTGCGTACATACATTCAATTTTTGTCACTGGAAATGATCTTTTGTGATCATTTCAGCCACAAAAGAGTGACAGAGGAATAAAGAAGTGCTGTACACCCAGCGCCATTCTGTTCTATGAAGATAGAAGGGGGGAGAACGAGCAAGCAGCACCCCTTTGTGCTCTTCTCTATTGACTTTGTACAGCAGTCATTTATTATCAGTCATTCATGAGTCCATCAGGACGGATCAATGAACATCGGGCGACTGCTGTACACATGTCAGATTCTCTCCAAGATTGTTTGTATTAAGCAAGAATCTTCTGACGTGTGCACTCAGAGGAGAGAAAGTGCAGAAAAAAATAAATAATAATAATTATTAATAAATAATCATAAGGTATCTCATTATGCCTGTAGTTGATCTTATTTGATCTCTACAAGTCAAGCATGTATGTGATTTTGGAATTATACACATGTAGTAGGATCTTTTATAAACTGTATTCACTTATAAACCTGATTTCTATTAGCATTAGCCTTGATCTTATTTTGATTAAATATTAAATGTGCGTTGATAACTCTTTATTTTTACCAAGTTCTTCTTTAGAAATTTCCTCTATACTTCCAATCCGACTTAAAGAAATTGTCTTCGGCTGCAATGGTATGAGGTTCTTTGTATCATCTGCCATTGTGTCACCTGTAAAATGAAATGGAAGTATTTTTATATCAATTTATTAGCTAAGAAAAAGTAAATAACTAACATCTTTTAAGCCACATCCCTCATTTATAGCAGTACAGACAGGAACCGGCTTCTTATATAAACAAATACTAAAAACCAAGAACACCCCATACCTACCTTTATTTATACATGAGTTCCCTGCTATGGAACCATATACAAAGCTTCGTTCTGAGATTTCCTCCACTTCTGCTGGACATGGAGAGCTTAATACAGGAAGCAAACTTCTGTTCTCTGAATTAGGGATCAAAGATAATGAACCTGAAAACAAAAACTTTGATTAAAACATTTTAATTTGCAAGTATATAAGCTAGTGTTTCTTTATTCTTTCATTATTTGTATTTTGTTATATTTATCTTGTTGTTTATCTATATTGTGAAAAATATATGTCATGGGGTGTTTCTTTCATGACGCCATGGGCCTGATTTATTAAATCTCTCTAAGACTTTTATCAGTGTAGTTGGGTGATCCAGCAAACCTGAAATAAAACTGGTCCAGGATTGAAAACATTTGCTAACAAATAGCAAATTACTTTTAAGCAAAAATCCATTCCTAGTTTGCTGGATCACTGATGAAAGTGTATCCTCTCCTTGGAAAGCTTTAATAAATCAGGTGTCATGTTTGAAGCCAACACTTTCTTTTTAGAATTCCCATCACTATCAATGCATTTATTAAATGTTCTTGCAAGACTGGGTGCAACATCATTCTGGGGACTCTTAGAGTCGGGGCCTTTAAAGCATATCTAAAGTGTCCTAAAAGCATATCTAAACCTGAAAACAAACATATATTGTAGCTTCCCAGCTGCAGTATGGCTTTACATGTATTTGCAAAAGTTTGTAACAACAATCTGTGTTAGGAGATGTTTATCTTTCCTGCGCCATTGCAGTATTAACCACCTGGGGGTTACACTGATGTCTAGATTTCTGTTCCAAAAGCGTTACACTGTTTTTCATGAAATTTTTTTTGCACACCCGCCGACGTCATCGCCGAGGGACACGTACACGCTACGGACAGAGAAGAAGAAGCCTTCTTCTTCTCGGAGAAGGCACCCGACGCTGGAGGACGACGCTGGGGATCTGTATTTTCATACGCTGGGGATCTGTATTTTCATACAGTGAGAAAAGTTCGGGTTTATCGATAATTGTAATTTTTTTTAACCCGAACCAAGGTCGGGTTCAGCGCTAGGGTGGTTAAACACTGTTTATTCTGTCCAGCAATACCATTTGCAGCTGCAAGGAGAACTAAGAGGTAACAGCAGCCCCTGCTTCTCTTTAGCTGTGCAGCTTGATGTATTTTATCGGCATCCCCTGCACCACTCTGAAGCTGTGCACAGCTGAAGGGGGTTTTGGAGGTCGATTAGGTCCTGACTCTATCCTGCACAGTAATTGGCTACTGGGACTTTTTAGCCTCTTAGTACCTGTTGTAGCATTAAGCTATGCTGACTTGCTGCTGGTGTGTTATTTATCTGATTTACTGTTGCTGACTTTGCTGTTTCTGACTGAGAGTTTATGCTGCCTGGACCAACTTTTTGCCTGTGACTCGGTCTCTGCTGGTGTTTTGCCCTTGTGTACCTCGTCTGGTGGACGGATTATCTGTGTATTAATATTAATATAATTATATTATGATATTATAATACAGTATTTATATAGCACCATCATATTACGCAGTGCTGTACAAAGTCCATAGTCGTGTCACTAACTGTCCCTCAAAGGAGCTCACAATCTAATACCATAGTCATATGTCATCAAGGTCAATTTAGGGGAAGCCAATTAACCTAACTGCCTAACTAACTAACTACCTAAAACCTAATGTTTTTTTCGGGGGGGAAGTGGGAGAAAAACCGGAGTACCCACGCAGACACGGGGAGAACCTGCAAACTCCATGCAGATAGTGTTCTGGCTGGGATGACCTCTGCTCTGTATTCTGGACTTGTCTCTGTTGGAATCTTGGTACTACTTATCTGTGGGCTCCTGGTCCTGTGCCCACTCTTCCCCAGACATCATCCCTTGTGCATTAAATCCTGTGGGCAACCGAGTGCTGGGAAACGCAATCAGTCTCCCAAGGCTCAGTTTAGTCTAAGGATGAATATCTTACCAGTGTCCTGGGATTGTTCAGAAATAGAATATTCTTTTGCTTTAAAATCAGATTGTTCAGACTGTAACATTTGTGGAATGCTTGTAGCAGCACGTGGTCCGATGATGCTTTCTGAAGTATGAGCAGCAATCCTCTCTGGAATGTAAGGAAAGAAATATAACTGTTGTGTAAAAAATGTTCAAACTATTGGTGTACGTTGCTGTCTAAAGCAGAAACATTGGGAAAACTACTATAAATAAATACCAGAAATTGAACTTCTTGTCTCTTAAGTGTGCTTGAAGGGATATCCACAAAGCTTGATGTCACAGAACCGAACCCCAGTATGCTGACTGGATAACAAGGGAGCAGCAGAACACTGAAGAGGTGAACTCATCCTTCTGTCAGCCGCTATTACATGTGAATGCAGCAGAGCCTGATTGGTTCTTTGTGCTTACTGGGACCAGGCTCTGCCGGAGGCTGGTTTCAACATTCAAGTAGTTACTCACTTTTTGGAGTGGTATTTATATCTGATTGGAGTTCACATTATTAACATGAATTAATGTAACAAGAGAATTAGCAATCATTTAAACTGTATCCTAAAGCAAAA
The DNA here is from genome assembly GCF_032062135.1 of Pyxicephalus adspersus. Taxonomy (NCBI): domain Eukaryota; kingdom Metazoa; phylum Chordata; class Amphibia; order Anura; family Pyxicephalidae; genus Pyxicephalus; species Pyxicephalus adspersus. The sequence goes on along the minus strand of NC_092862.1, from coordinate 9,060,143 downwards.
CCCCGATAAGATGCTGTAATAATATAAATATTGAATTTTTGTCCTGCCTGTTGCTCCCAATATGCTGGCATTGAATATGTCCGGAACCTTGGGAAAAGAAATGCTTTCCATCTCTTCACTAGAGAGATTTTCTCTTCCTTTAATGCGGTGATAAAGAATAAATGGAAGCCCGGAGCCTCCTGCAACACCTACGTCACGTATCCCAGGAGGCTTCAGGGTGCTTTTTGTGCCCATGCCCACTTTTGAGCATGCGTACAAGGTAAAAAAGTAGTGCATGTGCAATAGGATTGTTAGATTTTAGTTTACATTTACAGGAGCATATGTCATCCGATCTTGCACCTGCGTAATGCTAGATTGGGTGACTTAAGCAGAAGCAGGAAGAGGAAGGAAGAAGATGGAGGCCCCCAGCAGTTCCTCTGGGACAAAGAAAAAATCCATGATGGTGCATCACAGAATCAAGGCCAGGTGTGGAGGGATCGAGGGCTCTGTAGAAGTAAAATTAGGTGTAATTTTTTTTTTTTTTTTTAAAGACTGTTCCCCTTTAGGTGGGGCCCTAACACATGGACTCCCAGGAGTTTTTCTCACTAAATGGGTTAAAATAGAAGATAATGGGGCTACATATAATTATGGAAGTTACACTCCTGCTTTGTTCAGTTTGTTTTAAATTTGCAAAGTTTAAATCAAAAGTCCTGAAACATTTGTCCAGAATGTTACCACTTTATTTCTGAAGTTCCTGGTAAACTATCAAGAGTGATCACCTACACTGTATTCATCTAACTGGGCAGTATGAAAGGAACACGCATGGGCTTCAATTGGAGGATGTGGAAATGGCTTGAGACCTGTAGAGCTTAAACTAGGAATAGAGTTTGCGGGAAGCCAAGGGATGGCCTTGTCTGTATGACCCATTAGCTGTATGCAAAGATTTGGAAACACTAGGTTGGACCTCAGGATGGGTTCAGGTTCAGTACATGGTCAGCTTTAGGATCACACTATATGAACTAAACTTAGCTAGAAAACAGCTTGGCCCATATAGAATTGAAAAAAAACACACAAGAGTACTTGGAATCATAGTTTTTATATATAAATCAGAAATCCCACCTGTGCAGTTACTATATGTTTGGATAAAGTCAAGAGGTTCACAGTCAGCGAGTTCCTCTTCATATGGTGGTCGCCAGCCTTCTTGGTTTCCATGATTTGAGAGATCAAGGGCTCTTTGTGCATGTAGTCTGCGTCTTCTTCGAAATACTCTAAATATATATTTATAAAAATATATATATATTATATTCTCAGATCCACATTGCAGTTTATATAGAGCATAAACCTATAGAAGCCTTTCTCAATCTTTTAACATTGGGGAACCCAATAAATATTTTTTGGATCTCTAATTTCAAGGAACCCCTGCTATAATTATATTCACAACATACATGAATTAGCGTGGTGGTCAGTAGGAAGAATATCTCTTACTTTGCTGGCCATGAAAAGAAGGTTACCCTTACAGATAGCCAAAAAGGTCATTGGTGTCAGTGGTCGTTGACCTGAGAGGCCCAAATTGGTCAAAGCTCAAGGAACCTCTACCAATCTATGGAGGAACCCTGTTTGGGAAGCACTGGTCTAAACCGTTCCCTGTAGTTTGTAGGCAACATGACCATGCTTCTTCTCTACCACCATTTGTTTTTCATGTAATTTCTTTGTTCACATCTCTCAATTACTTAGTACTTAACACAATGCTATAGGACTTAAAGTGGACCTGAACTCAAAAATGTAATTATTTCTAACAATAGTTAACTTTCTGTGCCTAGGTACACCTGTGTCTTAAGCTTTATAGTTCCTTCAGATCATCTAAGGCTGGGATTCCTAAACTTTGTAAGCTGAGGACATTACAGAATACTTTAAGATACAGTGAATAAAAGAAAATACAAAGTAAAGAGTCGAGAAAGAAGTGCAGAGAAATAAGGAAAGTACAGTTAAGAACAGAGGTCCCCAACCTCCTAGTGGGCTGCGGCCGTCTGACAGGTGGGCTGCGGCTCTGGCCAGTGCACCTACCAGTTGGGTCAGGAGAAGGACCGGCGCACAGGTTGGAGATGTGGATAATGTCTCCCGAGGACATCGCAGGGTCTGTCTCTGAACACAACACCCACTCTCCCTGTGATGGGAGAGTGGGCAGCTTCTGGCATCATGACGTCACTCTGGGGAGGAAGTTTCTACCCCTTTAAAAACACACGGCTCCCCACGCATGCGCGGTCTGGAGTCCGTGCATTTAGTGGTCACGGATGTGCAAAAGGTTGGAGACCACTGGTTTAGAACACAGAAAGAGCTAGTGGGGAATAGGAGACACATGATCCAAAACTCCATCTGGGTTCCAACATATATTTTGATCTATACGCTGCCTCTGACTACTAATCTTCTCAGATCTGAAGTGAGATTTGGTGTTGTCACCACTGTGCTGCCTATTGTTCTCTTTACAGCAGGGAAAGCTGTATCTTGGGACCTGCAATGCAAAGATATCCCTGCTTCTTCTTCATTTAATCTGGGGATCAGAGCCTCTCCTGTTTCTTATCATAACCCCATTAGTTATCACAACACTAGACAACAGGAGGTCAGACCTGTTCTGATAGTATGTTGGCTATTTTCACACAAAGGGCCTGATTTATTAAAGCTCTCCAAGGCTGGAGGGGGTACACTTTCATCAGTGAACCTGGGTGATTCAGCCAACCTTGAATGGATCTGGTCCAGGATTTAAAACATTTGCTGACAAATAGCAAATACATTTAAATAAATCCATTTCAGGTTTTCTGAATCACCCAGCTTCACTGACGAAAGTGTATCCTCTCCAGCCTTGGAGAGCTTTATTAAATCACGACCAAAGACACAGAACAGACAGCACTTGCCTTACAGTGTTTTCTTTATAGGAAATGGTACATTTTGTTGGGCTGAATGATAAATTGCCTTCCTCATCGGTGTTGTAAGTATCATCTTCAAACATGTAGTAGCCATTAGAAAGTAAGCGAGGGCTGTGTCGGCACGGTGATGAATCAAGCGTAGGCTGGAAGGATTTATTTGGTGTATCCAGTCTCAGCAAATCACATGTATCTCTAAGAAAGATAATATTTGTTATGTCATCATTTTCCAATTAGCCCACCCATTGCTTTCCCATTAGCCCAACCCCTGCAGGACCTTTTGAAACAAATAATTTACAAAGAATAAAGGTAAACATAAATTACCCCTCTTAAGAAATTGTTAAAAGATTTTTAAAGGGTCATGATAATCTTTTGATCTAAAAGTAAGCTACACACCTGAATGATTAGGCCCCACTCGTATGAATATGAATTCAGTTAACTAAACAACAATTTATGCAGTATTTTTATTGCATTATTGTTTATTTATTTAAACCAAAAACATTACAGGATTTCTATATAGATCAGTTGTCAGACAAGAAGTATGGAAAAATCTTTATGGACCCCAACATCTAACAGATTTCAACTTGAGCTACGTACACACATGCAATAATTGTCGTTGGAAAGAATCTTTCACAATGCTTTCCAACAACAAACGACTGAAAGATGAATGTATGAACAACAGAGCGTCACCCCGCTGTGCTTTCTTCCCTTTACTTGCATTACGATCGTTCATCGTCCATTGATCCGCCATGACGGTCATTCGAACGACATGCAATGTACAGACAACAGATTCTTGTCAGACGAGAAGCATTACACATGTGTACGTAGCCTTAATCCCTTTGTCTCCAAAGCCATAGGAAGTTTTTGAAGTTGGGCCTCAATATATTTAGGAAGAAAAAAAGCCACATTGAAACAGAACACACTTAAATATACCACAAATGGGAAAAAACACGAATACACTAAATGAAATAAACCAAACTACTCTAAGATGTTCTTGGAATATGAATATACTGACTGATGGTATTTTATTATATTTTATTTGTAGATAATATGAAACTTTACCTAGAGTAATGGCCAAATAGAATGGAAGGAAGTCGCGCCAACTCCTTAAATAATGAGGAATCTGTTAGGAGTTTAAAATGAAGAGTTAAAAAGAGAAAACAACAGATGAATGCATCACTGTCTAGTTAAGGGTCCATAACTTGACTCCATGTGAGTTAACCCACATTTTATGTGCATTATGGTATATGTACCCTGCATTTTATTTTAAAATTGAGTGCATAAAGAGGCGGTCTACTTTTAAATGTTTTCACCCAAGAAACATGTACCAGATTTTATGCATTATTTTTTTTGGGATTCCAATGTAAAAATGTGTAAATTTTTTCTAACATTTAAAGTGTAACTAAACCCTGGGGAAACTCATCTGAAACCCCTTTTCTTTGCAGACGCCACCATTTTCTCTATTCTTCCTTTTTGCGTTCTGGTCTTTGCAAGCACACACGTGTTCATGCAGTCCTGGCACCCACAGGGAAAACCAATATGCACATATGCAGTTCTGAGAATTGGGTGGCAATCTGGCAAGAATAGGTAATAAAGAAAAGACACTGTCTGTCTCTGTCTGCAATAAGGACTTGTATAATTCAATATTTAAAATCCTATGCAGTTGAAATGATAAATATCTGCAAGGGATGTATTGCCAAATATTTTCATCTATGCGTCAATCATTTATAGGTGTGTACAAATCATGAGCAAAAGTTGATTCGCTATTTATCAATTAGGACATTCATTCCTTTGTTCATTATTGTCATTCTAGTTCACTTCTCTCACTGGCCCTGATTTATTAAAGCTCCCCAAGGATGGAGGGGATACGCTTTCATGATTGAAGCTGGGTGAAGTAATTTACTATTTTTTTTAGCAAATGTTTTCAATCCTGGACCAGATCCATTCCAGGTTTGCTGGATCACCCAGCTTCGCTGATGAAAGTGTATCCTTTCAAGCCTTGGAGAGCTTTCATAAATCAGGCCCATCAGCCTGAGGCTATTTTTATACAGTAAGCTGGCAGATGGTGATGCTTCTGGTATCCATGTTATACGTCCTCAAATGCTGGGCATACAAATAATAAATAATCGGAATCATGCAGCAAAGCGCTAGCAGTAAAACTGGCATCATTAGTATGACTCCTCTAAAAGTGTATGCAATCCCTAATTTCTATAACTGCCTCCATTTTGGTTTCATTGCTAATTCTGCTGGCCCAGCTCCTCTACCTCTCCCTTAACCTCGCTATACAAGCATTCTTTAAAAAGACAAAAAACTGTGCATTTTGCAAAAACCTTTGCCATACATACATCTTCCTTTTTTTGGCGTTGACATCATAGGAGGTTTTCTGTCCATCCTGAAAATGTTTGTGGTCCTTACCTGTAAGAATAAACATTATATTATAAGATGGAGTAATTCTGCATGCACAGCTCAGGGGCAAAAAAATAAGAATAAAGTAAATAAACAATGGTGGCACCAATTTTTGTATCCTGAATGGTCTTCTGCCTTTATTTCTCAGAGCCACCCAGTGATTTCAGCTTGAATGTTTGGTGAGAATTTATCATCTTGGCCACATATATCACTAACGTTTAAATGTTGGTTGGAGTCCCACTGGCTAAAAAAAGCAGCCCAGCAGATAAAAAGTCTCCTATGTCTGGGACATGAACCAGACAGATGAAAGGTCCTTAAGATAGAGAAGGAATCCATACAAGTGACATAAGTATCTAATACAGAGAAGAGAGAATGATAAATACCATATACGCCTAGCAACTCCTTACAGTGAGGATATCAAGAAACCAATATGGCTTCCATCAGTGGTGACTTGTGAAGTTGGAGATTTCTAGCTATCAGTTTGAAACATGTCTTTTATGATCTGATGAGTTGCTATCTCTAGTCTTGAGTCTGAACCCCATTCTACATCTCAGAGATGTCCAACCATCTCCTATTCTTAGCAGTGCTTTGAGTCTTGTAGCAACTCAAATTCACCCTAGTTCTATTCAGTTGCTTCATGTGCTTGTAAGTGGAACCATGGAGTATTGTCATGATATCATGATGTGTAACTTTCCTTCACATAAGTAAGGAATTTTTAGAAAAAAAGACGATTGACTTCTGGAACACAGTGACCTGTTTACCAACATAATAATTTATTGCTTCATGGCTCTTTGCTATTTATATTTCCAACTATAAACACCCTTAACATCCATCTGTGCTTTTCCAATGAGCTACTCATTACTTCTTATCTCGTAACCTCTTCCTACACAGAGCTCCATGACTTCTCTAGGGTAAAATATCAAATATAATCCACCAATAATGTACACACACTAGATACGATCGTTGGAAGGATGCAATAAGTGACGTGTACAGGAGAAAGTGTATAACAGAACAATCCATGATTATTGAGTGACCGACCGTACACACAATAATCCCTCGTTCGTTTCCAGCGACAATCCTCGTTCATCGTTGTCGTTGGCCAGTCGTTGTTCACTTTTTTTGTTACCAAGTGAAAAAGAAACAAATAATTTTGGGAACTTTTAGGCCAACTAATTTTACAAAGTAAAAGTATTTAAAAACCTTAAGTATCCACATTTTTTCCAAAAATTAAAAACATACAAAAGATGCAAGATCTCCTGTGTAAACACCAGAAAGTGCTTTTAAAACTTGTCACGTTTTTTGTTAACTATTATCGGACGATAGATCGCTACTTGTTCGTTTCCAACGAAAATTATTGCACATGTGTACGTATCCTTAAACAAGCCCTCAAAACCAACTTCTTTAGACCTACTTATCTTCATCTCTCTTTGTTAAACTGGAACTTTAAAAAAAATTCACTTACCTTTTCTTTCTAAGAACCCTCGATCACTCTACAGTTTGATTCTAGTAGGTCCCATGCCGTACCGGAATCTTTCTTCTTCCGGCAAGGACTGGACACAGGGGGCCACCATCTTCTTCCATCGTTTTCTTACGTAACTCGATCTTACCCAGTGCCGATGCGAGATCGGCTGATGTTTCCCCCTGATATTGTAGACAAAATTGCCAATCTCACTGTGCACAGGTGAAATCAGCACTTTTTTACATTCCAGGAAAGACCCTTCTGTACATGTATTAGATCTGGTATGTGCAGAAGAAGCAGCCTGAAACCTCCTGGAATACAGGATATATAAAGATGGAAGGACAGGAGTCCTCCCCCCAAAGTAAAATAAAAAAAAAATGTAATTATTTAAAATGGTTGGCCACCATTTATATAATGTTATAAATGTATAGGCACACTTTAATTATTACTAATTAGCCACAGCTCCATTTACTCCTTGTATACTACACTACATATCACTTAAATTGTAAGACTAGATGTTTGGTCCTATTCTCCTATGTTATAGGTTGAACATGTTATGTTTGCAGGTTCCCGAACATCTTATTTACTGTACAACGCTCGGTAGTATATGGGCGCTTTATAAATAAATGATAATAATAATTGTAATGATAATTATTAAATCGTCCAGATTGGGGCCAGCCTAAAAATTCTCATGTTTGATGGGAGCCCATCATCAAGAAGTTTTTGTCAGTAAAGAAACAGAACTTCTTACTAGTGCACTCCCCATTAACTTATACTAACTTTAACTCCCCTGCTTCTGTGCACCTCCCTGGAAAACAGAAGCCAAATCCTGTTTAAGCTCAATGGTGGTTGGTATCGACGCTCATGCAGAGCTGATGACATTACAACCTGCTTGTAGCCTGGTGATTCCTAACCACCTTTAAAAAGTCATCAGGTGAACTAACATCTAGTAAACCTAGACAAAGTATCCTAAAGTGGACCTATCATGATATATTTTGAACATTATATAAAACAGTGGCCTATGTCACGTATCACAGGAGGCTTCAGGCTGCTTCTTTTGCACATGCCTGATTTCAGGCATAAGTAGAAATGGCTTTTTCCACAATGCAAAACCAAAAAGTGCCAATCTCATGCATGTGAAGTGAGATTTGCACTTTTTTTAAGATTTCAGGAGGAAAGTCACCTAATTCATCTCACCTGCACAGCGAGAGATCAGGTGAGCTAAGGAGAAGAAGCTGCAAAAAGGCTCCAAAAGATGGAGGCACCCACTGGTTCTTTCACTCTGGAAAGAATAAAAAATCCGGGATGGCACAGGACCAACTGGAATTGTATTGCAGAGGAAGTTTTGCTGTAATTGAACCTCAGACCTCTGTTTTTTAATAACGCAAAAGAGAACTATGTAAGGCTTTTCTAGAGCTGCCCGACTCTCTGGAATGGTTTTCATTTCTGCTCATTTAAAAGAGCACTCAAAACCCATTTTTTCAAACTTGCCTACACGTCTTCTTCTTTTGAAACTGTCACTACTTCCCATCGCTACATATCTCCCATCCTATTGTGTTATACTTTCCCCAGCTCCTAGATTGTAAGCTTTTCAGGGCAGGGTCCTCCCCTCCTCCTGTGTCACTGTCTGTATTTGTCTGTCATTTGCAACCCCTATTTAATGTACAGCACTGCATAATATGTCGGCGCTATATAAACCATGTTTATTATTATTAATTTTAACAATAATATTAAAAAAATGATACTGTGGCTGCAGATTGTGATGTCAGGGGTTTCTGCAGATTCGTAAAGCCATTGAAAAGTTCATTTTCATTGACCTATATTTTTTGCATTTGTTTTTTTTTTGCCCTCTAGTCCTTGGTTTGCCCCTATCAGGGGTGTACTTTTCAGCCTGCTCTGTGAGATTTCCTTTTTAGCTTTCTCAGAAGTTTGGTTTGCTCGAGTCAGTGGTGATGGCTGGAGTAATGCTTGAGATGTAAGGAATTTCTGCTATGTACACACTTCCATAGGATAACACAGAAAGTGATTACACGCTCTCTGCCATGGCAAGAGAATAATTGTATGCATTCTAAAAGCACAATTACAACATGTGACAAAATTGCATAACATAACATTGTGATTATTGTTACAATGCATTACAAAATGTACTGAAACAGCCAAGTTACATAATCATCAGATACAAAGTTTCTCAAACTTTTTAACATAAGGGAACCCTTGAAATAACTTTCAGGTCTTCAGGAAACCCCTTCTATAATTGTTATATCCACAGCTCACAGTATATTAGTGTGGTGGTCAGTGTGAAGAATTCCTCTTACATTGCTGGCCATTGGGAAGAATGCCACCCTTACAGATAGCCAAAAACATCATTGGTGTCACTTAGACTGACCTGAGAGGTGCAAATTGCTTATTGCTCAAGGAACCCCCAGGAACCCTAGACACAGACACTAGGATATAGACACTAGGATATAGACATATAAACACAGATAGCAATGCTCAGAGATCTTGATTCCTTTCTGATTTTTATTGAAGAGGTAAATTTCCAGTGGACGGTATCGCAAAACAATTTTCCACTGCTGATTAGCATTTTGTCTGACTCTATACACCGATTTGTAGAACCAACGCTCCAAATGATCACCAATGATTGAGAATCTAAATTACTAAGCATCTGCACATACCTTTAGAGCCTTCAGATCCAACATATCAACATCTAAAACAAATTCAGCATCCTACTAATTTTAAAAAGGCTGATTGTTTTGAGTTCATTTTGGTTGTGGATAGATAGAATTTGTTGAAATATTTTGATTAAAAGTAAGTTACATAGTGTGAATGAATGAATATGTATGAGTGCATCCAATTAAAATTCCAGTTGCTTCAATCCTCAAAAAATGTTTGGTAGGGTAGAACTTTATACAAATGTGTAGATTTGAAATATAACTGATTGATTATCAATTTGGAATATTGATCAGATCAGTTGTTTGAGCACAAAATTTATAGCAAGTCTGATCACGTCTACATGGCACCCAAAGTTCTGCTAGAGAAAAGTTAACAAACCACCCACGAGAGTTAAAAAACATTACTTTTTCGGTTAGTAATCACTAACCGACCCCCAACCCCACCACCCTTACCCCCTGCATTAATATTCATTACTATTAGGAATAAACTCTATTGATATAGCGCTAACAAATTACGCAGTGCTGTACATTAAATAAGAGTTGCAAAAGATAGATACAAAAAAATTACACAGGAGGAGGAGATGTCCTGTCCAGAAGAGCTTACAATCTAAGAGCAATCATCTCAAACATAAACAGTGCTTACCAGCAAAAGGCTAATCTGTAAATCTCTGGTCAGTTGCAGGTGTTTGCTCCTGGACAACTTCTGGGAATATTTTGCATGGATGCCAAAGCTTCTGAATGCCAAGGCTGATCAAGTAAATAATTATCACCGATAACGGCACAGCAAAGTTACAAATTCAGTCCCAGATCTGGAGCAGGCTACTATAGCGTTACAGTAGATTGGAATGCTCGCTCTATGTCTGCCTATTATGCAGCTCTGGGAAGGGCAGACCAATTTTCAGCCCTTCTTGTTTCCTTTCAAAAACAGTGTGTGCAGTCAGTGGCTGTCAGGCAGAATGAGGTCACATTTCCTGTTATACTTCAGCTCTGATCAGAGGCATTCTCAGGGATAGGCATCGTCTAGATAGCAGTAACAGACATAGCTAGCCGGATTCCAAATTGTTTTGCATTTACAACGGTCATTTCATCGTCCTCTGGTAGAGATGGTCCGGCATGAGAACCACCAACAGGCCATACATATAGATATCAGGATTTGCTGGTTTGTACCAGCAAAAATAAAATAATGTTATACGGTATATTGCAGCTTCTTGGTACTTGGTGGCTGCATAAGGCCTTGTCTCCACCCTGCAGAATTAAACTTCAGAGATAAGAAAATTGCAAGCAGGCGAGTTATTTTTTGCAGAGGGCCAGGCAATGCAATAAAATAAACTTACCTGCCTGTTTGCAACTTTTAGGTACTCTCACCTTTCTGTTCTAGCTCAGGCATTATCACCTGGTCTTTTTCTGGGTTTAGAATCTCCCACTATTTTGACTGGCCAAGCATAAGTCATGTATCTTGCGCTGATGTGTATGAGAGTTCATTCATTCCCGATAGCTGGGTATGCCAGGATTGCACATTGAGTTGCGCATGCACAGAGTTCATTGCAGGGTTTAGAGAATATTTTTTGTGACATTGACTTTATAAAACTACTTGTAATCATTCTCAATAATTTTACTGCAAAATCATTATGGGTGATACCAAACCATTTCATTTAAAGCATTTAATTATTTAAAGTAAAGCAAAAGCACCACAAGTGTTTCATAAATGCATGGGTAACGCACTGAAAATCCAGACACTGCTTTTAGAGCATACTCAGTGCATTTTCTATGGGCACTCGAATTCATTTTATGGCAGAAATAAAAGTTAAACTGAAAAATTGAGAGCAGGTGATGTCTCTTCAGCAATAAAATAACCTACCTGTCTGATCTCAATTTTTAAATTACACTCACTTGTGCTTGCTCTTTCATGGCCACTGCCATCTTCATCTGGTCCTCTTCCAGGATTCGGATCTTTGGCCATCTTGATTGGCCAGGATAGAATGATGTAACTCCCGTACATGCACATACCTGGCTTTGAACACTGATCTTCACATGCACAGCTCACTGTATGTTTAAAATAACAATTGCAAACAAGCAGGTAAATATGTTTTCAGTGCAGAAAGAACAGTGACTGTCCTTTCTACAATAAAAATCCTTCCAGCATTTTTTTTATTGTCAAACTATAGTTCCAATTTAAAACAAAGCTAAAAAAACAGTGGAGACTATCCAATGTATTTAAATTGGGGTATTTTAAAAAGGTAAAAAAAATGTTAAATAAATAAAGTGGAACCAATAAATAAAGTGGAACCAAACTAAAAAAGTCACTCGCCTTTACTTCCGCAGATCCCTTTGAAGCTTTCTTAGATTGGGTCCTGCGCTGTCCTGGAATCCACCTTCATCCATGCTGGGCATCACCATTTTCTTTCTTCAACTTCTGACTTCTGCATATGTCACCTGATATTGCACTGCTCACGTGCAAGATAAGGTGACCTAGTCTGCTTTAAATAGGGAAAAAAAGAATGGCGATTCACTGCGCATGCGTGAGATCAGCAATTTTTTTCCCATTGAAGATAAAGCTCCTTCTGCCCATGTGCAAGTTTGGGCATGTGCATAAAGAGCAGGTAGAAGCCTTCTGGGATGGGTGACGTGTGTATCCCAGGAGGCTTAAGCCGCATACACACGTGCAATTCTTGAAGAAGAACCGCAAGATGCATGAACGAGTGCTGTACATACAGCACCGTTCTGCTCTATGGAAAGGGGAGGGGGAGGGCGCTGGAGCGGCACCCTGCTGCGTGCTCTCCCCCTTCCCTTGCATTAGGATCGCTCATCGTTCATCGTCCGCCAGGACGATCCACGGACAATGAACGACCTGGGCTGTAAACACGCCAGATTCTCGCCCGATATCTGGCCGATGCCGATTATCGAGCGAGAAAAATTTGACATGTGTACGCAGCTTTAGACTTCCCATTCTATCTTGATCACCGCTACAAGATAGACAGAAGAAAGGTTTTTTTTTGTTTTCTTTTTTAAAGGGTTTTAACCTCCCCACACACATACACAAAGATAATTTTTACCTTACATACATGAAAGTTTTTTCTACACTTTTATGTAAAGTAAAAATTTTGGTGATAGGTCCTCTTTAAGTGTCAAAAGCAAGTGTTTCAGGCAAGTGGAGACTAAGCTTTTTATAAGTGTATGTAACTAGGCATGAGCTGCCAAGAATATTACGTTCGATCTGGCGGCGAATCGGGTCTTTCTCGCTTACTGAAAATGTAAGCCAGAACGAACTTCTGATTCGCCGAGAGGTTGAGCTCTCACCGAACAGGAGGATTTCTGTTTCTGCATCCCCTTTGCCAGGCATCTTCTCAATGATTGCAGCTGTGGCTACATTCATTGAGAAGGGTGTGTGATCCCTGGGGCACTAGAGGTAATTAAACTCCAGTGCCCGGGGATCGCGCGAACAGGGGGATTTCCAAGACTGAATGCAGCTCTGGGAATCCTCCTGTTTTAATTTCCTCTTCCGATGGTTTTGCGAAATCGGTTCACTGAAATTTCACGGGCCCATTGGAAGGAAATTTTCGCAAGAATGCCAAAGTCATTCTCGCTCATCCCTATATGTCACCCCTATTTGTACTTTTTATCTTGTTACATTTAATTGTGTTATATTAGTTTTGTACTAGCATAGAATAACCGACCATTTGCATTCTCATAAAAAAGTAAGAACACTTCATAGAAATTGTTGACTTTTTAAAACATATTTGAACAGGCAGTCATTCAATTTTCATTTGAGTGCTGACAGATAAAGATGATATACTAAAACAAATGACACGTTGTATTCAGTCTCATGAAAAGTCATTTTTAGTACAGGAGAGGAGCTTGTACACAATGCAGGACTGAAGGTGAAGTCGGAGGTCGGCTTAATGAACAGACAGGATTTGCAGTCTGGATTAGCTCATCATGTATGAAGTATTGCATTCCATATGTCATACATCAAGATGATGGCATTACAGAAAATGGTGTTTTTGTTGTAGAAACATGGGGTTGTCATGACAACAGGAAAAACTTGTCAGTTTGCAGTACGGCTTTCATCGGAGGTCATCTACAAGTTGGGCCAACACCTAAAAACCAAAGAGGAATCGCAGCAAAAGAAGATAAAAAGAAATGCCGGTGGACATGCTAACCTAACAAGATGTGACAATTTCATTTTTGCATCTTTTAGCATTTTAACTAATTTTCAGACCCCCCTACATCAAAAAAGTATATATTTTAAAGAACATAAAAGGCTCTTATTCAGTACATTTATACTACTGCTCTTTTTTTGTATATGTTATATATTTTTTTATATAGGCTCTAAAAAGGCAAAAACATATATACAAAACCTGGACATATCCAACCTTTCCTTTCTCGACATGACATCTCCACAGGATGTACTGGGGAGGATGCAAAGGTGTTATCCACATTGTAATATAGGAAGGTGAGTGATTCTGCTAGCATGGAAGGAAGCAGTCATCCACCAAAAGTTGATTATTGATAAGTACTCCGCTGTATCTCAGTGTATCCAGTTTTGGAGGAGTGTATTGTCTGATATTTTTGAATTACCTTCTCAATGGTTATAATACCTACGGAAGCTAAAAGAACAGACATCAAAGTTCTGGATAATATATGAGAAAATATCTGAGATCCATATCAAAAATTAGCCATCATCTTGAAAAATAATCCTTTTGCTGCTATTCCATTTATCCTCAATTCATCCATTAGAAGAAGTTTTGCATGTCTGCATGTGCACATATATCAGATGTCCCTATTTCTTTTGAGGAAGCAGATATATTCCACAAAACGTGTAGAAAAGATTGGGCGTACCCTCAGTGGAAACCCCAATAGGGGGCTCTATATTATACATTGATTTTATTTTAAGTTTGATTTTATTGATATATAGTAAAATAGGTTTGTGATTTAAAAATGGGTTGTATAATTGGCTAAATTTGGTAAAGGCTGGCCTAAAAAGTCCCATTGTTTTGTGGGACTATTTTTTTTGAGCCCAATGAATCCTGACACTGTCATCTTCGAATATGCCCATGCCATCTGGGAAGAAAAAATCCAATGATATGGCCCTGGGATATGTGACGCAAGTATCCTAGCAGGCTGCAGGTTTTCTCTTTAGTCTTTACTGCCGTGGCAGTACAAAATGGAAGGGAAGGGCTTCTCCCCATTAAATAAAAAAAAAATTAATAACTAAGTTATTAGGGATAGCTACCCATTTATATAATGTTGAAATGTGATAATAGGTTTGATTTTAGAAAAAAACAAGCAAAAAAAAAAAAAATCCTATGGGAACCTTGATTTACAAGTATGAGAAAAGGAAAAACTCACCTTCCATCAATTTCAAGGCTTTGCAGAAAAAATAATCTGTTCCTCACCAGGTTCTAAAATTAGGTAAATACAAACTCAGATGAACAAAAGCACATATCACACTGTGTCATCATTTATTTAACAAAGATTAAAGCGTACCTAAATTCAGAATTTTATTTTACATAAAAGGGTAGACAACCTATGCCACACATCCCGGGAGGCCCTTGGCTGCTCCTTCTGTGCATGGAGGAGTCTTTTCATCAATAGGGAAAAAAGTTTATACCCAATCTACGTCACCAATCTACGTCACCCGCCTGCACAGTGCGAGATTGGCAACCTCAACTGAATGGCGACTATTCAGCTATAGCTCAAAGCGGAGCTTAAAGTGTTTCCTCCTTCACAATGGCAATATATTTGGGTCAGTCAAATATATTGGCCATTCAGTTTCTCCTTGTGAAGAATATGCAGATATAAAGAGAGTTATTGAGTTGTTGCAATATCACCAACACAATTGCGTCATCTGTGTTGACCCTAAAATGGTATCCTTCCTTCTTGGTCAGCAACGCGGATACACCAAGTATCCCTGTTATATGTGCATGTGGGACAGCAGAGCGGTTGCGAGGCATTGGGTAGAAAGGAATTGGCCTCCACGATCTGCCCTAAAACCAGGTGATCCAAACATTCTACATGAGCCAGAGAATATTATATTTCCACCTCTGCACATGAAACTGGGCCTGATGAAGCAGTTGGGTAAAGCTTTGCCAACTGAAGGAGACTTTTTCAAGTACGTCATTTTGGCATTTCCTAGCCTGTTATTTGAAAAAATAAAAGCCGGTGTGTTTGATGGTCCACAGATTCAGCAGCTCATCAAAGATGAACAAGAAAGAATGCTTGGTTATTCAAAGCTATTCAAGCTCAAGGACTTTCTTGGAAACACATGAGCAAATAATTACACAGAAATTGTCCAGAAACTCTTGGAGAGCTACAAAATGCTTGGTTGCAATATGAGCAACAGGGTGAATTTTCTGCATAGCCATCTTTCTAACTTCCAGGAAAGCC
>NC_092862.1:8986218-9043690 GCF_032062135.1 Pyxicephalus adspersus | reverse complement strand
TATACAATTATAAACAAACTGAACTTGTCTTGTTTAGAAGATTTGTCAGGACTTTAGAGACTTTTCTCTCTAAAATTAACATGGCAGCGCGGTCTTATTTTGCAAAGTTGCTTTTGAACAAATCACAAGACTTCTGGAACAATGTATTTTGGACAAAGGAGAACAAAGTGGAGTTGTTTGGGCACAATGTACAGCGCAATATTTAGTGAAATCCACAACAATTCATCACAAACACCTCATACCAAGTGTTAAGCATGGCGGAGGAGAGGGGATGATTTGGGCTTGTTTTGCAGCCACAGGACCTGAGTACCTTGCAGACGTTGCATCAACCATGAACCCCCTTGTATATCAAAATATTCTAGAGTGAAATGTGGGGCTATCTGTAAGGCAGCCGAAATTGGGAAATGGTACTGGTCAATGGTCCCAAGCACACCAGCAAATCTACAACAGGATGGGTGAAAAAGAGAAGATTTGAGGTGTTACATTGGTCAAGTCAAAGTCCAGACTTCAATCTGATCGAAATATTGTGGTTGGACTTTAAAGCAGAACTAAGCATAAAATAGGAAAAACACAATTACCTCGACCAGGGTAGGTCGGACCTTCTAGCCCACCCTTTACCACTACAATCAGAACCTCCCACTAACCCCCCACCTGTTTACCAACCACTCCCCCACCATTAAATACCCAAACACCAATCTTGGATTTAAATTGGCTGGCAAGCAGCTGTTTATTTAACCACCATTAAATAAATTAACCAATCAAGTAATTAACAAACAAATATCCAATAATAAATAAAATACAAAGACATTTTACACTTTTGATATGCAAGCATACATTAACATAACATAACATAACACTCTATTATTATTATTAATAAACCAGGATTATATAACACCAATATAATACATTGAATATAACTTAATTAACAATCAACCTAATTCCCCTCTTATAATAAAACATAACCATAACCACAATACCCATAATGTTATCATAGTTACATAGTAGGTTAGGTTGAAAAAAAACATAAGTCAATCAGGTTCAACCACTAGGGAGATAAACATATCCCAGATATAAAACCCTATAGACATAGTTGGTCCAGAGGAAGACAAAAAAAAACCCTGATACAATTTGCTTCAACAGGGGAAAAAAGTCCTTCCTGATTCCACGAGGCAAACGGATGCTCCCTGGATCAACAGTCACTGTTACCTTAATTTTAAAGCCTTAATCCCCAGTTATATTCTGTGCTTCTAGAAAAACATCCAGGTTTTTCTTAAAGCAATCTATAGTAGTTGCTGAAACTACTTCCTGAGGGAGCCAATTCCACATTTTCACAGACCTTACAGTGAAGAATCCCTTCCTTATCCTGATAGTCTATCTTCTCCAGTCTTGCAGAGCTTTAGTAAATCAGGTCCAGTGACTCCAAGCTAGTGACTCTTGGGGTGAACTTAGTTTTTCACACATGGCATGATAAAAAAATAAAGTCACGGTGAAATGTGCTGTGTTGTTTTATACCTGATGTTAGATTTTTTTTAATTTTAGAAACTTCTAAGCACCAGATGAGTTTTATTATTATGTCCAGATATGTATAACCTTAGAATTAAAAAGAAAAGATACTTTATTTTTATTAGTCATGATTGAATATTTAATGTTATCAGGTGGTGTGCACAGTATGATGGATACATGATAAACAGGGTAATGGCACGGTTTATGGGTGGGTTCAGCACTGCTTTTGCAGGAGTTTATTGCACTTCCTGTGTCATTGGTTAAATCAGTGGGACAAGATGGTAACACTCAGTACAGGAAGACAAAAATTCACAACTCTATACTGTGGTCCATCCCAGACAACACTGCTAGTCACATGACTAATCAGCTGATCTGTAGCAGGAGGAGTGCCAACAAGCCACGCCGGAAGTCAATTGTTCGTCACCTAGGAGACGGCGGCCGTGCGTCCCAGTCGGACGCGTTGACCCGGAAGTCGTGCTGCTCAGGTTCGTGACGTCTCAGTACGTGATTGGCTGAGATGCTGTGAGGGAGCTACGGGAGGGGAGTCCGGCGGAGAAGCGGCTGCTGGAAAGGATGAGACTCCCCGGAGACTGGACGGCCCGGAATTAGTGACGGAGGAGTTGTGTCCTCTCCCCCCAGCCTGTGCTGTGAGGAGACTACATGGAGGTGAGAGAGCTGATACCAAAAAGAGAGAGAGGGAGAGAGACCTTGGCACCTGAGAGGGAGGAGGAGAGAGAGCTGAAATCAGAAAGAGAGAGGAGGAGAGAGAGCTGAAATCAGAAAGAGAGAGCTGAAATCAGAAAGTGAGCCCTGAAATCAGAAAGTGAGCCCTGAGAGAGAGAAGGAAGGAAAGCTGACACTAGGTAGAGAGGGGGCTGACATGGGAAAGAGCTGACAACAAAATGAGAGAGAGAGAGGGAGGAGGGAGTGCTGACCACAGAAACAGCCTGAGAAAGACAGGGCCAAGTCAAAAGAGAGAGGGGGAGAGGGAGACGATGCCGGGTAAATATATAGAGCGAGAGATGATGCCGGGTAAATAGAGAGAGAAATGACGCTGAGTAAAGTGAGAGAGAGACAACTCCAGGTAAAAAGAGAGAGAGAAAGGGAGGACTTCAGGTAGGAAGAAAGATAAACGACTCCAGGTAAAGAATGATAGAGAAAAAAAGACGACTTCAGGTAAGGAGAGAGAAAGACGACTCCGGTAGAGAGAGACAGAGAAAAAAAGATGACTACAGGTAAATAAAGAGAGAAAGAAGATGCCAAGAAAAGAGAGGGAGAGAAAGACGACTCCAGGTTAGGAGCCAGAGACAAAGAGAAAAAGGATAACTCCAGGTAAATAAGGAGAGAAAGACGACTTCAGGTTGGGAAAGAGAGAGAAAGACGACTCTAGGTAAGGAGAGAGAATAACGACTTTAGATAAGGAGAGAGAAAGAGAAAGATGACTCCAGGTAAATACCAGAACAATAAGATGCCAGGTAAATAGAAAGAGGGAGAGAAAAAAAAAACAATGCCAGGTAAATAAGAGAGAAAGACAACTCCAGGTAAAGAGAGAGAGTGAGAAAGATGACGCCAGGTAAAGAGCGAGAGAGAGAGAGAGAGAGAGAGAGAGAGAGAGAGACGACTCTAGGTAAGGAGAGAGAGAGACGACTCTAGGTAAGGAGAGAGAGAGAGAAAGACGACTCTAGGTAAGGAGAGATAGAGAGAAAGACGACTCTAGGTAAGGAGAGCGAGAGAGAAAGATGACTCTAGGTAAGGAGAGAGAGAAAGACGACTCCAGGTAAGGAGAGAGAGATGACCCCAGGTTAGAGGAGAGAGAAAAAGACGACTCTAGGTAAGGAGAGAGAGAGAGAGAGAGAAAGATTACTCCAGGTAGGTGGAGAGAGAGAGAGTTGACTCCAGGTAAATAACAGAGCAATAAGATGCCAGGTAAAGAGAGAAAGATGATGCCAAGTAAGAGAAAGTCGACTAATAAGAGAAAAAGTAAGAGGAAAAAAAGGAGATGCCAAGTAAGAGAAACCGACTAATCGGTAAAAAAGAGAGAGAGACGACTCCAGGTAAAGAAAGAGAGAAAAAAAGTGCCAGGTAGAGCTGAAGGTAGGTAGAGAGAGGGACAGCAACACAAAAAAAAAGATGAAAGAGATTGTAGAAAGAAAGCTGACACCAGGAGCTAGAAAGAGACCTGTCAAAGCAATATTAGAAAAACTTATCAGAGATATTGAACAAAACAGAGCTGGTGCCACAGAGAGATAGATCATTTAATAAATGATTGTAATTTTTTTTTATTATTGTGAAGGTGGTGGACGGAATGATGGAAGAAGTAAAGATGATCAAACAGCCGCCTGTTCGGCCTGGGATCACATTTGAGATTGGTGCTCGTTTAGAAGCGCAGGACTACTTGCAAAAATGGTATGTGTTACTCATGAGATATTTTATAATAATCTACAATCTAACATGTAAGGTAATGTCATATTCATTGTATATTATCTAAAGCTTATTTAGCCCACTTGCAAAAGGAAATGGATAAGTGAAGGTGAGTATACCTCCTGTTAAATAGTACATACTGCAGTTTTGTATTGTACACATAGCAGTGCGACTGTGTATTGCTAAGCACTGCAATTCAGATTGTAAAGAATTGTTAATGTGCCATTCAAAGTAAATGACACTATACCAGGCCAACACATGTAGTGCAGTGGTATAAGCTGACACTTAGCATTCTGCACTCCAGTATTATCACTACATTGTACAACATGGCTGACCAGTGGTATCTATAGAAGAAACTGCTCCTTTGCTATAGTGTTTTTTAAAAGCTGCTTTAATATTCTTGGATCATATGTACATTTTTTTGTCAGCTTCACCCCAGTGTGAACCAGGGTTCCTCCAGAGGTTGCTAGGGGTTCTCGGAGCACTCTAAGTTTAAGTGATAGCAATGATCTTTTTGGCTATCCTTAAGGTTGACATTCTTCCCAGTGGCCAGCATTGTAAAAGGCATTCATCCCACTGACCACCACACTAATGTACTGTGAGCTGTGGATTTAGTAATTAAAAAAGGGGTTCCCTGAAAACCCTAAAAGTTTTTTTAAGGGTTCTCTCATAATAAAAGTTTAAAAATCACTTGCCCACCGTAAAGGAAACCTTTCAATTTTCATTACCCAGGCAAATAATATAGTGTCTGTTTTGGATCAACTCCTTTTCTCAAAATGTTCAGCATAAATATACTAAACAGCGTTGTCATTTATATACAGTTGTAAACTTTTTGTGAAAAAGTCAGTAGCTAACCCCTAATTCTGTCTAATTAAAATTAGAAACCACATCATCTCCATTTCTAACCAGTTTCATCTCTAAACAGTCTCTCTGACCACTGATTTATGACACAAATTGCTGCCACATAAAACAAGTGTGATTGACATACATGCAGTGATTGACAACTTTGGCTTTATCTTCCCTGTGCTGAAGGGGAAGCCAAATAGTAATACTATTTCAGAGCACAATGTAAATTAGATGAATCTATGATGAAATGTACAATAGTGATTGATACTATGTTTAGGCCTGAGAGAGGCCCGTCTCAATGCTTTCAGGAGACACGATGCTTTCGTCTAAAGACATATGACCAAACACAGTGATGCCATTGGGTACCCTGTTGCTGTCCTTTAATTTTGACTTTAAACTACAATAAGTATCTAAGAAAACAATTTTTAGAACTGAATGTATTAAGGCACTGTAACCTCATTCCAACAGTATGAATAAAGATAAATATAAGGGAGGAACTAAAGCCGTGTGATCTATCCACAATCCATAGCAGGGCGCCGCCATCTTCCTTTACTTTTCTCTTTGGCTATCTTGATTGGCTGTGTTGGAATGACATAACTGGGAGTTCCGTCACCCCAGCACAAGCGAGGGGAAGCCGAGATTGTCGCGTTTCCCTGGCAAGCAAAGATGATGTTGTGCATGCGTATCTCAGCTTTGTTACATTTCAACGGCGCGATCGGGCAGGTAAGTTGGGTTATTGGTGAAGGCACATCACCTGCCCCCTACTACAATAACCACCTATCGGATCTTTAAATTAGTAAAGTGGGACTTTAGTTCTCCTTTATGTAGTCTATAGGGCTGTATCGTGCAGGCTCAACCAAGATGGCTCTGGATGTAAATAAATTCTGCGGTTGTTGGATCTTGGAAAATTGACATCTGTAAAGGGGAAGGTTAGTGTAGATCACAGGAAACATTATACCACTTTGTTGTATTACAGAAGTGATTGGCTGCTTGTGCGTTCACTACCTTCTCCAGCCTGAGATCTTTTATACAGGGACTGCAGAAGCCTGAAAACAAGACACATTTAGATACTTAAACTCTTGCTTTGTTGTTCAATCAGCTATGCTAAACCTGATATGTGACCCTCCCCATCTGTATTTTCTGGGTTCTACAACTGCTGCTGGGGTTCCTGGGACAACAATAAATATTCCCAAAACGGCAAATAGAAGGATACTGAGAAACATCCCTTTCCTCATGTCATGTGCAGAATGGAAACAGCTCAAAGCACCTCAAGGATCAGAGCTGTCAAGCTCCTTCCAGAAAGCTGAGTGGTAAACCATTTCAGCGCCCTCTTTGCTCAGATGAGTCTGTTACCTTCAAAACCTTGGTCTGCGAAACAGTAAATAGCCACAGTACCCAAAACTGCTTTAAAAGCCCTTGCAGCTCATTATTTTAGAGGTAACAAAGGTATCTGGTCCTAGGAATATCACTTTCATTTCACTCACACATTTCACAAACATCCAGGCATTTTGGGTTGAGCAGTGTTCTCTTTCTCCCTGGGCATCACTGGCTGAGGAATGACAGTTTCAAGTTGTGCTTTCTTAGAGGGGACATCATTGAACGCCAGGGTTGCCCATTGTCGCCGCTGATTTTCATTTTAACCCTTAAACTTTTACTCCGCACAATAAGGTCCTCGCAGAACATAGAGGGGCTAATGGTTGGTTCTAAGTGCCCAAAAATTGCGGCATACGCCGACGATCTCCTGTTTGCAATTTCAAATCCTGTCACCTCGCGCCCCAACTTACCTAGTGCCTTAGAAGAATACGGCTCCCTCTCAAATTTTATATTAACCTCTCAAGTCAGCTGCCCAGTGCTCTTGTTCGTCTTTAGTTGGGAGTCCCATTCACTTCAATATTTAGGAATCAAAATAACCCGGATCCTGTCTAATCTGTTCTCCAATAATTACCTCCTTAACTCCCTCCAAACAGACCTCCACAAGTCGGACCAGAAGGCCTTCTCCTGAATAGGACGTATCAATATAATTAAAATTAACGTTCTGCCCAGGTTCCTATATGTATTTCATACTCTCCCCATCAAAATAACTAGCTTGTTTTTCAAAATCCTCTCTGCCTAAATTTTTAGCTTCATCAGGCCCAATAAGGCCCGCAGAATCAGTAGATCGCAACTGGTGCATCCGAAGCTTGCGGGAGGGCTGGGAGTCTGTAATGTTTTTTTATTTTTATTTAGCAGCTCACCTAGCTCGAGTTGTAAATTGGTACTATAATGGTAGATCCAAACAATAAGTAATGTTAGAAAAATGCTCCTCCCCCTTCCCTTTATGTTCCTTACCATGGCTCCAAGTCTCCTCTGCTCCCACTCTTAAAGCACACCACACGATAGGTTACACTTGGGATTTATGTGCTCGCTACCTCCACAGACTTGGACTTTCACTCTTTCCATCTCGGCTATTTCCCATTCTTTGGAACCCAGCCTTTCCACTGGGACTGGAGGACCACATTTTTACTAACCTTCACAAAAAGGGGATTTTTAGAGCAAATGATTTCCTTACTTCACGGAGGTGGCTTGGGAGAGCTGAGCTGTCTTCGGTGTCTCTAGATTTTGGATTGGGTTACTGGAGGGCGGGGCAGCTCTCCCACTGTCTCAGATCTTTAGTGCCTCCGGAATTGTTTGCCAGATCTATTACCACGTTTGAGCAGCTGTGCGTGGGCAACGGGGGTATCCGACATGCCCTTTACACACTTTATACCTTATACCCTTCCGCAAGACTGACAGAAATACTACACAAATGCATACAGGAAGTATCAGATCAATGCTGGCAATGCCAATCGGCACTTGGATCCTTCCTACATATATTTTGGGACTGCCCCGCTCTCCAATCTTTCTGGTCTTCGGTTACGGACATTTCCCAATGCATGACAGATTGCCAGATCCCCGAGGGACCCGCCTTCTTCCTTATACAACACAATCCTTTTTTCAGAAAAAATGTTCAGGAAATCGGTGCTCAGACACTTGGTTGTGGCTGCAAATTAATGTATCCCTGGAAGAGGGCGGATTCACCTCCCATTCAGTTATGACTGCGAAGGATCAATGAGATCCTCCACATGGAGGATTATGGAGGATCACATGACTTCCTTGCTATGAAGAATAGGTAGACAATTTTTCAATACGTGGTTTTACTGGTCTCAATTTCTTATGTCGGCAGAATACGTCAGCTACCTGAGCCCATCACCGTCATCATCTTGACTAATAGCAAAACTACTTCTTGCACACTCCTCCCCGTCCTCATGCTAACCCCCCTCTCTGACCTCTTGGTACTATGACAGGGTGGAAGTCATGCTTTTAAGGGCCACATTGACACTTCTCCAAGATCTCCAAGGTAACCAGACATACCTTGGCTCAATGGTCCCTGGGAATATGATAATTTTTCGGTTGTTATGCTCTGACATTGTTCTCCCTTTCATTGTTAATTGTTTTCCAGATACCTCATGACGAGATACAGGTATTGGGAACAACCTGATCCCCATACAGTTATATAAAAGGAATATTATTTTTTATAATTTAGTTTTGTTTTCCTTTTTTTTTGGAATTGTTGTACTATTTTATACAGTTTTATATTTGTCTTGTACTGTTTTTCCATTGTTTAAAGCCTTTGCTGTAATGTATAATAACCTGTGCAGTGCTTTGCTGTCCCTATTTTCTGCCTCCCACCTTCTCTTTACCTAAATTCCCCTTCCTTCTCCTCCCCCCTCCCCTTTCCATTTTGTTGTAAAACCCTAAATAAAAAATGTTTTAAAAAAAAAAAACAAAGACATTTTTCTAGTCCAAACTGGGTGGCAAACATTTCTCCTTTTAGAGATAACAGTGGTGGAGGAATAAGTATTGTAGGATTACCAGGTAAAAATAAAGGTGTTAAACCTGTAAATGTAACCTAATACAACCACCACGTACAAAGCCTGGTAAGCTGCAATATATGGACCATTTTTTTTTTTTGCTGTTGTGTTTAGCCGTGGTGGTAAAGATGGAAGGGAACCTCCTCTAAAAAGTTTTAAAAAAAGCTCATTTTTTTCATTATGTAAAAGCGATAGCCACTCTTTTAAATATGTTGAAAATGTCACGTCAGGTCCACTTTATCTGTATATGCAGCCTTTTTCTGTGTATTGTATTTGTGACCTATTCTGGAACTGTGGGCAGCAAATCGAAACTAAAGCAAAACCTGTTGAAAAAAGGTTTTCAACGGGTTTAGCAATGAAGATGTCACACACCAAATAGTTGCACATTGAAGTATTAGTCGGGGGCAGATTTTAGTGTCTGGGTCAATGGGCTAAACCTGCTAAAAGCAGTTATGTACAGGACATTAGCACCTGTCATTGAAATTCTGAATAATCTCAGTTGCATCCTAAACTGATGTTAGGCCAGCCTAAAACCTTGCAACACAATAATCCTTATCATGCATTGCAGTAATGAGCGTGGTAACATACAATGTATTTGGAAAAAGGGGTTTTAACCAATTCTCTAATATATCTGAAACAAGAGCACCACAAGCACATGTTCTCCTCAGCCCCTTTTAGCTGGACGCTCCACCCGGCACTTTTCACCACCCGGCTGTTTTTGGGTGGGTACTGAAGAGTTGGCTCACAATACAGGAGCTGCCACTCACCTACGATTTCTTTCCACCCAGCTTTAAAAAATGTCTAGGTTGAACACTGACATGTATTTATAATATATGGTATACCTGCTGGGTATTATGTATTTTATACTCTTTGAGCTCTATTTATAAAACAGGGAAATTAGACATTCCCTCAAACATTCCCTTTTGCGAATCTTTCAGGTTTATGTGTTCCATTGGCAGTAATGTTTGAAGGAATGCCTTACTCCCTGTTTTCTAAAAAGAGCCCTTTATGTGTCTGAGTCAGTGCACAATATTATTATCATCCAGTATTTATATAACGCCGACATATTACGCAGCGCTGTACAAAGT
This sequence comes from Pyxicephalus adspersus, assembly GCF_032062135.1. NCBI lineage: Eukaryota > Metazoa > Chordata > Amphibia > Anura > Pyxicephalidae > Pyxicephalus > Pyxicephalus adspersus. Next base: position 9,033,942 of record NC_092862.1, on the reverse strand, counting down.
CCATAGTCATGTCTAGCTGTCTTTCAAAGGGGCTCACAATCTAATGTCCCTACCATAGTCATATGTCATTAATACAGTCTAAGGTCAATTTTGGAGGGAAGCCAATTAATCTAACCGCATGTTTTTGGAATGTGGGAGGAAACCGGAGTACTTCTGAGGTAACCCACACAAACACGGGGAGAAGCTGCAAAGGCCAGAGTGCTAACCACTGAGCCACCATGCTGCCCATAATAAACATCAATTCTAGCATGTTGTCTTTGTATTTGTAGTGTGTTTGGCATACAACAAGTAGGTAATGTTTTGTGTCATGTATTTTTTCACCTGATAAAAGCTGGGTACACACGTGCAATCTTGCATGTGTACAGCGCTTGTCGTCCATCGTCCGAACGACCGTCCTGGCGGATCCATGGACAAGAGACAACGAACAGGCCTAATGGAAGTGAAGGAGACAGGGTGCAGCGGGGTGCTGCTCCGTCGTTCTCCCCCCTCCATAGAGCAGAATGGTGCTGTATATACAGCACTCAATCGTGCATCGTGCAGTCATTGGAAAGGATCGTGAAAGATACTTTCCAACGACAGTGATTGCACGTGTATACGTAGCCTAATTCTGTGCTGATCAAACTCTATTGAAATAAATTGGTGAATAGATTGTTGGGTTATCAGTGTGTTTAGAAGGTTATAACATCCTAAAACACAATGTGACTGTCCCTTTCCTGGATGTGGGGATCTGGCAGGATCCGTAGTCAAATCTGCACTGATGTTGGTTTCAAAGCTGCTTATTGTGGACGGTAAATCTCGTTTTAATATAATTTTATTTAACTATTGATTCTGATAGTAGAAAACTTCCTTCACAAGGTGACTACACTATTCTGTAAGATCCCATAAGAGCATAGCCATCCTAGGGATAGAGTAGTCTCAGATTGATATGTAGTTTTAAAACTACTTTACAAAGCAACAAACAGCTAACACCTCCCAGTTACAGCACCATACTATAAATGTTTTTTTTTCTCTTAGAAAGTGTTTAAAATAGCTGATTGTTGTAAGCACCCCTTGTGTTTTATGGTTTTGCCAACTTTGTAACTGTCCCTTTTGGTCTTGGAGTGTATGCATTATGAATATAAGGGAAATATAGAGAATAAATAGGAAGGCCGAGCTAGGAAACAATCAGGGTTGCAGGAATTCCTAGAGGTCATCCAGGCTCTCTTGGGCCGTAGAATCTAGTAACATTACGTTTTTGCCAGAATTCCAGATGTCGGAGAGGTGAAGGGTAACTCTGATTTTGTGTTTAGCTCTACTGGTCGCTATACGATTTCGGCAGGTACCTAAATTTACATTGATTTGAACAAATCTTACATTCTGCCAGAAGAAAAGTTTGAAAGCAAACCCAGACTCCATATTAATCTGGCAATGACAGACTGCTCAGGAATCCAGGATGGGGATTATTATTATTATTACACAGTATTTATATAGCGCCGACATATTAACACAGTGCTGTACAAAGTCCATAGTCATATCACTAGCTGTCCGTCATAGGATCTCACAATCTAATGTCCCTACCATAGCCATATGTCTTTTATACAGTCTAAGGTCAATTTTTTAGGGGGAAGCCAATAATCTAACTGCATGGTTTTAGAATGTGGGAGGAAACTGGAGTACTCAGAGAAAACCCACACAAACACGGGGAGAACCTGCAAACTCCATACAGATAGCGTACTGGCCGAGATCCGTACCTGGGACCCAGCACTGCATAGGCCAAAATGCTAACCACTGAGCCACCGTGATTAACCAAGATGAGTAAAAATGAAGCAAGTAGCATAACAATTAAGGTACAATTACAGTAATGGTTTGGCAACTTCTGAAATTAAAAAGCTGGCCCCCCAGCCGTCACAGAATAGCTGCAGGATTTTCATGGACCTTTAACTTATGCCTATTTAATGTACAGCACTGCACAATATGTTGGCACTATATAAATCCTGATTATTATTATTATTATTATTATTAATAATAATAATAACAATAACAATGTTGCCAAGGTCCAGCTCTGCACAAACACCATGCAGAAGTGTCATCCTTTCTCCAAAGTTATTACTGTTTTCTTGGTTGATTGAATGTTCCAGTTCAGGTTCTTACCCTAACCTACTAGTACCCTTTTCTGCAGTTCTTCCAGTCATATATTAATACAGGATTTATATAACGCCAACATATTGCGCAGCACTGTACATTAAATAGGGGTTGCAAATGACAGACAAATACAGACAGTGACACAGGAGGAGGAGAGGGCCCTGCCCCAAAGAGCTTACAATCTAAGAGATGGGCAAGCAGCATACAATAGGAGGGGGGATAGGTAGTGATGGTGAGAACTGAGCAAATATGCTTGTGTTACAACAGTTTACGGTGCACTTTTTTTTTTTTTTGCTTTAGGAATACACTTTAAATGGGCAAGACGTGGTTTCTCTTTAAGGTTACCCATATGCACACACTTTGTTACTTAATATGTTGCTTCCTTTCTTCATTACACAACACCCACATATTTCTGCTCCTCCTGTAGAAGTTGCTAGGTGTCTCTGACTTTTCAGCCCCTGCTGCTGTCTCTGACATTAGAGGCATCTTTGCAAATCCATCATTTTCAAACTACTGTCTCCCCTTGGTATTTGCTTCAAGCTTGCTTTAAACTGGTCCTGTGGTTGGCCACACAGACCAAAGCAATGGATTTGCTTTAAATTTAACCACCTTGCAGTTAAGCCCGACCTTCGCTCGGGCAAAAAAAAACTGCAAGGATGGTTAAGCCCGAGATTTTGTACATGCTTACTTACCTGGTCCCCCTGTGCTCATCCAGCGTCGTCCTCCATCGATCATCGTCCGCCGATCTCTCCAGCGTCGGGTGCCTTCGTCGGGTGACAGCGGGACCGGTAAGAAGCCGGCCGGCATCTTGTGTTCCGCCGGCCGGCATCTTGTGTTCCGCCGGCCGGCATCTTGTGTTCCGCCCGCCGGCATCCTGTGATCCGCCGGGCCAGCGGATCACAAGATGCTGGCTGGTGGAACACAAGATGCCGGCCGGCGGAACACAAGATGCCGGCCGGCATCTTACCTGGACCCGCTCATCGTCCCACGTCGTCCTCGTTCCAGCGCCGGATGATCTCTGCAGGGAGAAGCCGTCCGGCGGAGAAAAAAAAAACCGGACGGCTCCTCCCTGCGTGCGTGATGACGTCGGCGCGTGTGCGGGAAATTCAAACTGAAACTCATTCATTCATTTTGTATTGGATTCAATACAAACTCCTGTATTGAATCCAATACAAAATGATTCAAATAAATACAAAGTATATAATTGGTAAATTCAAACTGTCATTTTGTATTGGATTGGATACAAACTTGCGTATCCAATCCAATACAAAAAATAAAAAAAGAATAAAAGTAAATAACTTGGAAATTCAAATTTATATTTTGTATTTGATTGGATACAAACTTGTGTATCCAATCCAATACAAAATAATTCAAATAATTACAAAGTATATACCTGGTAAATTCAAACTGTCATTTTGTATTGGATTGGATACAAACTCCCGTATCCAATCAAATACAAAATAATTCAAAACAAACTCCAATAAATACAGAATCAAAGTTTTAAAAATTGCCACACTAGGGAGGTGTTTTAGAATAATATAGTACTTTACAATATACAGAGTTACTGCTTTTTCAGTATTTATGATTTGTTTACATTGCTGATTTTTGTGTTTTTCCTTTAATTTTATTAAAAGTAATTTTTTTTTTTTTACATGATTGTGTGTTTCAAACATTTTTTATATTCATATTATCTACTAGAACCCTTGTTCGGACATATTTCTGTAAGTTACAGGTCTACAATTTAAAAAAAAATTTCATGAAAAACAGTGGATCACTTTTGGTACAGAAATCTAGACCTCAGTGTAACGCTCAGGAGGTTAAAGAAATGGTTTATTGACATTTTTCTGTTTGCATACAATCTCTAGCTTTGTATAGACACCTGTGGTCTTTTTGACTGTAATGTCTGTATCGGTGGCGTTTTGGTATCAATGTTTGCAGTTTTGGCTGTTTGCCCACTCACCTGTGGTAACATTTTTGCATTTTTGGAGGTAAATTATAACAGTGAATAAAAAAAGATTTAAAAAATGCAGAAAGCATGTTTTTAATCTGTAAATGGCTGCACATCGCCCTCTGCTGGCTGCTGAAATTATTCTCTGTGTAGTGTAACTAGTTCTGACATGTTTTCACCAAGCTTCCTAATGTTCATTGTGTTCTATAGATTGTCAGAATCACTCTTTTACAAAATAAAGCGTGGTTAATATGCTATATGGATATTTGTAATTTTATTTATATGCTATTGATATGGAATGTTGTGCTAGGTTCTTACCCCTACCCTAATTCACTATTATTATTAAACAGGATTTATATAGTGCCAACATATTACGCAGCGCTGTACATTAAATAGGGGCTGCAAATGACAGACGAATACAGACAGTGACAAAGGAGGACAAGTGCACCCTGCCCACAAGAACTTACCCACTAAATCTAACCTTTATTGTGTTCCTTGCGATTCCATTTATTTGCTGTGTTCCTTGCGATTCTCGTATTGGGCTGGAACCGTTCTGATGGATCCATAAACGACCACTGTACAAGTCAATGGAGAAGAGCACAGCGGGGTGTCGCTCACTTGTTCCCCTCCCCTCTGCATAGAACAGAATGGAATTGTCCGTCTTATGACACTGGAAACGATCACAAAAGATCTTTTCCAGGACTAAAATTTGCACATGTATACGCAGCCTTACTGTTTGAGCAGCACAGGGCCTCTGCTGCACTGAAATCTCTAGTAGTGTTTTCCGGGTGAACACTTGATTTTTGGCAGATCAACAGGCCTTTTCTGAACTTGTACAGTTTTTAAGAGAAATGGGGGGAATGGAAATGTATTACAGAAATGAACTGTGTAAGCTACATTTTGGCCATACGTCCATCTTAAGGATGTCTACACCTAATAACAAATGTGTAATGTATTGTAGTTTACCAATCATTTGATGCGGTGCCTGCATTATTCCTTTGTTTGTTGGGTTTGTTTATAATATTTTCACCTGTGATCCTGCCAGTACCACACTTTTTCTCTCTCTCTCTTTCTATATCTATATATATATATATATATATATATATATATATATATATATATATATATAATTTATTTATTTAATCGTGTATCATATATGTATGTGTGTGTGTGTGTGCGTGCATCTAATTACACCTATAATATATAGGTATGTAAATATATATATATATATATATATATATATCTATATATATCTTTTCTTAAGTATCTACAACAATATATTATTATTAAACAGGATTTGTATAGTGCCAACATGTTAGGCAGCGGTGTACATTAAAACATCCTAGGGTTTGGTCCTAGTGGTGATTTTTTTACATACTTGCCTTCAAATGAGAAGCATACAATGAAAATAATTCTTTCTTTAGGCTCTGTTTATAAATGATTCCCCTGTCAATTCATCTGAAATTCTCAATCTCTCTACACATCTTCTTTCATTTCCTATTAAATCAACGACTTCGCTCTTCCACCTAGTGGCCAATCATCAAATATGCACAGTAGGGCCGTCACAATAGGAAATAAATAGCAAATAAATATTATGAATGAATCTAGAGTGAATTGACTGGGGTATAATTCATAAATAGAGCCCGTTTATTATATATTCATTTCCTTTATACATTTATATTAACATTCAAACAACAAAGCTAGGACCAAGTATGAAGGGACCACGTTAAATCATAGGTTGTTTATTTTTGTTCTCTTCTTTTTATGTGTGTTATAAATACATATTTCCCTTTTAGTAGTACAATAAAGATAGTGGTATTTAACTCAATAAATACTGCAAGGGCTATTTTAAAATTAGAAATTTGAAAAAAAAAAAAGAAAACTTCTTCAGTATTATGTGGTAACTGCAATCCCAATTGTTCGACCCCTAAATTCACATATGTAAATGAATGTATATGTATAAACAAGGTGTTGTATCTATAACAAGGTCATGTATCCAGAGGCTGATGCCAGGTCAAGTGTAAGTATACTGCTTAAGTTTTAAAGTAAATAATGAATTAATAAATAAGTTTATGTTATAAGTAAATATACCAACATATACAAAACACACATTATTTTTAGCTGTTTTCTGTTTACAAATACTGAAACTTAAATTATTTCCAATAAAAGGTCCATCTTGGTATTTGCTAGGCTATTACAAGGTTTTGTCTATGACAGGGAAAAATACTCGGTAGGGTTTCACCTAATCTAGGGCTAGTGGCTGGATTTGTAAAAATCATCTCCTGCTTTTCCAATGGCTTGATCTTGATGGTTTCATATAATAAATTACTCATTCACTGAGGCTGAAGCTGCTTTACTTTCTGATCCCTTGAAAATCGTCAATGTTTCCTGTTTTAGCGCCCCGTAAAATAATGCTCTGTCGTAGTGAAATTTATAAATATAACTTCATCTTCCAGTCTTTGATGTTACAAAGTTGAACTAGTTTGTTTCTTCTTTCTAAAGTTGCTTTTGGGGCTTGTTCACATCAGGGAATATCGTACATATTATATGTTGTGTGCTGTGTGTTCACTGTGGATCAGATCTGTATTATGTTGTGGAAACACATTACTGGGCTCCTTACTCCTGGAAATTCAACATTCTGTAGGATTTTGGGTGTTCAGGAGGCAGCTTTGACATTACCTGCCTCTGATGCGAGTAAGAATGTGGGGAATCTAGTGAGATTTCAGCTGCTTTGCATTCCATAGACATCTTCCTAGAAGGATGGTGGTGTGATTCTTGTCTATGAGCGGCAGACATAAGGCTGGGGTAATGTTTCCATTTTTGACGGTCCGTTTTAAGTTCTCTTTTGTGTCTGTTTTTGGTTTGTATAACATGTTTAAGGTGTTTCCTTTCACTCCCTTGGCGAATGCCCAGAGTCATGTTTGAGAGAATCCTTACTCATGATTTCTTCATTTTTGCAGGTATCCAGCTAAAATAGAGAAGATGGATTATGAGGAGGGTAAAATGCTGGTGCATTTTGAACGTTGGAGCAGCCGATACGATGAGTGGATATTTTGGGACAGCAGTCGGATCCGTCCTCTGGAAAGGCCTTCTTTACGGAAAGAAGGGCTGAGAGATGAAGAAGAGAACTGTGTAAGTGTTAGATCCGGTAATAATGGAGAAAATCAAACCCAACCAAAACTTTTAAAAAATATGGACATGGGAAGTGGATGGGGGGGTTAGAAACCTTTTTTTTTTTTTTTATTGCCACCTAAGACCCTGTTAAAGATGAATTTTACTCTTTTGCTGCCTGCAAGTCATGGCTATGACATTGTATAAATAAGCCTCAAGCTGGTGGTTGTAGAGGAAGAGTGATCAAAATTTCTGCCTGATTACTTATAAAGGAGTTAGAGGTTTCCTCCATAGTCACCAGGTATCAATCCAGTGGAGGATTTGATAGAATTGAAGATGTGCATCATATATGTATCACCTGCATGATGCTATCATGTCAGTCTGAACCAAAATTATTATTATTACTACGCAGTATTTTTATAGCGGCATCATATCACACAGCCCTGTACAAAGTCGTTAGTCTTGTCACTAACTGTCCGTGAAAGGAGCTCACAATCTAATGCCGCTACCACAGTCATATGTCATTAAGGAAGTCTAAGGTCAATTATGAGGGGAAGCCAAATTAACCTTACTGCATGTTTTTGGGATGTGGGAGGAAACCCACACAGACACAGGGAGAACCTGCAAACTCCATGCAGATAGTGTCCTGGCCGGGATTCAAACCTGGGACTTAGCGCTGCAAAGGCAAGAGTGCTACTTCTGAGCCACCATGCTGCCCAAAATTATTCCTGCATCTTGTTGCATCTATGCAACAAATATTTATGGCAGTTCTGAAGGCAAAGAGGGTTAAACCTGGTAATTGCACCTAAAGAGGCTGGTGAGTGTATGTGGTATCTACTTACTTGACTCAACCTACTCTTTTATTTTGTGAAAGACAATTTGAATTATATTGTATTTGTGTGCACTAAAATTATTTTACTGTATCTTTAACAGAAAATATATATTTGGTAATTGCGTAAGTATTGCACAAAATAAAAAAATTGCAACTGCTGTCTTTTTTTTATTCGGTTCCACTAAAATATATATTATTTTGTGGGGTTTAAGTACATTTCTATCCAAAAAGACGTATTTTAACGTGTGCGAAAAATAGGTCTTTTAAAGAAAGGGTTGTTACCCTGCTTTGTGAGGTAAAAACTCTGATGCTTATTGGGACTTTTCCTTACAATAGGATAAGACAAGTGATTTTTTTGTTTTTATTTATTCATTTTTGTAGCTTACTGTGAAAAAAAGATCTCAACTTAAAATATGAACATTGATATTTTGTAGGATTTCAAAGAAGGAGAAGAGGTCTTAGCTCGCTGGACCGACTGTCGGTATTATCCTGCCAAGATTGAGGCCATAAATACAGAAGGTTTGTACTGTGGTGCCAGGGTAATGTGTTAGCCTTGATTTTACTCCAGTTGAAGTGTATGTGGCTGCAATGTATCTGGGAAGACTAAATATTTTTGCATGCATCTGGGATTTAAGAAAAGTGTAGCATAGTCTTTGTATTTGGTGATGCTCTTTTTGCTTCTGTATGACTAGAGATACATAGGGGCCTACAGTCACCAAGCACTAGTGCTGTCATGTAGGAAGAAGTAGAGTAAGAGTTTTTCTTCCTTTCTGTGGGTGAAATAAACCATTGAAGCCCTTGTTCACACATATTGTGGTTACAGGTTAGCTAGCCTCCTTGCCTAAAAAAAGCAAGCTCATTCATTTAGGGGAAAATGCTTTCCACTATGGTTGGTTAAGCACTTTGCCAGTGGGGTGAGCTAGGGTGAAGGCAGGTGACCTACTTATAAGCACAGCTATTAGTGCGAATAAGGGCTTAATATAAAGAGAGTGTAAGTTAGTATTATTTAAAGTGTCACTAAACCTAAATAAATATAATATAAAGTGCCACCATATTTAGTCATTAAAATATCTTGTATTATCAATTGTGGCTGTTATATAACAAAAATAGTTACATAGTAGGTTAGGTTGAAAAAAAGTCCATCAAGTTCAACCACTAGGGAAATAAACATCCCAGATAAAAACCCTATGGACAAAGTTGATCTAGAGAAAGGCAAAAAAAACCCCTGTTACAATTTTCTCCAACAGGGGAGAAATAATCCTTCCTGATTCCATGAGATGTTCCCTGAATCAGCAGTCTCTGTTATCTTTACTTTTGTACTATCTTAAATCTGTACTTCTAGAAATCATCCAGCTTTTTTCCTAACGCAATCTATAGTAGTTGCTGAAACTACTTCCTGAGGGAGCCAATTCCACAGAGTTGCCACACAGGCTGGACGTCAAACATTTCTGCATTTATTTACTTACCTCTGTTACAAGAATTGATGGAACTACAAAATAGAGACATTCTTACAAAATATGAGAAAATATGAGACCTAAAAAAACTAACACAGCAACCACATGTAAAATCTGTAAATCTGCCATAATTTCTTGTTTCAACTTGATAAAATGAAGGATTTATACAGATATTGTTTTAGAGTAGGGAAAGGTGACAACCCTTGCCTGATTTGTATTGCTGTCCTTTCAAGGGTGATTTACTCTCCCTGTTTCTCGTAGTGATTATTGTCACTGGGAATAAAAGTGAGGGACAAATCAATGATTTGAGTTGCCAGAATAACAAGAATAAAAAAAAAAAACTTGTCAAATAAGAACACATGTCCTAAAAAAAAGGAATTCCAGTAACTTGCTGTTGTATTTACTGGTCAACAAGAGCAGTAAATAAACCTCTGGGACACAGAAGGAAACAAATCTGACCAGATTTTTCTCCAATCTCTCCATTGTAATGGGAACATTTTGGCTTCAGTTGTTCTTTACGTTGCTTTTGTAGAAAAAGTATGCAATTAAGAAATTCTGACTGCCATTTGATGTTTATGCTTGTTTAATATTAGTGTTTCCATTAATATTTATTTAGAAAATGGGGATGACACTGTTTTGTGGATAGCACATCTAGCAGTCTATTATTTTGATTGAATAATTTGTGTAGAAATATTGACACATTGTAATGTGCTAATCTAAAACATTTACTCAATTCAGAATTGTAAATTTAACAAATTATCCTTGTTATACTAGTGATAATGTAAGTAATGTTGTGGTATTTTTATACTGCTTTAGGAACATACACTGTGCAATTTTACGATGGAGTTATACGGTGCTTGAAAAAGATGCACATTAAATCCATGCCGGAGGATGCAAAGGGCCAGGTAGGAATATATATTCCTTTTTCTCTGAATGATGGGATTCTAATTTATTTGCCTTAAATTAATGCCAAACAGGCAAATACCCCCACACCCCCACACACTTCTTACATTTAAAGAAACTGATAATAGATACAAAAAAGCTGTACCTACTTTGAAGAGGGTTTATTCTCGCCTGTTGCCTGTTTTTCTCAACTTTTGCTCTTGCCAAGTTTTTTTTCTGTTGGAAAAATTTCCCTTCAGTTTCTGTCCTAGAAAAAAATGGGAATTTAACTGAAATTTCCCATAGTGGTTGTTCCTGAACTATGTATCCCCACTGCAAAATTCCCACTCTTTTGTTCTAGGAGATTTCCTCTCATTTTCATTCTTTGACAGTGGTCACCAGTGCAAAGGGGTGAATGTCCCAAAATTTAACCCAGACTGCAAAAAAAAACATTGCAAAGCATTTACCTCTTTCCTACATTATGCACAAAAACATTTTTTCCCAGAAATACACTTTATTAATGCCACAAACTCTGATTGACATTTGTGTTTGCTTTGTGTTGTCAAACTTAAATAAAACCTTTTCTCTATCCAGGACTGGATCGCCTTAGTTAAAGCAGCTGCTGCAGCTGCCAAGGATAAGTCTGCAACTAAACCAAGGACCAGGGTGAACAGCAATAAGGACAAAGAAGAGAGAAAACCACATAAAACATTTATGAAAAAAGGGGATGTTACCATTAGTAAACCCGTAGACTTATTTTACAAGGAGGAAGAACCAACATCAAGTCAGAACCTAGGTATAACACTGTCATTACCTTAAAGTATATTTAAATTCAGCCATTCCCCCTACCCATGACAGTGCACAATACAGACATCTTTTTCTGCTTATTTATCATTCATGCCCTGCTGTCAAAAATACTGAAACCCATTTGTCAAACTGGGAGCAAGCACCACAGATTAATCTGGAGCTAAACTCTTAACCTGCTGCACCATTATTATTGTTATTAACTAGTATTTGTATAGTGCCGACATATTACGCAGTGGCATTGTCATGTCACTAGCTGTCCCTCAAAGGGGCTCACATTCCAATGTCCCTAACGAAGTCATATGTCTTTATTACAGTATAAGGTCAATTTTGGGGAGCAGAGCCAGTTAACCTAACTGCATGTTTTTGTTAATATGGGAGGAAACCGGAGTACCCGGAGGACACCCACGCAAACACCGAGAACCTGAAAACTACATGCAGATAGTGTCCTTGCCAAGATTTAAATCTGGGACCTAGTGCTACAAAGGGCAGAGTGCTAACCTCTGAACCACTGTGCTGCCATCATACTTATATTTTTTATATAATTTGTCTTGGTCATATAGGCTTTAGGGTAACGGGAAGTTGTAAAGAAAATCTCACCCTGGCAATCAAAACTTTTAGGATTTCTTTAGTGTCTGTGTTTTCCTGACCTAGTGATGTCTTTTCCCCCCCACCTCATCCTGCTGTGACAGGGATGACAGACGGCAAGGAAAACAAGGATCTCCCCCTTTCCACATTCTTTGAGTTGTTTATGATTAATGCATAACGAATTTATATTTTGTATCTGTGACTGACGGAATGTTTTTGTTTTCTAAATCCAGAGTTTGCATTGGGAGACGTCTCAAAGTTGCCCACTCAACAAAGAGACGATGATCTGGTACTTAAGAGGAAAATGAGCCAGACCAGCTCCTTCCAAGCAAAGCGTGCCCGGCTAAATAAAATAACAGGTATTTTCTTTTAGTTTTAATATTTCTTGCTTTTAAATTAATAAAGCTTCAATGCACTTCTTGCATTAAATAGAGATCTAACTCCTATTTCTTCATGGTTCAGGTTTATTGGCATCTAAAGCTGTCGTATTGGATGATGCAGAAAAGAAGGCACAAGTCACTCAAAAGCCATCAAAGCTGGAAGAGGTATGAAATTGGGGAAGTGTCATTCTTTTACAAGATCCCAACAGGGACCTACATCAGGGCTGTAACTTACTCAAGCCAAAACCAGTGCCTGTTCCGCTGCAAAGCTTTTCAACTGCACAAGGGGAAGACAGTTTTATCTAGCTGTCTTTGTGTTGTTCAGACTCCTGTCATCCCGTTTTTTTTTTTAGATTTTTTTAAACGAAATTACCGTCGTTTAGAGCTTGGTTTTCTGCACTATTAAATTAAAGGGTGAGTCCACCCAAAAGTAGTACTTCAGTTTTGCATAGAAGTCCATTGGCTTCTGGTTTCTCTCAGGGTCTCAGGTTTTTATACGCAAATTCTCAGCTCCACCCACCTGCTACAGCCGGTCCTTTTTGTATGGTTTTTATAGTGCTCACTGACAAGTGAGGCCAAGTTTTAAGTAAGAAAATTATGTAGAAATATTAGGATCATCAGTTTTCAAATCTTTTTTCACAGTTATGGGCACCAAACAAGTTTTAGTGAAGTGAATCACATTGAATCAAGTGGAGTGGATTTTTGTGGTAATCAGGTGTTGCGAACTCTGTCTAAAACAGTGTTATTAGGACATCCACTGTCTGAGGTCTTTAGGAGAGTCATGTGATAAGATCTCTCCATTGTAATTTTTGGCTGCACCCTGTCATTTGTCTCTTTTGACTGTACATGCAACTTATTTGCGGTGGATTTTTAGCCTAGAAGTAGGAACCAGGATATTTTCATCGCTGGGATTTTTTAGAGATATGGAAGGCCAAAATGTGATTTAACTTGTCATTAAATATTGGTCTTTAGACCATAAAACTCTGAGCAAATACGAGTCCTTTTCAGACTCTTACTGTACTGTACTGGGTGCTACTGCCGATTTCAGTAGCAGAATGTAGATTCTTATACATGTTTAGTGCTGCCGCTCTTCAAGTTGATGGTAAGTACTCTTTATCCACAATAGTGTTTACCTAGTCATTTTTAGTTTCGTAATGGTTAATTAATTGAAGTTGTATTTTTGCAACCTCAACTAGCTCATAAAGTGTTTTTTTTATCTCAAAATTATGAGCTTTTAGGAGTGGGCTTGTGTACTTGTTTTTTTTTTCAATGTTTAAAGAGGCTCTGCTGGCCTAAAAGTATTGGAGCCTCCATTGCCAATTAGTTTTTAGAGGTTCCTGTCATCCTCACAATTGCTTTAGTGTTTAGTCCTGTGCTTAATCAAGTACTTATTTTACACTGTCAGTAGACTGAGCATTATACATTCCTGGCAGTACTTTAACCTTAATTTATTTCTAGGCTGATAGATTAACAAAGTCATTGAGCCCATCTGTGCTGTCCATGGACCATTTGCTGAAATAATGTCAATCAAATCCTGCTAGTGCAATCCGTTCTAAAATGCCCATTCCTCCCCCAACTCCAACCACAGGTGCTAGAGTGATTATTAAAGACACCATGGTGATGCCATGGATGTTTAAACACAGTTTGATTTTTTTATTATGAAAGTGGAAGGGAGCTTATGGATGGGTTTGTTTTGAAGACAAAGAGTGATATGTTCATCCAGGCATATGAGCTGGGTCAGGAAGTAATTTTTTTCTTACATTGTAACGCTAAGGATTTTGTTTCACCTTTGAACTAGAGTAGGGGATAGGTTGAACCATGACGTGTATCGACTCTTCAGTATTATCTATTGAGGAACATGTTATACTCCTACCCCCAGGAGTATTAGAAAACAATTGCAGTGAGCCTAGAATAACCCCTCCTACTCTCAGGATGCCTTGTTTACATAGCACTCTCATTGAAGTTAATGTAGCAGAGATGCAATTGCACAATTTACACGCGCTCTTTCTGTAGTCTGTATTCTTTTTAAAGGTTTGCTCTAGTTAAGAATGTCAGCCAGTAAGAACCACCCATAGGGAATCTTATAAGAGGAAGCCAGGTGAGGCGATCAGCCATCCGATGGGAAGTGGTGTGAGATAAAGTTCAGTCTGGGTTCACAGCCGTATAGGTACAGATATAGCAGTTAGTTTTCCGATTGGCTGGTGGTTGTCATTGGTGTGGTTGCAAAGAAAGAAGCAGGGAGATCCTTGCATTGTTGGTCCCCAGAAGTATGATCAGCAACATAGTGACATTCCCACATCTTACTCCAAATGTGAAATCTGGCAAAGCTAACAGTATTGCCACTCTCAGATAAACTGTACATGGGCCAGCAAAATTGTAGGTAAGGCCCTGCAGCCTGTTCACCCTCTTTTATATCAAGCAAACTTCAGTATGTATCAAGCTGTACAAGAAAGGTGGTCATAACACATGAGAGAAGAAGCTGAATATGGGATTTTACAGGTAAATGTTCTCTGTTGTCTGGTGAGATACCTAGGAACTGATTCAGTAACTGAGGTACCTCCAAAAGCAGTCTATACAAGAGGGCCATACTGGTATTTAAACCCCGTTTAGACCTAGTGCTAAAAGTGTTTTGATACCAAACAGCTTGAGAGTTGTTTAATACCCTGGGAAGGCTACTTCCAGGAAAAAGCTTCGGGGACTTACTAGCAAAAGGAGAACTGGAGGCCAGATGAACATGCAGACGAGAGAACAACCTGTGATACACGAAGATAGCAGTCCAGTGTCCGTGTTAAGATAAAGCCAAGACAAGGGACAAAAAAGGTTGCAATATTGCAAAGAAAGTAGACTAAAAGCATGTAGTATACTATACTTGAATAAAAAGAAAGCAAAAGTTTACCTGTAAAAAAGATGGAAAGACCCACCCAGCCCATATATAGTTTGTTCTTCAGAAACATGGCTGGTCTTGCTGGAGCCTCCATGGCTTTGGCCCTGGCAAGCACATATGCAGTGACGTCCAAGCTCAAACAGTTGGGCACATATAGCAGATCCTGGTCCGAGTACTTTCAGGGGTTCCCTGATGTAACAAACACTGCAGGACTGTCGATGAGCCTCTTCCATGGAATCTGGGAAAGTATGCACTTGATGACTTACTGTCAGGGACTAAAAAGGTCAGGCATAAATCTACCAACAGCTGTTGATTGAACAAAGCTTTGGGCAACACTTAGGATGCTAAGCCAAAACTAAAGTATTGTTGATATGAAAGAGGTTACAATTTTGTTGCCTAATGTGCATTTTTACTCGCCTAGTACTATACCAATGGTTAGGGAAAAAAAAAAAAAAAAAAAGGTTTAGAGTTAGAAGAATCGACTACATTCTCGTTTTGCTGTGCAAACTTCTTTGGTCAGCGTTTATTGTTTTACCCTTGACTGCAGTGGGTAATCCTTCAACACTTGGGTAGGTGAAGATACGTTGTTAACGTAAAAGTTTTGTGGTGCTGGATTTAGAAGGCCATTTCATCACAAGCTGTCTCTAAGCCTTCTCCAATGAAACTTGTTTTTTTTTTTTTTTTATGTTTTAGGCTATTTCTGTGCACTTGGCACATGTCCAGTAGAAGCAGCAAATGTAATGACCTAAATATATTATTGTTGTTTTTAGTTGTTTATATACTTATTTTTTATACCTGCATGTATTGATTGATAATCTGTGTTTTATTATTATTTTATGTTCTTCTCTAAAGTATTCAAAGCCTCAGATAATAATTCAGCTGTATATTTGTATTAAGAGCCAGTAATTGTTAAAGTTAAATAATGTGAGTGACTTTCTATTAACCTTTGTAAAGATTTAAAATACCTGAAAAGGTACATAGGGCCATATACATTTTAAGGGATCATTGCCATAGTAAACAGCTAGTTGCCTTAGTTGTTTTAATACAAACATATCCTCAAGATTATGTTTGCTTCAGAAACATGGTAAGTTAGTAGAGCAAACTTGGGTGGTATCGTGAAGTAAAACAATGTACCCTTCACTTGGAAAAAGCACTCACACACTTTCTGGGCCAATTGACACAAAGTAGATACCTTAATCTGCTGTCTCAGAAGGCTCTGTTGATGTTGGTGCCCCAGTACATTATTTCTTGGCCTTGGCACAGATGTAGAATCATTTCTTATCTCTATGGTACATTTTTATACTTTGAGACCTTCTCTCTCTTTACCTGATAATTATTTATCTAAGGAGAGTCTAACCTTTTATGTTTATATAAGCTAGGAGTTTTGTTTTATTAAACAATTCTGGGGCAAATAAATTGTAGTGGAAACATACATGTTAATTATTTTATTAATGGATTTGTAATTCTGAGTTACACACCTAATTTCTTCCTTTCTAATTCTCAATATCTATTTGTTTGACAGCAGTGGAACTGATAGGTATAAAGTTCATAACCTCTATTTTCTGTTGTGCAAGAAAAAAGGGATAAGGATATAATTTGTTGAAGTTTACAAATAGTTAAAATATATTCTTTTAGTTAGAATAGTTAATAGTTAATAGTTAAAATATTCTTTTTTTTTGGTAAGATTTAATGGGTCTAAAGAGTCCATTGATGTACACAGGATTCTGATACCATTGAGATTCCACCTTCAGGAATATTTAGAAGCAGGCCACCACAAAACACATTAAGCCACCATAGCCACTCGTACTCCTATCATGACTAAGATTGCTGGGTTGGAAGGTTAGACATATTTTGTCAACTCTGCTAAATACAGCATTGTCCTGGTAACACTATTTTTATTGCAGGTTTCTTAATTTTTCTTCAAGAAAGATGCTTCGTAAGTGCCTCTCGCTGTCTCTCTCTCTCTCTCTCGACATGTGGGGTGTCTGAAATGTGGCGGGGACTGGGTCGTACTTAGGCGCTTCTTCAGACCTAATAGAATAAGGCTTCAAGCTTAGCACTGGCAGATATTCTTTTTTCATCTTAGTTGGGCTTAATTGCTGCTCCATGGTATTGTCTGCCAATTTAGTAAAAACTCTCCTCCTCCTCCTTGCCTAACCATGACCTTAGTCACTAGGAGCTGCTTAACCTTCTACTTTCAGTTGTATTGAGCTGAGCTAGTCAATGCCTGATCGCAACATTCTTGGATTTTAACACCGGGTCTGCAACTTACTCTGTATTGCCTTTAAAGCCACTAATAGTTAAGATCATCTTGACTCTGCAGTTCTCTAAGACATCCAAGACCTTTCTACTGTACCCGGCATTTGATGACAGGATTACAGGATTTGTCCCTAACAGTTGTTGGTACTTTACCCAGAGATATTAACTAAAACATGAGGTAAATCTCCTGATGACCCAGCAGCGTATCTCTCCATCATACAAAATGATTATAGTCCCAGTGGAGGAAGCCCTGGATTTTAAGTGCCTACCAACAAAAGGTTAGAATGCCGTCTTAGAGTTAGGTTCTTGTTGGCAGGACCATCCCTTAACCCTATTCTGGTGGGAACGCCTGTATAGCAGACTTTGTCTAATTGGCCAGAAACCCTTAAGAGGAACCCCTCCGCTTCAAAGACAGAGCCCGTTAGATTAAACAGGTCGAGTAGATGGCTGTTGCCTTAAATTTCAGTAATTACAGCTGTCTAGAGCAGGGATCGGCAAACTTTTATGGCCACTAGGCCATTTCAGGGGTGGGGGGGAGCACACTAGGCCGGACTCTGAGTTTGTCCCAATGGCTCCGCCCACCACCAAGGAACGCCCCCTGAAGTGAAAATGCAATGCATACGGAGGAGAGGGATTTCCCTTCAGGCAGCCTTCTACTTATTTACCACGCCGGCGGAAGTATCAACCCCGACCTCGGTAAATAGGGAAGTAACAGCAAGGAGGCGGCACCGGAGCTCCAGTAGCTCCAGCTCCGGTAGTTCAGAACGCCCTCTGGCAGATCTGCCTGGCAACCCACAGCTCCGGAGCCACGTTTTGCTGGCCGTAATTAGGCCAGATCGGCCAGGGAGCGTTAGGCCGGAACGAACTACCGGCTAGGCCGTATCTGGCCTAAATTTCGGAGTTTGCCGACCCCTGGTCTAGAGAATTGTAGGATTTATGCCCACATTGGCATCATATTGGTACAAGTGTAAGGCAGTTTGGCTGTAATGCAGACATCGTGTCCATTAGGTGGTTGCTTTACATGCCTTTTGAAGTACAGTGGGCTTTGAAGCCGCCATTGACACACTCATTAGGGATGTTAATTTGGGATGTTACCGAGGGAAAGAGTACCACATGATCATTCATATATTTTGATCCCTTCTATCCATGAAATGACCTTCTAAGCAAGGTTCTCTGCTTAGAAAGCATACTTCCATACATTCCAGGAAGTTCTTCATCTCCTTCCGGTCAGAATTAGACCAAAACTTGACCCTGGTCACAGTTAAAGGACAGACCTCTTCCTTACCCATCTTGTTTACCAACCCTTTTGCCTCTTAATAATGATATGGTTTCTGATCTCCAGTATTGTCTGTTTAATCCCATTAGGTCTTCTCTTGCTCTCACACATTTGGTGGTTTTTGTTACTGTCATCACCTCTGCAAGGAGAGTGTCAGAACGTACAGCTCTTTTTAGGAAACCTTTTCTCATTTTGAACTGTAATAAGTGATGTGTTCCTTTCAAATAAATCTGCCCTTTCCATCACTGTGTCTATTTCCAATCTACAAGGGAAGACCTTCTTCATTGATTGGATGTATTTAGGCCGGTAATTTCTTCTACAGCTTTGATTTGCCTCCATTTTCTTGTGGAAGATTTTGCCAGTGCCAACCTGCTTCTAGTTCCACCATCTCTAGGCCCCTTAGGTTTATTATCACCCAATCTTTTGGCCTTAATGAAGGGAATCCTTTTCAACTTTTCAATTATGCAATAGTCTACTCGACTTTTTAGTGGCTCCTAGGCTTTCTGTCCCCAAGCATCTGATTTCATTCCAGATGTGCATCCCTGCTACCCGGTCTTCTGGTAAATGTTTTGCTTTGTTCTACCAGATGTAGCTACCTCCTTAGATGCTAGTTTTGAGCGGGAGGTCTTTTAGATGGCTTTTTAAGCATTTTTTTTTTTTTGCTTTTTAGTTAGGTCTGTTAAAATGGTTTTAGCTTTGTTTAGCTTGCTCTTTAACACCCCTCAGCTGGAACAAAATATTTTTCTTTAAACCCCTTGAGGGACACATGTTCTTCCCCTCTGTATTGATGCTTATGCTTTTGGTACCTCTTGAACTTCTTTCAGGCATATTAGGAGCAGGAATGGGGTTATGCTGTCTTGTTGAGTCTTTTTGTTTTTAAAGTCAAAATTCTCCTGAAGATGCCAGTAATATCACAAGAGTATTCGATTCTCTGGTCCCTCAATGGACCTTATAAAAATAAGTAAAGTTTCTCTATTATGTGTTGTAATTCTGTTATCTGCTGTCAGATATTTTTGTGTGCTCTGTCTTTAAATTAATGACCTCAGTATATATGTCTCAGTATAGCAGAAGTTATTCATTTAGGTTATATTAAGCTTCTGAAAGCCGGTGGGTTGCTTGTGGTTTGATTTAGGCACTGAGTGCTTATTGGACTAGCTGGAATTCCTGTTTCTTTACAGTACCTGGGATGGGCTCATCCTTCTGATCTAGGAATTAGTTGTACATTTTTCTTTATATTTTCTATTATGGGAAAAACCTGAATAGTTTATCAAGGCAAGTGAGCCTGTCTCTCTTATAAACTGTGGCAGGTCAGTGGACCCTAGAACCCAATAAAGAAAAAGCAGATTTCACTGCCTGAATTCCTGAAAAATGTAAATTAATAGCAGGTGATTCGGCTTATTTGTCTCTATCCAAAGCTGAAATATTATGTTGGGTGGACCAACTCAGTAGGTACATGCTTGTAAAATTCATGAGTGGCTCTTTTAATGTTACCAGTTACAGCTTACTTGTTTTTCATTTGGAACACTTCAGGCTTTTGTTACTATTTTTTCTATTTAAAATCTGCAGAAAATGTTTGTGACAGACCCAAGAGCCTTTTGTACAGTATGCCATGCAATTACAATCAAGGTTGTAACTATAGCCATAGCAAACCAAGCACTGGGGACCATTCAATGTCTTATTTATGCGGGTAGCAATACATGTGGATAAAGTGAAGTATTTCAACTTGGGAACCCTCTGAATTATTGGTTTCTGTTAGCTCTCTTTAATATTATAGAAATTTTGAGTGAAAGTCAAAGAGAGCCGAGGGAGCCATCACACTTAGGTATGCCACCAAAATACTGTGTTTTTTTTTTTAGAGTTTGCATTAGTTCAATAAATGCACAGAAGTTACAAATAGGCCCGAAAAAAGACTTGTATTTATTAAGTCAGTGCTAAAGCTGTTTTACTTATTGTCCATTGAGGGACACAGGATTATGCTGCCACCACAAAGAGATGATGGGTAAAGGATAAAAAAGTCTTCATCTAGAAACCTCTTCCTCTCCCTCCATACTTGATTTTTTTGTTATGTCTAAGACCGTCTTTAGCAAGCTCTACTGAAAACAAGTCAACACATTGTTTTTCTTCAAGCAAAATGCTTCACAGAGAGTTAACCTCTTTTATTTAGCTACCAGCATGGCTGTCGGCTGTTGGTTCGTGTATAGTGGGGTGCCTGGAATGTGGCCTTTGGGCACTGGATCCTGCTTCAGTGCTTCTTCAGACTAACTTTTGGTGGTTTAGTTAGTCACAGGGCTTTTTCCAGTTCTAGAGTGTGTTAGCATTGCTGGGGGCCCCATCTGAGTCATATATCTATTATCTGTTGGAGATGATCTTCTTCCCTTAGACCTAAATGCTTGCAGGTTTAATGCTGTAATGATATTGACCTTCTCTCTTCACACCTTATCCATCGAGTGTTCTTTTATGCTGGGGTATATATTCAGACCCTCAATAGTGCACTCCTCATCAGGTGCTATTCTGCTGTTCCTGACCCATCTGGGGATTCTCAGGATGATTTATCTGCTAGACTTGGCTTTCATGGCGCCCTCATTCCAGACTGCCAAGGCTACTCCTGCATCTGAGAACCCTTTGCACAAGGGTATTGAACCTTTATTGTTGTCCGTTCTCTGAGGCCTGGTTAATACTATCGCCCAAGTCATCATTTTTATGGTTTGGCTGATGACCTTCTTGCGTTCCTGTGCCTTATAACTTTAAAACTCAGTGTGGATTTCATTAGCAGACTTCAGGGGAGTTTCCTTTAAGTATCTTTAAATACGGCACAATTCTGACCTAAGAGTGTTGTATCTAGATCCAGTTGGACGTTACATGGATAACCTGAAGGAGACCTTTGGGCACAGAAATCTTCTTTTGGCTCTGTCTGGACCATGATATGCTGAACATATAAGTCTACCTTAGGTAGCTGAGCACTTTTAAAAATCCTATTTTCTTTCTGGTTATACTTCAGGAGGGGCAAATGAGATTCAACACTAGTGTCATCAGCCGAGTTTTGCACGCTCCATGCTCTCTTTTTCAATTTTTTATCATAGTGAAAGCATCTTCTTCCTGCTGCTCTTTATTCTAAAAAAACAAATGTATCCTCTCCTTCCTGCAGTTGGGTTTGGACCAGGTCATACATCACAATACTTCTTGATTAGGACCTTTGTACAAGTAGATTACCATTTGGCTCCTCTTGCTTGTCCACCAGGGACTGTGTGGAATCAGAATTTGATCCTCTCTGTGCTTTAGAAACCACTGCTTGAACCTGTTGGTGACTCTTTTCTTTCTACTCTCACTTGCAAGGTAGTTTTAACTGTTGTCACCACCTGCGGGAAGAGCGTGTAAACCTTTGGTCCTTTCCTGTAAGTAATTCTTATGGCCTTACATGAGGACAAAGTGGTTATAAGGCTCAGGATTTTGTTTTTCATCTGCAGTACTCTTTCTTCCCTTTGTCTTTCTACCTAACCATGACCATTTTTCTGTGTCTTGGTCTAGCTCCAAAGCACGAGAAGAAGATATGCCATTGTCTGGATGTGGTTTGTTACATTGTCTTGAAGTGTCTCAGATAAACAATCATCCAAAAAAATATTCTCAAGGATTTACCTCTGCCTTTTCTAGTCAAACATCATTCTATTAGGTTTGCCCAAGTCCTACTTGGGCTTTCCAGCAGCAAGCTTCTTCCTCCCTGATTTGCATGGGTTCAACATGGTCTTCTGTTAGTCCTTGAAGGTTCATGTTATGGCCTCATCCAAAGCCAGCTTCGAGCATAAGGTCCATCAAGCAATTCTTCAAACTTCAGACAGTCACTGTTTTTTCTGTTTTGTGGACCTCCTAGTTGTTGTTTGGCTGTGTTGCTCACCTCTCAGTTGGCTACTTTTGGACGTCATGAAGGTGAATGACTGTATTTTAATAGAAGAGTCTTTGCACCGCAGTGTTCTCCCCAGCCCCTTTTAGCCAGGTGCACCACCCAGCATTTTTCAGTAATCGCCCACCTGTTTTTAGATGGTTACTGAGAAGTTGGATCACAATACGGGGGCCACCACCCAACTTAAAAAAAAAATTCTTCTGGGGAGAACACTGCTTTGTTACAAAACTAAGGCATTATTAAAACAGGTTATACCCTACTCGATGGTGAATGACTTCCTGTGTCTCTCAATGAACTTGAAAGGATTTAACCGTGAATACAAACATCTTGGACAATATTGGGTAATATTTTCAAATTGAATGATTGCTTTGTTTTGCCATCAGTAAAAAATCACCTTACTCATTGAGTAAATCAACCCCTATGTCTGACAAAAAAGTATTTAATACATCTTTGTAATACATTCATATTTAAGATAATTAAAATGACTTGCCAGAAATCCAGTGATCTCTTACTGAGCAGGCAACTGTGCTTCTGCTGCACTGAAATCACAAGCAGAGCTGTCAGCCCTGCCTAAGTTCTTTCCGGTCCATTACAGAACACCTCTCAGTTATATTAAAAAAGCGAGGGGTGTACTGAATATTTAAATCTTTACCAGCTTGGTAGTATTTATCACAAAAGTTGTCAAGGCCAAATTGGAGATTGTTTTATGTTGGAATATTGCCTCTGTGTCGGCTTTGCCCCATGCCATTTTAGATGTTGTTTGCACTAATTTACATTCGGGTCTTTTTTTAACTAGGTAACAATGTCTTTTCTTGCTGCCTGGTAACACGGTGCTTTTTTTTCTTTCATGTTTTTCCTCTGCTTGCCTGGAGCATTTTGGCATGTAAATTTACTTTTCTCTGAGCCACTGTTTTTCTACAAGTATGAACATTTCCTGTCTGTGGGGTGACCTTTTATAGGGCTGTTTTGTAAATAACTAAAATTTCAGGTGTGTGCTGGGCAGGGTCCCAGTCTTGCAATAAAGTGGAACTTCAGGCAAACTATTTTGGTGGTTGTGGGTGGTTGGTTGGCAGCTCTATTTTTATTGCTTTCTGTATCTGAACTTTGAAGATTCTGTACAAATCTTATGTGGTCACAAGAAGGGGTAAGGGTAGACATTTGACAGAAATTCTGACTTTTACCCAACCCATAAAAAACTGCAAACAATAGTTTGCACTGGAGATCCACTTTACCTAAGCCATTTGATTCTTAAACTTTTTTTTCTTACCTTGTAATGGTTTTACATTAGAATTTAGAAAGCACTTTCCACCTTCTGCTGAGCTGAATTTGTTGACATGTATGTGATCTCCTGCAGTTTTATTGTAACATGTTTTTCTACATTTTTAAAATATAGTTACATTCTGTTTCCTCTGCTTTCGTGTCATGCGCATAGGTTTCCAGTAAGCAGTATGCTATATCTGAAAATTAGATTAGGACGTTCTGATTATCCAAAGAGAAAATAATAGGATATTTGAAATGAAATTGCAGATATGACTGTTTTTGTTTTTGCTTTGGTGGTGGGGAGGGGTTAGATGTTTTTACAGTTTTTTTGGTCCCAATTGGAAAGATTCTCCTCATTGACACACAAAGTTTCCCCAAATATGAGGCAGATAATGCTTTGCTGACCCTTCCTACTCTAGCAAAAGCAATTTCAGTAATCTAGTGGTGGAAAAAAACTTGATATTACAGAGTAGACACAAACTCTTGCATGCTTGTAGTATTACAGTAAACTCCCTGTTATTTGGCACCCATAGGGATTGGAAGATTCCTGACAAATGTAGTTTCTGGTTGCTTGAGAGTTACTATTAAAATAGTAGTAAATAAAATAAACATTTTATCAAAAAACTGTTATTAAAAATCAATAGAGGCATAATAGCAATGTAGTAATACCAGTTACAAATCCTTTTTTAGTCTGATAAATACATCTGTACTACATAATCAGAATGTCCCACAAAAAGCACACGGTGGTATAATGGCAGCAGCAGAAATTTAAATCTGGATATTTTAGAGTTCAGAGAACACATGGAGCCGTGGGAGTGATTAACAAAGATTTGGCTTACTAACGGCCCAGCAAGCCAAGTTTGAATTTATTTTGTTTTTTTGCATGGGTTTCATTCCGGTTTCTTGAGAGTTCCGTTTGCTTGAGTTCCAGATAATGGGAAGTTTACTATATTACTGATGCTAAAACTTGAATTGGTAAACCAATGATTCAGGTTCCTTTAATACTTTCACTGTAACAAACTTTAAAAGTGCACATCTACAAAAACATTTTAAAGTTTTTACTGAGTATCTGTATTGGTCGTTAGCTGAATTTATTACCATAAATTCACTTTACATACTTTTCAAAGCTTATTTTGTTAAACAGTTATTTGTACATTTTTAAATGAGGAGTCTCTGAATTTGATAAGGTTCTCCATTTGACGCAAACCAGATTCATGTGCAGTGTTATTTGTTCTTTTGGAAAAGCCTGGGTAAATGAGCATTTCTGTATGTTCAGGAGACTGCCACTTCTTTTATATATTTTTTGTCTATACCAGTGTGACCTCTCTTATGTTCTGTAGATCTGACAATATGTGTGTACATTTGATGATCCTTAAGATGTTGAAGTGAATGTACAATAAAATGTGTTTATTTACATGTTGTGACTGTTATTTAACGATTTCTGCTTGTGTCCATTTAAAGACCTTTGTATTTTTTTTTTTGTACAATGATTTTACCATCTTATATGAATAATTTCGTTTTGGGATAAGCAGCATATTACTTTAATATTTTCTTGAGGAGATGAAGTGGAAACTACTGGTCCTACTAATGTTATGTTAATGTTATAAGTAGGTTATATTAACAGTCATATAACTTATAACAATATAAAAAAAATAAGTTAAATAAAGAGAAATAAAAGGGCAATGCACTGGCTAGATAGTCCTGTCCCCTCAGCCAAGCTAGAGAAGGAGCCTTGTAGGACAAGCCCTCTAGACCTCATAAATCTTTATGCACATACGTTCTGGTAGTTCATTGTGTAGCATCCCGACGCGTTTGGCCTATTTATATTTAGGCTTCTTCAGGGAACCTTTAAGCCACCAAGGGTAGCTAAATATGTTATATATATTATAAAACAATAGTTGTATAAGTGTATATCAAAATTATGGGAATAATAATACCAATATTTGCCAAAAATGGAGAAAAAGCTATATAAAGAGTAATAATATTGTATATTTCAGAATGGGTAAATTGGTGATATTCAAATATGAAAAGTACTGGTAAGTGTGGTATCACACTGGAAAAAATGAATATTGATATTTAACGCAGCTGTTTATTATTTTGAAAATGAATTTTGCCAATGAACTACCAGAACCTATCTGCATAGAGATTTATTAAGTCTAGAGCGCTTGTCCCATAAGGCTCCTCCTCGAACTTGGCTGAGGGGACGGGACTATCTAACCAGTGTATTGGACTTTTTTTTCACTTATTTTCCTGAATTCTTATATGTTATATGACTGTATGTATATAGCCTACTTATAACATACAGTGCTCAACCCAGAAATTTCTTTTAGCTGGGTGGGAAGAAATTTTAGGTGGGTGGAAGCCCGTGCATTGTGACCCAACTCTTCAGTAACCATCCAAAAACAGCCGGGTGGTTACTGCAATGTGCCGGGTGGTGCACCCAGCTAAAAGGGGCTGGGGAGAACACAGACACATAAAATCTTCAGTTTGCCTTTTAAACCCCAGCTTTACTTAATTATTAATATTTTCTTGGGTTATGGTGCAGTCAAATCACTTTGGACACAGAAAGACATCTCTTTACCATCTGTTGGAAAAAGACGAAACAGAAGAAATCCTAACTATAATTTAGAAGTTTAGACGTATGATATAATTCAAATAGTCTGAGGACTCATGTAGGACGATCTGTTTATATTTTTTGGTGTTTTGACAACATCCAGCTAACAAATTGAATTATATAAATGCATTACTGGTTCATCAATACAAAAGGTGTCCCAAGTTATTATTTTTTATTATTATTATTAAACAGGATTTATATAGCGCCAACATATTAAGCAGTGGTGTGCATTAGTTTTACAGCCTATTTTCTTTTTAAAAAAAAGCCGAAGCCTAGAATAGCCTGAATAGTTTGCATGCTGCAGAAAAATACTCCTGCACTTTACTCGGAAGCAGGAAGTGGTGGCTCCTTGTATGTAGAGCTCTAACACACCCCCAATCTGCAAAATTCAGAAAAGTATCAGTTTAGCTGACATTTAATAAGAATGTGTTGAATGATTGCAGAGAGACCACTTCCAAACAGAGCAGAGGGTCTTTCACTATAGGATGATGACGGATGACAGACCGTTCTATGGGTTTTAGCTACTTTATAAAGAATAAAACCAGTAAAATGTAACACTTTTTGTTTTGTTCACCTGTTCAAAAACCATCCAGAACCTCCTTGTTAGCCCTCAAAATGGAAATATTTACATTGTCAGTCTTTGCAAACCAAATTACCTCCCGAACCACCCATTAATTTAATGACACAGAACTTTACCACAGAACATTAATGACATGGCAACTTTTGGAGCTGGTAAAGCCTGAGGTTCTGTTCTCATACTACTTTAAAGTTTAGACGTATAACTGTCCATGAATTTGGAGGACGATTATGCAGAAAACAAATGGACATAACTGCATCCAAGCTCATATTTTTCAAGGTCTTTATGTCCAAAGACTAAACTCAAGAAGACAATAAACTCCATGGAATAGAATATTCGATCTATGAAGCCACTCGAGATGGAGATTATTTTATTTTCAAAGAAATCAAGAGGCTTGACCTGGAGTAAATATTTATGTCAGGGTTAACAAAATTTAAAAATAAGCAAACAGACTTAATGAGAAGAAATAACCTATATGACAAAGTCGTCTGTTATAGTCCAAAATGCCCTGATCGTTTCAAGCAGAAAAAGAGAAATGGATGAAGAAATGTATCTGTTGTAAAAAAAACTTCTTGACAGTAACGAGGGATCAACTAGAAGATTCTTCTCCCATTTAATCACTGGCACAGCTGTTAATTTATATCCAAAAATGAATAACCTTTTGGCATTACTTATGCAGCGAGTCAGACTTATGGGTTCTTCACAATGGCATAAACGCAACACCTTCCAGTGTCTAAATATACATATTAAAATATAATAATGACTTGGACTAATGACAAGGTATCATATACAGTCTATCGGAGAATATCCATGTTGCTATATTACAAAAAAAATATTTAGAGTGGAAGTTCATGCCATATATTTTGTTTAATTTTTGGTAGCGTGGGTAAGTGTTAGATTCTTTGATATATTTATATTGCTTTCCATTTTGGGCAGATTAACCCCTTATTCTTGAACCATTCCCACAAAGAGTTTTCTCTTTGAGAACAGTAAAATTATACTTTTATACCTTCTTGCACTATTTATAGTCTTACAAAATCAGAAAAAATGCCAGATTGGATTCAGACTGATAATAACATAAGCGAAAAAGATCTCCTGGTGGCCATGACTGATGATTATTCTGTAAATGTTTAAATTTTATTTTATAACCTACTGTATGTGTTTTTATTATCTAGTGGCGTTTACTTTTTTCAATTTCTGAGGGAAATGTCTGTTTAATTAAATACCTGTTTTACTATTTTAGGATTAACCATAAATAGAAATATTGTAAATACACTAAATATTCCAACTTTAAGTTCAAGCTTTTATTTAGGCTTTATTTAGGCGCACATTTTATATTCCATAAATTAGATACTAATTCAAAGACATATAAAAAGTATATATATTTTTCATTATGTATCTTAGAAAAACTTAAAAGTTTTATAGGTTACCCAAAAAATTATTATTTTATACTATAACCTAGTGAGAAACACAGAACTAAGATTTGGAACTCCACCTCCACTCATTTTCCATAAATTTGAACAAGTTGTGTTAGAAAAACATAAAACTCTGTTCCTGCCTTGGGGTGTTGAAGTATCAAAAGCACACTTTAAAATAATTTGGCGGGTGAAACCTACAGTGTCTGCTTACACAGATAACACAGCAGCAGTGGTTATAGCTTTACAGTGTTCAGTCCAGAATATTTTTTTTACCTGGGTGGGAAGAATTTGTAGGCGCGTAGCAGCCTCTGTAATGTGACCCAACCCATCAGTAACCACCCAAATACAGCTGGGTGGTTACTGGAAAGTGCCGGGTGGTTTGCCCAGCTAAAAGGGGCCAGGGAGAACACTGCTTGAGGTATCAGATGACCTTCCAGAAGATAAAAAAGTACTATTGAGATCTCCCGTTATTAATTTTTTAAAAAACGTTTTTCTAAAACTAAAAATTTTCTAATGTATCCTACATCACATAAAGCAGCATTTCTCACTCTCCTCAAGAGTTTGCTAGAGGCCAACTCCAGGCAAATATATTTTTACATATAATTTTTGAATTGAGCATGGAAGGGTTGGGGCTCCTGTTAGGTTATTATTGTCTTCCATATTTTGGTTGTGAAGAATTCTCTGCTCTTCTTATCTGGACAGAAAATTGATTAATGTTCACCCCAGTGATCTCACAGACTTAAAGCATCCTAGAGAAAACCACATCTCACATTTTTGTATAAGTGTGACAAGAAGTAAAAATCCCAATGGGCTCACAATCAAAAGTAAAAACTCAAACAGAAGTATCAACTCTTCCACATTCTTCTAACCAAAACAAAAAAAGAATGGGTTTGGCTGCTGTTTTTATACATATTGCTACATATAAGACATATCAGACTAGTATTTTACTTTTAGTGTTTTTTTGGACTCGAACCACTGGAATCCCAATTTGCTTATGTAACTGTTTTACTTTTGACTAAATAGGCGTCCAGTTGTGTCACAACTGAAATGTAAGAATCTATTGATCATAGATCAATTTGAATTTACACGCTAAAGCTACAGATAAAAAAACAAAATGCAGCTAAACAACCATCATATTGGCAAATATTTATATATATATATATATATATATATATATATATATATATTTTAATATATATATATATATATATATATATATATATATATATATATATATATATATATATATATATAACTTTTATGTCCTTATTGGAACTCTTCTTCTTGAGCTATAGGATAATTCCTTTAACTTGAAATATTTTTTAATGACAGTGATTGCCAGTATTGAATTTATAGTTGTTTTTCTTGAAAACAATTTTGTATATTTTGTTTTACCTGGTTTAGCAATATTTTTACTCCTTTTATTGCTTCAGCTAAAATCTGTATATAAACACAACCTCCTAACATGGCATAATGCAATTATGACTGTAATCTTATTTTCTTTTATCTAGGCGAGTACTCCTAAATCCCAGACACAGAATCAAACTGAAGTTGATAAATGCCACTCTGGCATGACTGTGACACCCACGCAGCTGTTACCACCTATGTCTTCCGGGAAGGCTCGCAGCAAGAAAGACAAACAGGAGCTTGGCGACCTCTCAGGGTGTAAAAAGTCCCCCATATCCAATATTGATCCACAGCTAAAGCAAGGCGAGGATCTAATACTTCAATCCCATCTCCTATTTCTGTTTTCTAATACATTTTCTATTACAGTATAGATAGGTGGATATATATCTCAGCACCACACCTTATACAATCATCAAGGAATAAGTTCTATTTGGAATTGTATTATTTGTGTTTTTAAAACTTAAAATTACCTTCTCGCTACAGAAGCTGTAATGGTTTTGGTTTAGTTTTTTCATATTAGTTTTATCTATATGTTAAAAAATCCTATTTCCAAAGCATTATAGGTTAGGTAAATAGATAGATGAGCAGATATGTTTATCTTCTATATATGCGTGATGGGTTATGCCATATAATTGTTCTACAAGGAAGGCTAGAACACTGAAAAGACTACATAAAATGAAAATTCTATATTACTTGTTTATCAATATAAAACAATATTACATAAAATATAATAATATTTTTAAAACAAAAAAAAAATATTTTCAAAACCAGTATACATTCATACATTCTCTTTAATTTAAATTTTTGTAGGGATTTTAATTTACAAGGTCATATACCGTGAATTTCATAGTGGTCAATATATATATATATATATATATATGTGTATATATATGTGTGTATATATATATATATATATATATATATTTTATTTTTATTTTTTTTAATACCATTTTCATACAAAACTCTTTCACTGATGTGTGAGAGTGAATGTCCCTGACTATAGAGTTCCTAGCAATTTAGATCCATAAGTCCCAGGCAATTTAAATCCATAGTTACAAAACTAAAAAGCTTAAGGTAATAGTAAGTAATGTGGCTTTTTAATTTTTGTTTGAAATTATATGTGAAATATTTACATATAATTTTATAATCTCTTTTTTTGATTTTTTTTTTTTTACCACCACTCAAGAGTTTTAGACCTGGCAAGGGGGTTAATCAGACAAACCAAGCTGTAAACTCTGTATACAAATATGTTCAAAAGTTAAAGAAAATATTGCTCAGAACTGTTAAGCCTTCCTATGACTGAACCTAACAGTTTATCGAGTTATATTTGGGGAATTTAGAATGATTTGGTAAGAATGAGTGTAACCTAATAAGCTAATATAAAAGTTTAGAATGCTATCTTGATGGTTTAAAAACCCTTACATTTTTCCCTTACATCTGATATTTTACACTTTTAGCTTTAGACATCTTCATGTTTGTTATTGCTTCCTGATATATTATGAAACTGTCTTTCTGTGATAAGTATATATGTCTATAAACCAAGAGCTTCATATATACACACACACACAGTATCACATATTGTGCAGGTCTGTTATATCAGAAATGCTGCTATTTAGCCACAACACTTCCTTCTTGTCTTGTGTACTTTTAATACTTTTGAATTCCCTATTCTTTATTGAATGAAAATAACTTTTTTTTATTTAACTTGTATGTGAAGGCTATTCAAATATCAGAACGTAAGGAAAAAAATCTGGTCCCTAGCAGATTCACTTATTATTTAAATCCAACCACAGATGTAAAACAACACACTCTCCCATCAGGATTTATTAAAGCTCTCTGAGGGTGGAGAAGATACACCTTCATCAGTGAAGTTGGGTGATCCAGCAAACCTGGAATGAATCTGATTTAGGATTTAAAACATTTGCTAGCAAATAGCAATTGATTTTGAATCCATTCCAGGTTTGCTGGATCACCCAGCTTCACTGTTTAAAGTGTATACTCTCCAGCCTCGGAGAGCTTTAATAAATCAGGCCCATTGTTGTGGAGAAATTGTGGCCATACTCTTCTTTACAGCATTGCTTCAGATCATTGAGGTTTGTGAGCATTTAATAATACACAGTTCTGGTAATGTTCCAGCACAGAATTTCATTTGGGTTCAAGTATGGACTTTGACTGGGTCAATCGCAACATCTTGATCTTTTTCTTTTTCAGCCAGTCTGTTAATGATTCGCTGGTGTGCTTTGGATCTTTTTTTATTGCCCAGCTAGATTTTGTCCAAGTTTCAGCTTTTGCATTGGCCTTACATCTGACTTTAAATAATTTGATATACAGAGAATTTCATGGTCAACTCGGTGACTGCATGGTGCCCAAGTTTTGTAACTGCAAAAACCAGTTTAAATCATCTCCCCTCCATCACCATGCCTGACAGTTGGTATGAGGTGTTTGTGTTGATATGTTTATGCATGCATAAAATCTCTATTTGGAACTCGATTGACCAAAGGACATGTTCCAGAAATTTTGTGGATTGTTCATATGCAATTTTGCAGAGCTGTGCTGGAGAAGAAACTTTCCCCTGGCAACCTTTCCAAGCAGGTCATACTTGTTCACAAATTGCAGTTTTTCCGAGCATCTCATGGTCTAACCTTAGGTAAATTTTGCTGCTACATCCTCTCTGGGGAAGATTGGCACCTGTCTTGTGGATATTCTTTTTCGCTGTAAATGTTTGCAAATGGTCTTATAACCCTGGGCAGCAACAATTTCTTGTCTAAACTAATTGTTGTTATCTTTTCTCCTTGGCATTGTGTTAACTCACATCTGAATGCTGCAGAACTGACTAAACTTCTTTTATAGAGGTAGTTACACTAAATATTCAAGTACTTTACTAATTTCTATGGAAGTGATCAAGGTGTACTTAATTTTTCAAACACTACTTCTGCAATTCTTTTTTAAATTAATAATTACCAAGTTTAATAAGTCATGTGTTGTTTATCTGAGGTTGTATTTATTTAATTTTAAAATCTACTAAGGACCAGAATATTAATTATTTTCTTATACCCAATTCTATGGAATTGAAAATGGGTGTACTTTCTTATTTCTGTAACCGTGTTTTTCTTTTCCTTCTTGAAGCCTATGGAAAAATATGCATTTAAAGTCAAAGCAACAAGTATTTTTAGATTCTGGAATGGGATAGAGGGAGGCTTTTACTTATTTATGTTCTCATAGTCTGATTTCTGGTAATTCCTGTTAATATCACAAAAGTGAACCTATACTGAGAAGTCATGAAAACTGCCATTGCTGAACTCCTGCTGAACATCCTTAAAAATACCAATTGCCTGAAAATAAAGCTGATCTTTTAGTTTCAGTAGTTTCAGTCTTGCAGATAACTGGGTGACCACACGTACACATGAGCTTCGTACTTATTCTCGACCAATGGTTTTGAAGGTATTAAATGCAGGGGATCAGAACACCAACCAGACAAGCTGTATTTTTTAAAACCAGGTCCAAAAAGCAAATTTACATAATTTATTATTAACATTCACATGTTTTCAGTTAATCCAATTAGAATGTGAATGTTGAGTTGAAAACTCAATATATATTTAAGCCCTCTTTTTCATGCAATCTCCTGTTTTTTTATTGCATTTGTTTTTAGTTCGCACTGCATTTGCTAAATAAATATTTATTTTATTTCTGACTTTGCTTTGAAATGCAAAACTATGTGTAAATGCCTTCTTTTCTTGCAGGTTAACATTTCTTACATCTCTGACTACTGAAACCCACAAAATTGTGCTTCTGTTTTTAGGAATTGCTTTGGCTAAATAGCATATTAGATACACCTGTAAAAACATTCCTGCACAGTGTGTTTTACTAGGTTTTAAATTCTCCATAATTATTATTTACATTGAACGTTGAAAATTTTAGCACATAACCTTTTTAGTTGATGGTCTACTTAAAATCTAATTCCGTGTACTTATCTCCAACTTTAAATTTCTTGGCACCTACTTGTAAAATTCGATGTCATAATCATTGAAAGATTTTTCTTTATAGGTACGCCACACAGCGCAAATCTTTCTAGGTCTTCTGGACGTAACAACCGAAGAAGATCTCAACGCCTAACCCCCCCGACCCCCAGTGAATTTACACGCCTGCCTTTCAGAGACGGAAAAGGCCTACCGGGCTACATTCAGGCTCAAGATCTTTCAGTAGCCAAGGGTAATTAATTAATTTATTGAATAATGAGAAAACAGGGTTACACATAATCCCTGGCTTCTCAATTCAGTTATTTCAACTGGAACCTCAGACATGAATGTTCTCGGTTTTATGTTTTTCACCAAATGCAGAAGATTTAGAATCTGTCAGGATTCAATTCTCTTTAAACAGGCCTCTGTTTGCTTCAATTAGATTTTACATTCCCACATTGACAACAGGACTCAAAGCTATAAAGGACCTATCCACGTTCCCTCGCAAGGTGCTGTCATTATTTTTATTTAACAGTGTTTATATAGCCCCAACATATTAGGTAGCGCTGTACATTACATAGGGGTTGCAAATGACAGACAGAAAGAGACAGTGACACAGGAGGAGGGGACCCATTAATTCTTTCTTTTGCCCGTGACAATCTTGATCGACCATGCTTTAGAGAAACAACTTCCTCACAGGCACACAGGAATTTATCCATCACCTTCACATGTAAGGGAAGCCTGATTTGTCGGATTCGCACTGGCAAACAAAGCTGGTGCTGATCTTTTGCAGCTTTGCTTTTTCACTTATTCCTGGTGCAATCAGGCAGGTAGGACCTGTTATTGCAAAAAAATACATTGCCTGTCCCTTTATGCAATAACCGCCTTCCTGATTCTTAATTTTGTAAAGTGGGACTTTAGTTTTTTTTTATGCTGCTAAACCAATGACCTAAGCAAACACTTTGGTGTTAACTAGGTTTTCATCTTAAATGTCCCTAAAGAACCATTTGCTCAGGCCTTCGTTTCTGACCATCATCTGGGGAGCATTGGCTGTATTTACACAGTTGCAGTGAGAAATGTTTTCAGTAATCTTTGAGATATTACCCCTAGAGCCAATTCAGGGCCAATCTTTCACTTGGAACCTGCCTCCAAAAGATCTTTCACATCACTTTGCACTCTATACCTAAGCTATGCTTCTACTTTCTACTGCTTCCCTTAATCAGACATAGCAAGTCTTCCAGCTATTTAGTCTATAGTACAAAGTGCCACATACCTAAGTACAAATATTCTGAAAAGCAACAAGATGCTTTGTACTAAATGTAGTACAATTGTATTAAATGTACCATTTAGTTTACAAAAAATTGAAAAAATATACACTTTATTACATAAACAACAATACATAAATAATTAAAACCATACATATATTTGATTCATTAAAACCAATTTGCTCATAGCAAAAACAGTGACATACAAACTTCATACTCCATCTCAATGAACATTGACGCATTTCGGAAGCTAAATGTCCGCTTCTTCAGGATACAAATGAGACCTACATTATAGTACATAATTCTTATTACCAGTTACAAAAAACAATAAATCAAGAGTAACCATCAATACATGTTTCATCAACATGCTTCCCTTAATCAGTAGATTTTTCTTCCTGTCTGTATTGTAGCCTCGGTGGCACAACAGGTAGTTAGGATAAAGCTTACTAGAGCAAAAGAATTCCTGACAGAAATCCTAAGATTTCATAATTTATTGTCTTTTCAGTGGAGTTCCAATTGAAATATAATTTAAAAAAATGAAATATTTACAACAAATAAAATTCTCAGTTGAACAGCAATTTCAAAAACAGATTCCTCTTTAAAATAAAGGGCCGTGGTTCTCTAATGTTGGCAAAGTTCCATTTGAATTAAATAAATGCTGGTTGCGTGGTCTAAGATGTTTTCATGTTTAATATTTTTTTCCCATTAAAATGCAGAACTTTATTTTTTGCTTTACATTCAGTGTGTGCTATATGTAGAATTTTATTTGTTTAGAATTGCAACCTCTTTTTCACACTTATTACATACAATAGATGCTAAATGTCATACATCTGTTCCCACGGAACGTCATATTGTAATACTCTATCACATTCTTTTGTTTATTTAGTACCCGATGTTGCCATTGTGCCTCAGGAGAAGCTTGAACCTCTTGACCTAAGGTGTAACATGGAAATTACAACTCCCGTAGGCCTAGAAACCACTTTCCACACTGACTGCACCACTAAAGAAAAGGAACATTTACAAATGCTAAACTATTCTCCCAAAGCACTAGCTGATGGCAGAATAGCTTCAACATCATCAGGTAAAGTGTTTACAAGCACGTCGCTCTACTTGGTATGTATGCAACAAGATTCTCACTCAACTGGCTGCAAAATCCAGGGCTCTTTCTTGGCTTGTCATCGTGTCTCTGTTTTACGGTGATAGGTTGGGGTACTTGGGGCTTTTATTTCTCTTCTGCACGTTCTTTCAAATGTTTGTTTCACAGATTTACCAAGAACGTATATTTTATTCAGTCACATTTAAAAGAATATCAATACCTTCACACTAGCAATTCAGGTGATGGGAGGTTGGCTATGACAGGTGTGTAAATACTTCTTACCATTTTTTTTTCTTCCAAAGCAGCAATCCCAATTTGAAAACTTAGTCTTTAACTACAACATTTAAAGTAAAAGTTATTATGTAAAAAGACTAAAAAAACTGTAAGTGTAAACCAGAGATATATATGTTTTTCTTACAGAAAATGAAATTGGTTATGTTTCTGGTGGCTCCACTGGTACTTGTTGGGTGACCCTTGGATCCTAGCATTTAGAAGTAGGGGTGGGAACATTAATTTCTAAAGATGTAAATTAATAGAAGTGATCTTTACTGGACTGATTTAACAGGCTTTCCAATATTTCATTGTCTCTTGCAGCATCCCTTAAGTCCCCAGCCAAACCTGTAGCATGGCCACAATCTATGATTTTAATTTCATCTAGTATACCTGCAGTCTCTTGACATTAGGTCAAGATGTGCAGTTGAGGCATATTCTATTCCTCATATATTGATACCACTGCTGAAGACTGTAGAAGCTACCTGTAGATGTGCGGATAAACATGCAGCAACCTAATGATACAGTTTTCCTATAGGGACTATAGCAAAATTGTTCTAGTGCATTGTCATAGTTTGATTTTAGATTACCTATCATAATCCTTAAATATAACTGTTAAAGCTCAATTGAACCCTCATTTTAAAGTGTCCTGAATGCATTAAAACAGTAAGTATTTATTCTTAGTTTTTAGTAACAGCCTGAGTAGAAAAGCCAGTTCCCTGGAAAAATGCTGCAAATTAGGACATGTAGGCTAATTTCAGAGAACCAGTGTGGAACTGTGTGTGTGACAGCTCCTGTGTGCACAGCAAACTGCTGCTGTCCAGCCAGGAGAGCCAAACCACACTGCAGGTAACAAGATTTGCATGTGGCTTTGGCCATGGTGCAGATCTTCAGACCACAGCCCCCGTTGCCTAAAGTGCAGGAAAAAAAAAGGGATCCTGACTACTTTTGTTTACTTAAATAGAAGAGTTTGGGGCCACGGTTCAGCTCTCAGCAGACCGCTGTAGCTCTGAAATGGCCCTTCTATTAGGAAGCAGTAACCTCTTTTGTGGATCTATGACTGAGCCATACCAGTTCCCCTATCAGCGGTGAACTCTACATAGGTGGTGTCAGAACTCGAAAGAGATGACTGGTTCTTTAGTAAGTGAGTATCCTTTTCTGTTTTGTTGCACCTGGAATGTATTTAGTGGATGCAAACAGAGAGTTCAGTTGGGCTTTAACTTCTGCACAACCATTGAAGCTTACAGGATCCACTGTAGAACTATAAGGTATTCTGGTAACTGTATAAAATGATTACATATTATGATAATATTCAGTATTATTTTATTCCTTTTATTTATAGATTTCTGCACAGTTGCATGCAGACCAAGCTTTCTAACAAAAATTGAAAACATTTTTAAAAATTAAAGGGCTGGGGCAAACCATAGAACAAGGGTGCCTTCAAGAGTCCGTTTTTACTGATTAGGTTAAATCTTTATTTTAAAAAAGTTTCAATTATTTAATAAGTGTTATTTTTGATTTTGCTTTCAGATAATGGTAATGCTGACAGGCTACATCCTATATGTCATTTTTGTCTATAATACATTCAATATTATACCCTTTGCATATTTAGGCAATTAACAGACATAATTAGCCGGAACTTGGCAACCAAAATGATTAGAGAATGGACAGATCATACATTTTTGAACATTTTTCTTTATAATCCGAAATACTACATGCTTGTATTTTATTTAATGTACAGCGCTGCGTAATATGTTGGCGCTATAAAAATCCTGTTTATTAATAATAATAATAATAATAATAATAATAATAATAATAATATTGCACTAGTGGCATAGTAAGCCATAGGCTCAGCATGAGGTTTCTGGAGACTGATTTATACCAATTCTGAGAATTATATAAAGTTTTCTCCAGTGTAATGGGTGCATCCTCTATTATTTGCAAAATAAGATAATTTTTTTTTTTTTTTTTTTTTATAAATGATCATGAATGTTCACTGTGGGGCACAGTTACAAAACCCAAACAAAGGTTCTGATCCTCCCCCACTATACAAAACTATTTTGGCTGGAGTTCATTCACTAAAGATACCAGTTTAATGCTCCAGTTCCAGCCTCTTTCAGTTCTCTTCATAGACAGACAGAGACAGCAGTACAAGAAACCAATCATCATCAAATAACATTCTGATATGGGTAGAGAACAGAGTGGCAGATGAGCTCATAGGTTGACGTATATTAAATTTCAATATTCAAATGCAGGCTGGGGGAGAGACAAGACCTGTGTTACTTGACTCCAACAAAGAAAAATCAGATCCCCCTTCTCTGTTAGGCAGAAGTGAATGAACATAAATACAAATTTGTATATGTATTTATTCTCTCTATTCAGTTCTTTAGCTTTAAATTAAGACATTCGTTTTATTTAAATAGATATGCACATGCAAGAAAGAGCACAGCCATAACATGCTGCCTAGTTCTGTACAGAAGCAGGGGGGCTCTCACTAGTTGAATGCATTGTCTGTGTTATACCTAGCATGAAGCTCATAAGAAGCAACACATTTTTATTGAATAATTACAGCAAAAAGAGTTCAGTGATATCTTACCTGGAAGGGACTCCCTGTTCAGCATGATATACATTTTCAAAAATTGTTTATTGCATGACCTGCAGCTTGTCAATTAACAAACATCAATGCCTGTCTGATATCAGCAATCCCATCCCATGCATTTCAATACAATACAAATGGCCATGTAGTAATACTCACATAATAATTTCCAAGCCACCACATGTTCCCCTGCTAGTCTGATTTTTAGATGATTGCATTATGCCGACTCCACTGCTGTACTGCTCCTATCCGTCATCAATTATTTAACGAGA
The DNA here is from genome assembly GCF_032062135.1 of Pyxicephalus adspersus. Lineage (NCBI taxonomy): Eukaryota > Metazoa > Chordata > Amphibia > Anura > Pyxicephalidae > Pyxicephalus > Pyxicephalus adspersus. Next base: position 8,994,777 of record NC_092862.1, on the reverse strand, counting down.
GCAGGCCTAGCAGCCTGCGTGCGTCACCACCTCAGTCATTTTCTGCACACCATGTAATCACTGTCTGGTCCTCTAGATCCATGGTAAGTTTCTAAAGTTATGGCAAAAGGGGATTGCTTACTATGATCTCGTTAGGAGGGAATAATATGTATAATATGTATCTGGATGTTATAAATGTTCTCTTGAAGCTGCTATTGTACAAGGTATTATTACTATACTTGCCTGCAAGTTTGATGACTCGCTTTGTGCAGGATTTATTTCTGTTTAGAGACGGGCATGTCATTAAATTTATCAGAGTCTTTATGTATATGAGGTGGGATTGGGATGTAATGCTTTTTGCAGACCAAATTCAAGCATTTGGGTGTAAAAGTTGAACTTTGTAAAAATGGCATTTTATATAAAGGTAAAAAACAACTGGAAACATATAAACCTGACAAAATATGTATTGGGTGTTAAAGTGGAAGTAAATCCGCTATACTCAGCCATAGATCGCAAGGAAGAAGATGGTGGTGCCCTGCATCTTCTTTCTTTTTTTACAATTTTCATCCATCTTGATTGGCTAGGCCTGGATGACAAAACTTCCAAGCAGGCCCGCCAAGGGCAATTCAAGCCAGGATTGCCCAGTACCCCAGCAACTAATGGGGAGCCACACATGTGCTGCTCAGTTTTTTTCCAGTTCCCTAGAGCAACCAGTCAGGTAAGATGGATGATTATTCCAGAGACAACATCGCCTGTCCTTTTCTGCAATAATAACCTTTCTTATTTTTACATTTTTAAAAGTGGAAGAAGAGGGCTTAAATGTTGACTTTTTTACAAAATAACAAGATTTGCATATCAAATAATGATGTTCAGTCAGCTTAGCTTACAAGCTTTGGGAAAAAGAAGACTTTGTTTTAAACTGCTAATTTGCTAGATCATTAGGGCAGCACTAGGAAAATTTGGCTTGGGTGACAACAATATCAATTGTGTCTGTATAGATTATCAAAATGTGTATGTTTAAGGACAGATATGATTCAGTCTGTCAGTAGCCTTAAAACCCAACGAAGCTCACAAATACACAAGGCAAATTCTAATAACAAACAGGTTAATGACAAAAATAAAACCATGTATTGGGAACACATCACCAGAATACATGCTTACACACTACATTACTACTATTTCTTCTCATATCTGTATTAAGCCACTGTTAGGTATAAAACCATGTGACACCCAAAGTAGGAAGAACAATTCTAGGAAAAAAATTTATAAAATAAAAGCATGAGAAATGCAAAGATAAATCTGAATACTTTTACAAGTTTTAACCTTTCACAGTTACCTGATAACAATATTGTTTGCGAAAGTGGTCCTTTAACAAGCCTATCGTTGTGTGTCCAGATTTATGTGTTGAATCCTTAAAATAAAAATGTGGCACGGAGAGGAGACTAAAAACATTGCCATAAACCCTGAATTTGTGCAAACAATACACCCTATGTTAAGATTTCTGTGCCTATAAAGGCCTCGGTGTAGGGTGGTGCAGGGCATGCTGGGAATTGAAGTTCTTTAGGAACTGGAGTGGTGCCTGTTACCTAGCAATGGTATGAGGTGCCCATCCTTGAGATCTAGTATAAACGTTAAAAAATTGTTGCTGGAAACCATCTTTAGCCATTCTTTCCAGAGACAATAGCTATTACCGAATGTAAATACATCCATGGGGAGGGGAGTGTCACTGCGTCCTCTATAATAACAAACTATAGCGGTACTTGGCGGTGGAATCGGCAAATAAAATTCAGGGACAGCTGTACTAATGCTAGATTTTAACCTGAGACAATCATGAACGATGATGCCTTGTGTAACAAAAATCCAGCATTTGTATTATTATTATTGCACAGTATTTATATAGCGCCGACATATTATGCAGCAGTGTACAAAGTCCATAGTCGTATTACTAGCTGTTCCTCAAAGGAGCTCACAATCTAATGTCCCTACCATAGTCATATGTCTCCAATGCTGTATGTATGTGGCCCAATCCCCAGCAGTACAATTTGTATAATAAATACCATTTGTTTTTATTAATGAATCTGTTCCTGAAGGTTATCCCATTATAAGTACAGGGGCTTTATTGCTAATAATGATGTCACTGACACTGCTGTTGTGTGGAGGAGAAAAGCTTAGACAAATCTGCAGTGTTCTTGTATGAATCATTATGCCCACAGCAGATAAACGCAATTATCTGACGGACAGCACTTGACAAGCTTTTTTAAGAATGTTGCCCGTCCAGGCTGCAGGCATTCTAACGATGAATGTGCAGTCACTGCTGAATATTTTCCAAGGCTGTCATGTAATATACTTTCTTTCCATGGGTCTGTACTCTTTATTGCTTTAGTGCTATCTCTATGCAAGCCTGGATACCTGTAGCCTGTAGATATTTAAAATGATTTTTAAAGTCGGCAATTAAAATGTGAATGTGTTAGAGATCTGTTTTTTTGCCATCACTTAATGTAGTTTTATTTGAATATGAATTGGTCTTCGTTACCATAAAGGTTTGGCTTAGAGGATGAATAAAAAATTGTTTTACAGTTGTCCTTCTGATTCTTCCCTGCTCTATATAAGGCCTGTTTAACTTTAAAGGGCAATAATTGTTACTTGCAGGTTGTAGAAATGAACTTGGCACATTTGCCATAGCTTATTGGAATGTTGTGGTGTACATTTAGGTACCACAAGCTACCTATGAGCAGCCTGGCTGTAAAAGAACAAAGAAATTTCACCATCAGGCCATATTGAAATCAGTTACAACTAGTGTATTGATCATCCTGCCATGGTGAAGATCAGAGACTGTTCTTCATAGTTGCCAACATTTAGAGATAGGAGGCACACCTTCATGGTGTCATGAAAAAAAAAGATGGTTCTCCCCCTCAACATCAAACGATATGATTTTAGTAAGGTAAGTCTGGTAATGGTATGAGGTTTGTAGTATGAGATTAAAAAAGCCCCATTATTGCTGTCAGGGAAAGTAAAGTAACCCCCTAGTATTGGTATCTTTACCACCAAGAATAACCACCAGCACTGATGTAAATTGCAATAATCATCTTCCCTCTTCATTGTTGTACAGTGGTAAGAATATTAATCTTTGTATTAGTGATTAGTTGCAGGCTGTACAAATTACTACCCCAGCAGGGGGCATAGTGGGCATAGTTTATCCCCAATGCCTTGGACACAAGTTTATATGGCTTATAACAAGGAAATATGTTCTATATAAACATGGAAAATGTGCAACAGTAACAGAATGACAAGTCAAGTTTTTGTAATGTTTTTACATGATGGTTACTTGATGAAGTGTTTGTAGCTGTGTTTCTTTGTATAGTTTCTGATTACATGAGAGGAAATGTATTGGCTCATTACAGCAAGCTTGTACCTGGGACATCAGATTGTGGCACTGATTTATTAAAGCTCGCCAAGGCTGGAGAGAATACACATTCAGCAGTGAAGCTGGGTGATCTGCCAAACCTGAAATGGATCTGGTCCAGGATTCAAAACATTTGCTAGCAAATGATTTGCAAAAATCCATTTCATGTTTTCTGGATCACCCAGCTTCACTGCTGAAAGTGTATTCTCTCCAGGCTTGGCAAGATTTCATAAATCAAGCCCAATGTCTGTATATTCGTTTAAATGGGCAATGTCTTTGCAAAATGGCCCCACTTGTTTACTAAAACTTGCCTCCCCCTACTACTTCTCCCTTTATCACATTCATAGAATGATGTTGACACTAGAAGTGGTAATGTTACTCCTACCGACTACAGTTAAACTATTCACTCTGATATTGCAAAGATACTTTTACTTTGTCCTGAATGATTGCTGCTTTTTTAAACATATCTAAACCCAAAAATAAAAATGTAGTCTGTTGAAGTTTACCAGTCCTTAGATGTAGTTACTGCATTGGTTTAAACATTTTCATCTGATCAATCCATGTATTGAAGACAAACAATGTAGAATACCATTCAGGACTCCACTCTGGCCATTCAAAGATACAGAACTGAGTATGAACAAAATAGGAAAAGTGTTTTCTGTGAGTCCCCCATGTAATAAAAAAAAAAAAAAAAAGATTAAAATCTAAAACAAATGAAGCCCACATATCTATGCACTGATTAGGGACAATATATTAGATGTTTGTTTTGGAGATAAATTTTATCCAGTTCATATCCTGTTGAAGATAATATGGCAGCTACTTAGTCCTAAATAGTTAATAACCCAGTAGAAGTTTCAAATAAAGTTTATAATTATAAATACATATAATAGTAAATTATATAAATGACTAATAAACATAGTTTTGCAAAATTTGGTCACAAAGAAGGTAATTAAGTAGTTGCCTATGCTTGGATTTTATCTTAGGATGCAATGTCTGGCAATAATATAGTCCTGTAAATAGTAATCTACAGACCGCAGAAGTGTCAATGTTATCGTAACATATGGCTTTCTCTCTCCAGCTTTGGAACCCATTGCACATCCTTTGCACTCAGGCGTGGTTTTGCCAAACAACTTGAAGCCAGCCAAGGCCAACAAGAAGAAAAAGTCTCCAGCTCTCCTGACTACTGATGAGACTGAGAAGCCAGTTCCAACCACAGTGGCAAAGTTACCAGAAAATGTACAGGAAAAGATTATCAGGAAAATGAATGACAAGGATAAACCATCAGAAGCTGGTAAACTGTTTTGTATTTAAATATCACACCTATAAAGAGCTGATTTTTATGTGTAGAGAAAATTAAACAGCGTATTAATGGCCCGATCTCCAAGGTGCTTACAATCTAATGTCCCTCCTATGGTACATAGGGAGTTGGGTTTGGATTTAAAGTTTATTTCCGCAGAGAATTGAAAACAACCCTTGAAGCAGGGCTCCCTCTAAGTTTCAAGGATCCATCTAGGGTACCATTAAAAAGATTCCCACAGGCTTTCTTTGCTATGCTTGGATTCCCAAAAATCTCTTTTCTTCCTCTCAGGCATTCTAATGTCATCACATACAATGCAGGACCAGCAGCTCTGCATTGTGTATGGTGTGCAGTAAGGATGGTGAGAGCTGCCATCAACCAGGAATTCTGGGGACAACACCAGCTGTGATTTTGGTGTGAAGGAAGTCAAGTTATGTACCAGAGCCCTGACTAAAGTGAACAGCTTTTGGATGAATTGGAATGTAGACCAAGACCCAGGTCTTCCAGTTCATTATAGACATTTGACCATATAGTGTTTTTTCCCAGCTGTGTGATACAAAACAATAGAAGGTAGCAAAAGGTTAAGTTGTAACTGGCCATTAAAATGGCAGCTTTATTATAGTTTATTGAATGTTTCATTTATAATTATGTAATTAAAAAAGTTAGGAATTGGACTTTTCTAGGCAGTTTTTTATTCCATTTCCTAGTATTCAGCTGTAATATAAAGTTTGAGTGCCAAGATTTTTCCATGTGTATGGCTATTTTTATTTACTTAACTTGAGGTTTCCCAACTCACAAGATGGCTTCTTTATTGTGATTCTGTAATTATTAATATAATATTAACATATATTTATATAGCACCAACATATTAAGCAGCGCTGTACAAAAGCAATTGTCCTATCACAAGCTGTCCCTCAAAGGGGCTCACAAAAAAATATGTCCCTACAGGGGCTCACAAAATAATGTCCCTACCATAGTCATATGCTTTATCACAGTCTATGAACAATCTTGGAGCGTTAGAGGGGAAATAACAATTAATTTCACACATTGTAGATATAACTCTTATTGTCTTTGTTGTGTCTTTCATTTACAAACAGGAGTTGTAAAGTCAGAAAAGAAAGGGAAGATTGAAGACAAATCACCGTTGTCTGGTAACCTATTTATTTGTCCTTTGTTTCTAGAATGTAAATATTTGCAGTGCGCCTATAACAAATATAGGATTGTTGGTTCTGGTTTGGGATTGTCTATTAATGATTATTCCAACATCTTCACAGTTAAAAAGAAAGAAAAAGACAAAGAACGTAAAGAAAAGAGAGACAAGGAGCACTCCAAATCAAAGCAAAAGAAGAAGAAAAAGAAGAAAAAGAAAAGCAAACTACCAGGTATTCTCATTTTAAATCAGACTTCTTAAAAAATGTAGGGTCTGCTTAACATATCAGGGCTTCTACCTTCTCATAAAGACTTGCTTTAAATTTGAAAAGAAAAATTCATATACTTAGCTTTCCATATTATGAAGCATGATGTCACCATATTTCCAGTGAAATGCAGAGTACAGTAGAATCTTGGTTATCCGGCACCCTCGGGGAATGGCTGATCCCAGATAAATGTAGTTTCCGGTTAACTGAGGTTACTCCACAGCTCTGCTGGGGCTGCAGGAGCAATCAAGAAAGCGGAATGCACAACTGGATGGGACCCTTTACAATTTATATTTGTTTTTTCTTTTATTTATATTGTTACAGTGTATTTATTCATCACCAATTGGGCATTCCTTTGTTTCCTCTCGACTCCTTCAAATTTTTCTTTTAAATTTACAGTAACATTTTAAGTATTTTTCCTGTAATAATGTTTTGTTTTTCACGATGGCAGATTGTTCTGACTATGAAGAAAACACTCTAGATCTGTTGGATCAAAGCTCGTCTCCTGGTCCGTTGTCCACCCCTAGCATGGTAGCTCTGAATAACACCTCAGCAATAAAAAATACCTCGTTTCAGTTCCCACGGGCTATCCTGTCTGTCGATCTCACTGGAGAAAGTACGTATATAATTCAAGCTGAGACATTTAAAAACACCTTGACCCTCTCAAGACGGTTGGCAGTTTGCTAATATATACTTTTCAGTTAAAGAAATGGATCTTTTCTCCTAATAACTTAAACATTTTTAAAAAGGGGGAAAGCAGAAGGACCACATACAGCCCAAAAGCACAGATTTTATATATACGGTCTAAAGGCTTCCAGCTTGGTGCCTTAAGTCAACAAGATTGTTAGCACTAATACTTTGTACAATTAAGTCCATTACCTTTAATCCCTTCGCTTTCCATATAGGAACTGCTTTTCACATTTCACCAGTCACTGAGCATTGGACCCAATATCCAATGTTATTAAGCAGTGCTTCTTTGCGATCTCCCAATATTACAACATAGACTTATACCTATACCAGTACCCTGCAAACAGCAGATTAATGCAAATACATCCCTGGATTCCTCTTTCTGTAGATCTGCAGACATGATATTTCTCCAGCTGCTCTGACTTTTTTATTCCTACCACGGAGCCTTCCCTTTCTCTAAAAAAGTAAAGTTTTCTTAATTTTCTAAAAAACTGTAAGGTAACATAATGATTTCTTTTGTGAGCAGACTTTTCCGACATGGACTTTCTTGAAGATTCCTCCACCGAGAGCCTGATCCTAAGTGGAGATGAATACGCGCAAGAATTTGACTCGACCAACTTTGAGGAGTCTCAAGATGAAGAAGAAGCCATCAGTGAAATCGTCAGATGTGTGTGCGAAATGGATGAAGAAAACGGCTTCATGATTCAGGTAGGATTCCTTTTGACATGTCTAACCCCCCTGGCGTTCGAATTCTGTCCGTTTTTTTAATGCAAAAACCGGTACATTGTTTTGCATGGAAATTTATTTCACATTGTAGGCCTGTAAATCTTTAGCATCCATTATTTAATAAATTTAATAATAGACTTTAAATAAAAAAACACTAAAATCTGGTAAATAAAACAAGGGTGCATAAAAATACAGAAACATGTAATATAACTGTACAGTAGCATGTATAATATATAATATAATTATATATATTATAAAAAGATCTCTTTGTATTGGATTCAGTACAGTTATTTTGTATTGAATCCAATACAAACTTATTTGAATATCCGCTGCGCCTCCCGCACACACGGTCGCATGCACTGACGTCACGGGGAAACCCCTGGGGAACGTCACTGTACACGCCGGCTGAAGATCAGAAGAAGAGGACACTGCCCAAGGAGGAGATCCGACAGGCAGGACGCCGGAGGACCAGATGGGACAAAGTAAGTGTGTTTTTTTAATGTTTTTAGCTACTGCTACCACTTTTTGCATGTTGTTTTTACATAAGCAACACTCAGTAATACCTCCAGGGGGGTTAATTAGGCAGCATAATATAATGCAGTGTTCAACCCAGAAAGTTTTTTAACCCTGGTGAAAAGAAATTGTAGGTAGGTGGCAGCCCCAGTATTGTGACTCAACTCTTCAGTAACCACCACCGGGGTGGTTACTTATAAGTGCTGGCTGGTGCACCCGGCTAAAAGAGGATGGGGAGAACACTGTATTGACAATGAATAAAATACAAAAACAACCGAAAATGATTGGGTTTTATTTTATTGGAGATCAGTGATTGTCAGGTAAATATAAATACATTGGTACCTTGGTATAAGTCCTTAATCCATTCCAGATCTTTGGATTTATACCAAACAGGATTTATACCAAACTAATTTTCCCGTAAGAAATAAAAGGAAAGTGATTAAACCGTTCCCATGAAAAAAACCTATTATTTATTATTGGCATATTATACATTGATGGGGCTGTATAAAATAATTTAAACACTGCTTAATACTAAAATA
>NC_092862.1:8967636-8985490 GCF_032062135.1 Pyxicephalus adspersus | reverse complement strand
TTTCTTTCTTAGTGTGAAGAATGCCTCTGTTGGCAGCACAGTGCATGTATGGGTCTCCTAGAAGACAGTATTCCCGAACATTATGTCTGCTATGTGTGCAGTAACCCACCAGGTAAGAGACACATGTGATATACTTCATATCCCAGATACAAACAAAAGAAAAAAAAAATTATTTTTAAAAATTGCAAGAAATTTCTAGGTGAGCAGTAAACAGTGTAAAATATTCTGTATGAACAGGGTTTAATACATGGCATATTACTAAGCTACATGTAAAAAGTTGATTTTTCATACATAGTTGGTTCATACATACATAGGACCTAATAATAATACTGTGGCCTTTGCAGCGCTAGTTCCCAGGTTTGAATCTAGCCCAGGACACTATCTGCATGGAGTTTACAGGTTCTTCCTATGTCTGGGTAGGTTTCCCCCACATTCCAAAAACATGCAGTTAGGTTAAATGGCTTCTCCCCAAACTGGCCTTAGACTGTGTTAAAAACATATGACTATGGTAGAGACATTATATTGTGAGCCCCTTTGAGGGACAGTTAGTAACATTTTTACAGCGCGTCGTAATATGTTGGTGCTATATAAATACAGTGTAATAATAGCAGTCTTGAGGTTTGTCTTTTTGTTTTTTTTGCACAGGCCAACGATGGAGCGCCAGATACAAATACGACAAAGACTGGTTTAACAATGGACGCATGTGCGGTCTGTCATTCATTGACGAAAACTACTCCTATGTCAACACCAAGAAGATTGTGTCCACCCATCACCTTTTGGCTGATGTGTATGGTGTGACGGAGATACTGCATGGACTGCAACTCAAATTTGGCATTTTGCAGTAAGTAGTGGGCAGCTATTATATCAATAGGAAAGCTAGTATTCAATTGGTTGAGCCTAACATATCAGCGTAACCTATATTAACCCCTCAGAGCTAAAGTAACCCCATGCATATATGCTTACATGTATTTCACAACAATAGATTTTAGCCAGCGATGTCAAGATTTCATCAGGCCATACCCATGAATTGTACAAAATTGGCTGGAAATCAGCTATCACAACAATTACCAACACTTCTTAATCATGAATTTGTAGTATTCACCGTGTTCTCTATTATTTGTTTTAAGGGACAATAACCATCCTGACCTTCGCTTTTGGGCCTGTCCAATGAAGCTACGGGATTCAGGTCAGGTGAATGATAAGAGGTCAGTACCTTCCTCAAATGAAAAAGGAACGTGCAGGCAGAATCATAAAAGTGCCACCAACAGCCCGAGCATTACCGAAGAGACGTACATAGCTAGTGAGCACAGCTATCAAAAGCCCCAGAGCTCTGACCAAGAAGGCAAACCTCCAAATGACACTGGAAAGTCCTCTATTGATGGTGGCATGATTCTGGAAGGCCAAAATGCAAATCTTCAGACAGAAGCAAAGAAAAGTTTACAGGATGTTCCAGAAAAAAGAAATGAGGAGGTGAGTGGTTATGCACCTTGCTAGAACATTGATACAGTATACATTGATCCAATTACAAAATGATGCTGCTTTGGTAACTCTACTGTAGCATGTCATTGTTACACAGTAATAATATTTAATACAGTGTACATTTTGCTTTCTGTGTTGTAGAGAAGATAGCAATTGCTTCCCTTCCTGGTAACTGATAATAGTAATGGCTGTTCTCTTTCAGGTTGTAGTGGAAGAAGTTAAATCAGAAGACCACCTGGATTCTCTTCTTCAGTGGCAGCTCAATCTTCTGACGCACATAGAGAGTGTTCAGAATGAGGTGACTAGCCGCCTGGATCTCATAGAGAAGGAAGTTGATGGTAAGTCTTCATAAATTTGCTAGTATGTTATTTATATTCTTTTGCTGAGGAAGAAGAACACTTGAAATGATACATTTTACTCTACTCTCTGCCCTACATAGTAGGAGCTTCAACAGATCCCCAGTCACCATCTTGAGGTCCACTCTTTAGGGGAGAAAGAGATGATAATAGAGCCAGGGGGGAATTCTGGTTTGTGTAAACCACATTTGCACTTCATACCATATTTTGGTATACTTTAATTAGTGATCAGATTGCTTTATTCTGATAAAATGGAATAATCCTTTAAATGCATTATTGCTTTAAATGCATTCATGTTGCAAGTGGTCTTCTCCAGTAGCCAATGGACATATATACATATGTATATATGATGCTGAATGGTTAAAGTCAGATTTGAGATAACTTTTTATTGTTCATAAATCTCAAACATGATTTGATTTAAATATATGTTCATACTTTTATGCAAAAGGATTTCTTGAAAGCATTTCACCATTATTTAGAATATTCTCATATTTATTATTTTTTTTGGCACAGCTAATAATTTATATTATTGTAACTGTTGACTTTACTGAAAATTAATTTTTCCTATTTTTTTTTTTGCTATTTTTTTCTGTTTCCTGCTTTTTCACTCTCCTTTCCTTACGATATTTTCTGTACCCTTTCTTTTCTTCCCCTGCTTTTCCTACCCTCTCCTTCTTCCTCCCTTCCTTTCCTCTTCTATATTTTTCCCATCCATTCAATCCTTCTTTCTTGTCTTTCCAATCCTTTTCTTCTTTCTTTTATATTTCCTCCCATTTTACCTTGCCCTTTTTTCTCTGCCACCTTTATCGTTTGCTTTCAAATTCACTTTCTATCCATCCCTCCTCTACCTCCTCCTTCCTCTCCCTTCCTCTCGCTTCCTCTCTCTCCCTCCTTTCCACTACTTTAATTTCTTCCTTTTTTTCTCCTCCTCACCCTCTGATTGCATTGTCTCTTTTGGCATTTATTCTCTCTCTTTTTTCAACATGCACTTTCTTTCTTTGCCCCTTTGTCTCTCACTGCTACACACACACACTATTGCTCTTCTCTCTTTCTCTTCTTCTCTCTCTCTCTCACAGTTCTAGAGAGCTGGCTGGATTTTACTGGAGAGCTGGAGCCCCCTGATCCTCTGGCACGACTGCCCCAGCTAAAACGGCGAGTCAAGCAGCTTCTTACAGACATGGGCAAAGTTCAGCAAATTGCTACCCTCTGCTCTGTATGACGAAAAAGAAGAGAAAATTTGCTGAACTATTTTCTTACTTAGATCACAAAAAAAAAGTTTGTACAGGTTTTATTGACTATATAAATATATTAATGGTATAAATCCTTTACAAGGATTATAAATGAGACCTTTAAACCAGTCAAGACATGCCTGCACCCATGGTAAACAAAACCAAACTGCTTTCTACAGTGGCCTATCCTGCTTTTTGGATACTGGTACAAGTGGAATGACATACTGTTGTGCCCCCCAGGTACAGTGGAGATATGCTGTCATCATGGAATGACTTCAAAGCTTACCAGCTTGTCTTGAAAAAAGTGTATTATACGTTAAAGCAGTATTGCAGCACATTGTAACTTGATTTTCCAAAGCTAATTTCTTTACCTTATTACTGCTATTAAGCTATATCTGGCACAAGTTAGTATAGCTTGGAACTGTAGAACCCAAGCGTTTTATCAGCCCTTAAAGGGAAACTTTAGTGTAATTTCAGGTATTACTATTTACCTAACAACCACTCAATCTCAAGACTAAAAAAATAAAGGGCTTTCTGCAAAGAAAACCCCCATCTCTCCTGCTGCTCATCTCTGCAGTAGTAAGAAAGAGTCACCAAATGCAGATCCTGCATAATCTGACACTTTGGAAAGTGTTGATTTTCTGGTCACCTTTTGCATGCTGTGGAATCCACCCTTAGCAGCCTACCAGCTCAAAAGTCACCACAGGATACAGTGCATCCAACCCCCGAGCACAGCCACCATTCTCAAACATATCCAAGTTAGTGTTACTTCTGCTACAGGTAATGGCGCGTTGTGTTGTTTAAACACATTGCAGTGCTTATTTTTCATATGTAGAGCAGGCTTTCCATGCATACCAAAAATCTGAATCCTTACCAGCCCTAAGCAAACTTTAGAAAGATAAAGATATTATTAAACAAACTACTCACTATGGTTGTGACTTGTGGAAGGTGTGAGTGATCTCACTGCTGTCTCCTGGGTACCTGAAATCCTCAAAAATGGGAAATACTTGCAAGATTTTGAGTGCCTAGATGGCAGTGATAACATTACCCTCACAACCTGGAATCCAGAACCAGGATGAGTGAGTAATTTATCTTTACAATATTTTAAAAGACAGCTAGGGAATTCTTTGAAAGGCCCACTTAACACCTATGAATGCAGTATGTCAAATGCATTTTGGTGCACTATACTGCACGAAATGTAACACGTCTACATTATACTTCTGCACACACCAGTGGAATGTTTTGGTGTGAAATGGGCAAAAAGATGGCTATAGTCTTTGCTTTGTTTTTTTATGAGCAGCACAGCCCCATGCAGATGCTGATTAACAAGCCCTGGAAGTTCTATTTTTATGCGATTTAAAGCAACTCTAGAAAGTCAAGGTTTTTTTTCTTTTGTTTTTTTTTTTAACTTTAAATTTTAGGATTCATTGTAATTACTCAGCTTTACTGATCAGTAATCATCAAGATAAAATCTTGCATTGTTTTCAGTCAGTCGGTGCAGAGAGGAACAGAGTACAGGGGGTACTACAGTAATTGCAATCTATAAAAAAATGTGAAGTTTGTATCGCAGTCTGAGCGAAGCGATTGTAAATATCACTTCACTTATATATGCGATTGTATATATGAGCTGCGCTATAGTTTCCCTTTAATGGTCCGATTGCCATTGTTCCTGGTGAAAGATATTGTCTGCCTGACAAACCATGTTTATGGCGCCACATACAAATTCACGTTTTATTTGTTGCTGGGTTAACCGATCATCCTAGTCACTCCACTCTGGTTTTATGATAGGCAGAGAACTAAATCAGCCTACCCATATCCCTTGGTAGTGTAATGTATCCATACAATATATATATATATATATATATATATATATATGCATGCTATTCCCCCCCTCATCCCACTAAGATTCATAATGTGCACTCCCTCGACACCCTGTGTGAGCCCCAAGACTAATCCCTGAGTAAGGACCAAGTTTGGTCTTGCACAGCAATAATGACTTCCCAGCTCATGTGATTGTGAGTGTTCATGCCTGATGATTGGGAGCTTGTTGGGAGGAAGTCTCGTGCACCCCTATACCTGGAAATACTGGGTATTTCTGAGGGCTCTGAAAGATCAGCAAGGGAGTGTCAGTGGGAGTAGGGTGTAACTAAAGGAACCTGTCATTTTGTCCAGAATTACTTTTTTTAATGAAACTTTCCCTTAAAAATATGGCGTCATCCATTGCTGACCATCTTCTGACAGTGCTAGTTACATTGATATTCTATTTTTATCCTGTCCCTCTGACTTAATGCTTTAAGTCACTGATCCAGAACACCTATGCATATTAGGAAAGTCATACTTTTTCTGGATTGGTAGCCTAAAGTATCAAAGGCAGGATTTCAGTATGACAGCTAGCATTTGCAGTATGCGAATTCACCAGTGGAAATCTCCATATTTTGTTTCCTTTAGTTGCAAACTCCTAACAAATGTGATATTGTAAGGCAAGGATGTAAAACAAATCTTACAAATTGTATTTATTAGCTGGTAAGTTCCCTTTAACTGACAGCTCCGACCAAAAGCCACTTTTCAATATGGTGGGCGTTCAAGGCTTTTTGTGTCTCCTTGAGATTTAAACATTAGAATTTTTTGTACAACCCAGCTGCTTCCGTCCTTTCAAAGCCAAGCCATAGGTCCCTGTTCCCCTGACTCAGCTGGCCAGTTCCCACTGCTTGGGGTGGAGCTGATTTTTAAAGTATTCATTGGATTTTTTTTAGTAAAGCAGTACAGCTCGTTCAGTATGCATAGTCAAGAATTCACTTAGCTTGGAAAATAAAGTGAAGTTGTATTGATTTAAGAAACAAAGTTTTTTTTTTGCTTGAAAAGGATTGAAGTGAACACAGCTTTACCTCATTTACTAAGCCATGTGATTTTTCTCTTTGCTCAGTGGATGAAATATACTCCTTTTTAAGTCAGCCCTGATGTATAAAATGAATATAGTGTGGAGTTTTTTTTCTATAGCTGTCTATGGAATGTCTTCATACACTTTTTATGTGTCTAAAGTTGCTCCACGACAGCAGGGAAAATTAGCATTGTACCTATACTGGAATATATATATATATATATATATATATATATATATACACATATATATAATATACTGGATAATTCCTCTGTACAGATACACCGGAACAATACTATTTGTCAGATCAATTGTTTTGCTATCCTGCCTTAGCATGTTACATTTGCCAAATTAATGACAACATATCCCTCTCTGTTAAATTGTTAGAGTGTTTAGTGATGGACTGTTCTCATCCACATATTTTTTTGCAGGTTGTTTATATGTTTCTTGGTTTTCACTTAAAGCACAACTCCAGGCAAAACTAGTAAAAAAAAAGTTTTTCCTAGAGTGGGGCTTTAATCCTTCATAGCTGTTTTTAATAATGCCGTACAATGGTGCACACAGAATTTTTATATACACGTTTGTCCGCTTTATCTTTGTTCTGCAGGAAAATGATAAAATACCCCCTCTGGGAGAGCAATATGTGGACTGCAAATTCTGGCCTCCCCTTGACTATGGTAGTTGCCTGGCTGTGTCACAGTACCATCAGTAGGATGATGTAAAAGTTCTGTCAGACTTCCTTATGCTTATTCCAGAGTCACAAAACACTGAGGTCAAAGTTTTAATATGATAGCCAGGGAATGAACATTGTGGAAGGTCAGCAGTGGCTGCTATTGTTATTCTCTCATGGCAGGTGAGCTTAATGACCTGACCAGGTACTGTAACAGCTGTTCACTGATTTAAAAACTGAAGTCTAAACTGAACTCAGAAATCATCTACACTGAGAAGAACCAGATTTTGGGTTAGGTTCTGCTTTAGAAGCCTGTTCAGTTCTGGGTGTATCTATAGCAGTTTTCGTAAAGCCCGGTTTAGCTTTCAGTTTAAGTGTGCTAAACTCATTCCAAGTGCATTAAAATAAAAAATCTTTTTCACCTGAATAGAAAAGCCTGTCCCTGTCGGTCCCTGAAGGACCTCTGCTCTCTGTACATAAGCAATGCTGTCGCTGTAGAGGTCAGAAATCCCCTCTGGAGAATCACATCCAGAGCTCTGCATTCAGCAGGAATCTTTACAGATTGAAAATCTCTGGCATTGATTTAGCAAAGGTGTGTTGGACCTCTGCAGAGAAGCTGTACCTACACAGACAGCAAGTGTCATTCTCTGCTGCTTGGTAATATATGATAGTAGATAGATAGGTGATGTGATAGTAGAAGGCAGGATTTTCTACTCTGACTGCTTTTTAAGGAAAACAACTTGTAATGGCTAGTTCCCATGGGTATTTGTGAAGCAGGGAGGTTACCACTTCACAGTCACATGTAACCGCTACCTCCTGCCAGATGCTGCAAGTAGCGTCTGAGGTTTGCACTGATTAACGAATACCTTCCAACTGCCCATCAAAACCACCTTTAAACGATCATTTACTTTGAACTAGAATAGATGGCAGATAGCAGTCAGGCATGGTTCTGTCTAGTACAGTTGAAGTACTAAAATGCATTTAGCAGATTTAAACTAAAAGTTTGTAGGGCTTAGCACCGAATTTTACTCTGTACAATCAATTTCTGATAGGGGATTGGACTTCATACAAACATCAGGTATTTTATATAAGCTAATGATATAAGTTTGTACATCACTGAACAGCAATGTGTAAAGTTATAAAGGAACATGTCAGGATGGATATACGAGTTGTTACTTTTGACCTGTTTTTAAAGGTGCAAAACACATCTGGAACAAAGGTGCATCTGGGATGTCTGACACCTAACATTGACATTTGGATCCTTATCTCAGCAGTGTAGCCCTCGGAAAGTGCACTTTAAAGAAGTCAGCAAAGCAGCTACCGTTTTGATTTTTGTACTCTGACCTGTTCCCTTTGACAATTTTACCTTGGGGACTTCTTAAGGAAATATTGTGCCAAACATATATGACTACTATGGACAACTGGACCATCTTCTAACAACGGGATTGCGGCCTGTTCATCGTACTGGTTTATCAAAATATACCTGGTCTCCAGTTTTAACCTTTTCATTTGCAGTGTTTATAATAGATGTGTATATAAATATATATTATATATTTTATTTTGCCCTGAGTAATTCAAAAAAACCCCTGTAATTTCTTTTCATGTGTACACTGAATAAAGAGATCCTCAGCAGGCATGAGGACATGACGGCGGCACAAGTGACTGTTCTTTGCTGTAAAATGGGCATGGGCAAACTTTTAACTTTCCTATTCACCTCCATTCGGTGGGTCAGTGCTGGGGCTTCCTGACTGCTTCTACTGGCTGTTGCTCAGGGAATTTTAATACATTGTGAGAAATGACAGTTCCTTACTATAAAGTTAAGAACAGCGATATTGTTTTGGATTTGAAGTATTTTTTTAACTCCTGTCATGTCTACAATGTTGAGACGTGTAGTTCTTTGACCCCTTTATCTTGCAGGCTGGGGTGATGGGACTGGTATTAGGTGACCCATATCAGTCATTAACTTTATGCTGGCTCTAAGTTTTCTATACTGCCTCTAGCCCAGTGTTTCTTTGCATTTTTTACCATGAGGGAACCCTTAAAGTTATTTTCAGAACTCAGGGAACCCTGCTGTAATTAATATTCATAGGTCACTGTACATTAGCGTGGGGGTCAGTGAGAAGAATACCTCTTACATTGCTGGCCATTGGGAAGAGGAATGTCACCCTTACAGATAGCCAAAAAGGTAAATGGAGTCCGTTAACCTGGGAGACACAAACTACTTAAGGAATCCCTATCAACATCTGGAAAAACCCTGGGTGAGAAACACTGCTCTAGCCTGTAGTTATACAGGGACTCAACCACTGCCTGTACCATATACTGGGATTTGCATTTATTATTTAGTCGGGATGTTGAGACCTGTATCTCTTTCCTCATGATTCCTTGAAATTCCCCCCTGAAACTTGTATTTCCCTTTTTGAATCTTCTGGCTGCAAATTTGAGTCCTGTAGTTCTCCCCTCTCTCACTGGGCCTTGTTTATCAAAGCTCTCCAAGACTGGAGAGATAGACTATCGTGGGCGAACCTGGGTAATGCAGCAAACTTGGAATGGATCTTATCCAGGATTAAAAACATTTGCCAACTAATAGCAATGATTTTTAAGATCAGGTTCTCCCATGTCTATCTTCTCCAGTCTTGGCAAGCTTTAATAGATCAGGCCCAGTATCTCTAGCTGGGCTGCAGGGACTTATCGTACTTTCTCCTGCCACTGTTTGGGATGTTGAGATTCTAGATTCCCCAGCCATTGTCAGTGGCAAGGAATGTGTACATTATAGTACATAATAATTTCCCACTGCACTCGGCCATCAATCAGAACCTAGTAGTCCCCTTTCTTTTCAATAAAAACAAATCACAGTTTGCAGATACATATAAAAGTTTTGCATTGTCCTGCAGCCTTAGTGTCTTCTGTAGGAGTACTATGTATATAGCAATGAATAATTAAAACACATTTCTCATTTGCATGTTTACATAATGACCTCACACCAGAATGGTATGAGGACTATATGGTTTCAGGACTGAAGAATTTGTAACTTTTAAACCATCGGATGACTTGAGATTACCCATGCCTGTGGAAAAACCACTAATCTATCTATTAATATTTTATTGTCTTTTGATGTGTAAGTGTTATGACTTTTCCTTGATTTTGTTTTATTGTAGGAAGTTAAACCGAAGGCAAAGAAAAATATAAGGGATCTATGTTCTGTTTCAAATCTTCCTCTAAATATCCACATCTGTTTTACATTTTGTTTTTAGTGCTTTTCTTTTATAACTTAACCTTCTAAAAAAGTACATTTCAGACATTTGTGAATCCATTTGCACTCATTTCCTTTTGTGAGCAGAAATAGAATACACAGGAGTTGATTTACTAATAAAAGTAGAATGTGTTCACTTTTTATGTGAATTTTTATGTAGCTTAGTGAATGCACGTTTAAGCTAAGAACTATACACTTTGCTTGGAATATCCAGTCGTGTGCATTGGATGATTATAGGCAGCTCAAGGTAACCTCATTTTAAGCTTTCTTTTGATAATCAGCACTGGAAATCGATCAGATTAGATCCATGTAGCCATTTTTTGGCCTTGTACCCAAATCCCCAATTATACATGTATAACTAGTTGTTATGATTAGGTAGGCATGGATATTCTACAACCAACCTGCAGATTCTTGTACTCACTGTTGCTCAGTGCCAAAGGTAAAATTAACTGATGGGCTTGAAACATAAAAGGGGAACCTGTTTGTCTAGGTATTTGGAATATGTTAAATGGAAATGCCATGTTTTGGTACCGTACTGGAACTTACAAATCAGGTTTCCCCATTTCATGATATACAAATACTGGTTATAGATCAGTGGCTAACTAAGTAATAAAAATATGTAAGGATAAGGGGCAGCATAGTGGCTCACTATCTGCATGGAGTTTGCAGGTTCTTCCCGTGTTTATGTGGGTTTCCTCCCACATCCCAAAAACATGCAGTGAGATGAATTAGCTTCCCTTTAAAATTTAACTTAGAATGTATGACTTATGACTATGGTAGGGACATTAGTTTGTGAGCTCCTGTGAGTCCTATATAAATGCTGTATTATAATAGTAACATGGAGCAAGCATCTTCAGAAATGAGCAGTGATGTTTTTCCTATTTCTTACCCCACGTGGTGTCAGGAAACCTTTGAACCCTTCCCTTTGCAATGTGCTCTGTGAATTTAAACCTTTGAACAGCGTTGACACTGGTAGGATTTCTCCCCTTCCATGGGTGGCTCACAGTGGAAGAGCACCAACAAAAAAAAGAGGTGTAGGAAGCACAAACTGCCCCCACCAGTTGCTTTGTGCACCCTATACACCCTTAGAAAATTAACATTTAGAAACAAATGTCTGCTCAAAACTGATATTTTAGTTATTGGTAGATGTATGTAGGTTAAACCATTTGTTCCGTCTGGGTTGATAATATCCCCATACTGAGTTATTGGGTTTACATATCAGCTGTGCCCTTCATAGGGGTTCACACCGTGTCACCCTCTGGATTATTTATATGGAAAATCTAATGTAAGGACACCGAACAACCCCAAAACTGACAAGAAAAGAGCAAGAACAATGGCAGGAAGTTCTAGTTGGAGCCTTCAAGAACTGTAAAGTTGCATAAAATCCATATTATTATTATCAAGTATTTAAATATTGCCGACATTTGCAGCGCTGTACAAAGTCCACATTCATATGACTAGCTGTCCCTCAGAGGAGCTCACAATTTCTCTACCGTAGTCATATCCTTACCACAGTCTTAGACTAATTTTAGGAGGAAGCCATTTAACCTGACTGCATGCTTTTGCAATGTGGGATAAAACCGGCGTACACAGGCAAAACCTGCAAACTCTATGCAGATAGTGTCCTGGCCGAGATTCAAACCTGGGACCTGGACTTCTCCATCCTTTCCACCACTCCTCTTTTGCTGCCGCTTTTTATAGTTCTCTTCATTGGCTTCCATTTCACCTTAGAATCAAATTCAACTTCCTGTGCTTTGCCTTGTAATCACTCCACAGTTCTTGTGGAGTGATTTAAAGGCAAAGCACAGGAGTTTCTGCCCTGATTGAAAAAAAAACCCTAGCTGCTTCTCTTTACTCCTCCAATGATCCACTAATGACTTCCTCATGCATAACCTCATCATAAGCACGGCTCCAAGATTTTTAGGTTTTCCTCACCCTATTCAGCTTTCTCCTACTTTCTGCACATTTAAAAGAGCCCTCAAAACTCATCTGTCATTTTCACCTACCCGTCTTCTTTTTCTTAAACCCTTACTACTTCCCGCCATTCCGTGTCCCCCCTCCTATTGTGTGATACTTCCGCCACCTCCTAGATTGGAAGCTCTTCAGGACAGGGTCCTCTCCTCCTGTGTCACTGCCTGTATGTAAAGCACTGTGTAATATGTTGGCGCTATATAAATCCTGTATATTATTAATAAAAATAATAATAGTGCTGCAATGGCCAGAGTGCTGACCTCTGAACCACCAAAGTTTTGTTAAAAACTATCTAATTTTTTTATCAATTATATTTATTCAGACAGGCCTTACTCTTTATCTTCATGTTCACCACATATTAAAATCGGACTGCTCAATGATTCTAAAGTCTCCTTTAGGTTTACCAAAATGTAAATACTAATCTAGGGGTGATTGCACAGTCAGATTGTAGCATGTGTAGTAAGCTTTATAGCCCACTTACATTTTCAGTTTGAAAGAAAAGAGTTTGCACATCTTTGGATGAACCTGTAATGTTTTTTGCTAATTTAAACTAAAGGTTCAGTTGGGCTTTAAAGAAAAAATCAATAACCTGTAAGAACAACTTAATAAGCCAATAGGTAAAATAAACCAGCAAAACCCACCTATAACTGAAATATCTCTTGGGTAGAACAACCTGATATATACAAGCACCTCATATACAAGGCAGCCGAATCCTTAAATCTTTTTGCTTCAAAAGCTTTTGTGTTGACTGAACACCAATGGTTCCTGAGGTCAGTGGGTGGGAGTTTGTAAGCTTGCCACAATTGCTTTCATTTCCTTGTATGACATAAATGTTTCTTTTAAAATCTTAAGTCAAATTAAAATTGTTTAATGGGTTACCTATATTTATGCACATCAGCTTTGTTTCCACACTTTTCTATTTGGCAATATAAATACTTTGCCATCTCTGTTTTCTGACTCAGATGCCTCCGGGCAGATAACCTAAACCATCTTGGCTTAACTACCCAACAAGAAGTTTAAAAGTCGACTTCTATAGTTACCTTCAATGTCAATCACCAATCTTCAATGTTGTACAGAGCTACTACTGCTGAAGAATGTGTTTGCGGCACATTTCCATGGGCTTTGGTCAGTCTGTGCCCACTGTGGTTTTATCCATTGAGTACAAGACACAATAGTGGCATAGGGCTGGTGGCAGGGCCCTGGTTGTTCAATAAACCAGAAGTGTGAGCATAAAAGATTCTCAGGCATCCCTTTAAGGCTACATACACACATCAGATGATTCTCGTCTGATAATCAGCTCAGGACTGATATCGGAGGAGAATCTGGCGTGTACATCGCTCCTTGTTCTGATGACCGTCCAGGCAGATCAACGGATGACAAATGAGGAACGATCATAATGAAAGTGAAGGGGAGAGAGTGCAGCGGGGTGCCACTCTGTCTGTCTCCCCCTCCCCTCTTCATAAAGCAGAATGGCGCTGTGTGTACAGAGCACATTCATGCACCATGCAGCGATCCTTTCCAACGACAACGAGTGCACTGGTTGACATGTTTGGTGGGAAACTTAAGTCTCCAACCCACATACTGACCCCTTTGCCTTTTGTCTTCATGTTTTCATGATCTTAAATTCATGTTCCAGGCATGTGTAATGTAGTGATTGTTATGGGTCAGAACAACAAGTATTCAATTAGACTTTGTAGGGAGCCCCTGGTTTTTGGTTTTGGTTTTTACCCGCTTTTTGACCTTTGTGGTGTCACTCTCGTTCCACAGGTGAACACATTGTTCAGTTTATATGTGCACAGTTTCCTGAAGTTTTAAAGCAAACTGGAGCTAAATTAATTCATAAACAAAACAAACTAATAAAAGCATAAATATATTTATTTGGTTAAAAAATCAAATTTTCTTTAGAAGACCTTTAGCTGTTACAATCAAAAAAGTCCGCCTATGGGACAAGGGTTTTCATGTCAAAACTGTGGTTCCCATTGTAGACTTTGTCACGGAATAGCTATTGTACCACTCATCCCCACAGGAACGACTGTTGTACCTCTGGGTTCCTCCTTGTAATGTGGCATAAAGAAATCACAGAGGCTTGTACTTCTCAGATTAGAGGAATTTATGTAGGAGAGAGGGTGTGGGGCAGCAGATTGTCCAATGCAAGAAGCCCAAATACAGTACAGGTAGTCCTCGGGTTACATACGAGATAGGGACTGCAGATTTGTTCTTAAGTTAAATTTGTTTGTAAGTCAGAACATATACATTATTTTAATAAATGCAATTAGGACAGATGTTTGTCTCAACATATTATTAGGCAGCGTGGTGTCAGTTACTGTATAAAATCCTCACTGTGAGTTAATCACAAAAAAAACAAAACAAAAAAAAAAGTATGGAGCCTAGACACTCATTAACTTCTGGAGCAAGCTGTGCTTTGATATGCAAAAAGAAACAACTGCAGAGTTTGTCTTGGTCATTAAAGAATTACAAGAGGCTGCAAAAAGAGCTCACCCCCTAAGATCACCCACAACCTCAGCTGTGTTTAGCAAACGCTTTCTTCTGAAAGTCATGCAAACCACCCCCTCCCCCCTTCAAGCCTCTGTCCTGCACAGGAGCTAGCAGGGAAGCCCCGTTCGTATCTAGGAGGTGTCTGTATGTCCGATGTCCTTAACCCAGGGACTACCTGTAGTAGAAAATCACAAATAGTACTGACAACTAACCTCCAAGGTTCCAACCTTGATAAGGCCGAGTCCCCCCCCCCCCGGGACAGAAGCTATCCAACCATAATTCCCTAGGGGGAACAAAATCTAGAGCAATCCAGTAAAACCCAAAACTAACTACTCCTTTACAGGTCGCTATACTTGAAGAATGCTACACCTTATTACTCAGTGTGATCTGCTTCTCCCCTCTGTTTGATGATCTTGTGTTTCGGATAGACCTAGAAATGATTCACCTGAGATGATTCTTAATGATTAGCTTCAGCTAGACCTATGCCCATTCATGTACCTTCCTATTATGTTTGGTAGTAATCCTGTTCTTCCCATGCAGAATATGAACTGGAATCCCAGCCTTTGTTACCATGTGAGATTGCAAGGGAAAAAGCCCTGTCTGCTGGTGGAGATTACATTCCTCAGTGCTCGGAGGAAGGATTATACAGGTAAAGGTGCAATGTAGGAGGACTTTTTTTTTACTAAAAACAGCAATTTTTGGCAAACAACCAATTAGAAAACAGCTTTTTTATACTGACTAAACAAAAATTGGTTGCTAATTTTATTACTGTTAATATATTATTACTGGTATATAATATTTTACCATTTGCCAAAACATGTTCTGACGAACTCTTCAAAAATGTTATTGTTTTCCATGTGATTCGTGCTTCACCAATCACAAGTAGACTTCCATAGCAGGTCTAATTTTGATTGGTTACTGTTTTTTTTATACTACTTTTTTTATACTTTAATACTTAGTGGACAACAATAAGGCTATCAAATCCCAACAATATTATATTGCTAAGCATAAGCAAGTATTGATTTTTAAAACACTTTGTTTTTTTTTTTTTAGGACAGCCACTTTCAACGGTAATTCATAAAATTCAACATTTAATATTTCACCATATTAAGAACAATATGTTAGTATTAAATGCTCAAAAAATACTAGAATTGCCATAAAGGAGAAAAGGTTAGTTAGCAGTATATGGCCTTCATGGCTCTATTAAATTGCACAGGGTTTATAGATATCTTCCTCACAGATATATATTCTAGGTTTTAGTATTCCTCCAACGCGTTTCACAGTCAGTACTGCTTTATCAGGAGGTCTGGAAGTATATATAATTAAAGCCTATTAGGCTAATGATAATAATAAAGGCAACTGAACAAAAATGTTGATCATTACCTTCTCCTAATGGTGTTTGTTAGATGCCCCTAAACATGACAGTATCCAACCAGGTATAGTAAGACGTAAACAAAATATAAAAATGGTGGATAATGTTCTGGTTGGTGCCGTGTCCACCGTGGAAAGCTAATATAGGCATATACAGAAACTTGATTGGTTACTGTAAGAATCTTAGTTCTAGAGGGAATGGGCTAGGCTGGTTTTGGGCCATTTAAAGACTTTTACGGGCCTAGGGCAAAACTTGCATTTGGTGGGCCCCTTCATACCTTTCACCCAGTCCTGGCTTTAATGCTAAGAGATAGCAGAGGCATGACCCCAGACCAAAAGCTATAAAAGACCTGCACTTACAGAAAGCAGCTCCCCACTTGGCCTTTTCTGCTGAAACTTTATGGCTTCTTGTTTTAAATAAAATCAACAGATAACTTTCTCCAGTTCTTGCTTCCTTTGCTGGTTCCAAGCTACCACATGAGACAGACCAAAAACCAAGCATCTGGACATGCTGGCAAAAATATGGAAGGTTTTTGAATATGGAACAGCAAGACATTATTAAGCAGCAGTCAATTAAACTTTGGGAAATGTTTCTAAGCTCTTGAAGTCCAATTGAGATTTGGATGATAATAAAATTGGGCAATGGAGAAACATTGATTGCAGAGCTTGATTTACAAAGAGTCTTGATTCCACATGTCCTCGTTTTACCTTGGGGCCATTCTTACATCTTTGGTCTGTCCCATGTTATTTGGAGTTGGAGAGCTTCAGGTAAGATATCTTCTGAGGAAGCAACTTCATATTCCCGATACGTGTAGAGAACATCTCAGCTAGATATGACGATGAAATTTATTACTGGTTTTAAATGATTTAGGACAATAAATGTTATGGTGTTTTATATAATAAATGCTTGTTTGTTTTAATAAAACATTAGATATATATTCTTTATTGTTTCTTAAGCTTTGCTTGGAAAGTCCCATGTTCTTTCCTGTGTGTATATTGGTATGGAAATAGGGATGTGGCAGCTGCTGAGATATTACCCAAGTGTAAGAAGGATAAAAAAATGTTTGTACATATTGAAAGACATTCTCTGTAGTGGAAAATCATAGACAGTTTGTTTAGGAGGCTTTGAGGGCCCCTTTTTGGCTGGGGACACCAGTCCAGGGTCAGGGTAGATACTTTCTGGGCTCCTGCAGTGCAGCAATGGCTGTTAAAGCTAAGTATGCAACAAGCTGTGCTTAGTGTGTATCTTATGACTTAAGTTTCAGTTTTCCCTTGCATGTTTTGTGCATTGTGTGTATTATGTTGGAAAATATACTCTAATCCTGAAAACTCAATTTTTTGGGCAAAGTTTGCATAAAAGATCAATAAAGACTTCAACATTTAACTGCATGCTTGACTTTGATGTCCTAACCCTCATTTTTTGCTAATGTTGTTTTAATGACTATGTTGCAGGAACATCCAATGCAACCGAAAAGGGACCACCTGCTGGTGTGTGAATGCCGATGGGACAGAAGTAGTGGGCAGCAGACAGACGGCTTCTCCTCCTATATGTGAGTAGAGACTATAGTTGTTATACCCCCATTACATCGCCACCTTTCTGCCAAATTTGATATTGCAGCTCCTTGTGATCCAATGATCGGCTTTGTAATATGTCCATGAAGGTTCCAATTTATCAGGGTGATGGGCCATTTAGTGATTTTCAACTGGGTTTGTTCTGTAATGTTGAAGATGCTTTACTGATCACCCAAGAGGCTTCCTCTATTCTACTGAGTTTTGTAGTATAATATGGTAAATACAAATGCTGGATATGTTCCTAATACTCATTAGAAAACCAAAAATGCCTTAAAATATGTGAAAATTCCTTTAACAGTTTAACTGAATGCTATAAATGATGACAAACAATGGACTTTGTAAAGATCACTTACTCCTTTATACCCCTACAGCCTTTCTCTTGTTCCCAGTGCAAATTAAAGCTGAACTTTGGGGAACATGAAAAATTACCCTGGCACTAGGGTTACCCCCTGGATAATTGTTCATTTGTGCCTATGGTCCCATAAAAAGGTATCTTAACTTATCATGTCCCTCATAGCCTCCCATGTAAGCAAGCCATATATGAATGGGAGATAGCATACACAATGTCTAAATGCTCACCCT
>NC_092862.1:8945497-8966556 GCF_032062135.1 Pyxicephalus adspersus | reverse complement strand
GTTCGGTATATATTTGCTTCCTTAGGAAAGACAACGTACCCATCATAGTAACACCATATAAGCATTGTCACTTCATTGGTGTATACACTAAGGAATTTGTTTCACAGACCTCCAATGTATTACATCTTAGTTCTCAGAATTAGATAAACTTCGAAGGACTTTGAACAATGTTAATTAAACAATGTAGATTTCCAACCCACATCCACAGCCTCGTCATATGTGTAATTAGAGATCGAGGCTTAGAATGCAATGAATTCCCCACAACACAAATCCAAACATCCCAACGGCCTTTATGTGTGTTTTGGATGCATTTACAGAAGTTGTACAATTATATTCTTTATTGTTTAATTAAACATGACCGCATTCTGTGACCACATAGCTGTCCTATTTTTTGAATATTGTGGCTTGTACTACTTTATATTGTGATGTACATCAATATTGTTATCATCAATATGTTTAATGATGCACTGAGTGCACTGATGATGATAATTGCTAACTGTAGCTCCAAGAAATCACATGTGATCATAGACATGCATGCAAATTACACATGTATATCTTTAGTGTATATAAGCATACAGGCTCTTGAAATATTACAAGGAGGAAGTGATTATATTTTGGTGGCTTTTTATAATGTGGGTAGCCCTGGTTGATGACATACACATCTTTTCTATAGGCCTATCCTTTTGCCAGCTCAGAAAGCAGCAGATCTTAGTCAGTGGATATATCAACAGCACTTCGACCTCCTATATCCCGCAATGTAAAAATTCTGGTGAATATGAAGAAGTGCAATGTGACCGCCAGCTCGGAGAGTGCTGGTGTGTGGACAACGAGGGGATGGAGATCTATGGAACACGACAGATGGGCCGACCTGTGCAGTGTGAGTTTTACAATTAAATATATAAAAATAATAATTCTGTACTTTTTCAGAACGTTGCTGGTGAATTGTATTTAATAAGAATGTCCAGATGGACAATTATACAGTTGGAACATCTGATTTACCTATCAAAATCTTGTAGAAGTCGTCATTATGTATCCACAACTGCTCTTTTAGGGAATGATGCAGGCTCGTACTTTAAATAACTCATACCTTAATAAATTGTACACTATACTGTCAAAAGTTTAATATTGGTATTATTTATAAATTATAAATAATTTATTTATAAATTATAAACAGTATCTATATGAGGCTAACAAATTACCTACCACTGTATATTAAACCTATCACACCAATATGGGATCATTGGACATCCCACTGCAAAACCAGGGGCATTTATGGGCGGTTGCCCCTTTACTGACACTATAACAGCCTCCAGTCCTCGAGAAAGGGGGGCCCTATGGGATTGTGTGTCCATTTAGCCAAAAGAACAATTGATGTTGGACAAACAGGCCTGGCTTGTTATGATGTTCTGATTAACTCCAAGGGGTTCATTAGGATTGAGGTCAAAGAAGTCATGTCTCCTTGGAAGTTCCACCTTGCCAAACTCATGAAACTATGTGGTTATGAAGTTGTATTGGGGCATAGGGGCCCAGCCTTGATAGAAAAGAAATTGACCTACTTTAAAGTGTTCCAAGCATAGAAGACCAGAATATCTAATTGTCTAGAATCTCTTTCTATGGTGAAACACCTGAACCTAAAAATTTGGAAAAAAAAGGGGGGGGGGGGTTGGGTTTTAATAAAATTGCATGCAACACTTCTGAGACCCTTGCTGCATGTTGTGGTTTCATCAACTAGGTACTTTGTTAGCAGTGTGTCCTAATGAAGGGTGGATGGATCCACGAGACGCAAAGCAGGGCCAAGCATCTAACATACAATATTGACTGCTGGATTGTTCAGTTGGACAGGTAAG
The DNA here is from genome assembly GCF_032062135.1 of Pyxicephalus adspersus. Classification (NCBI taxonomy): domain Eukaryota; kingdom Metazoa; phylum Chordata; class Amphibia; order Anura; family Pyxicephalidae; genus Pyxicephalus; species Pyxicephalus adspersus. Next base: position 8,964,709 of record NC_092862.1, on the reverse strand, counting down.
TATCAGAGCTGACAATAACTTACCTGGTGGATATCCTGGTGATAGGGTCTGCCACTCAGGCCCCTGGTAACGCTAAAGTTGGGGGTGCTGGATGGATCCATGGGGCACAAAACAAGGTCAAACATTCTCGGAAGTGTTGGCTGCACAATATTCTATAGTTGGCAGGATTTCTTTAATACAATAAAGACTGGTGGCATGGTGGTTTGGACAGGTAAGAATCAGAACTAGGGTATTATGTACCTGGTACCTTGTACCTGCTAGCCAAAGTGATGGGGTCAGTTCACTTGCCCCACGGGACTGTACTAACAGTGTCCTGTACTAACACTGGGGGATGGATCTAAAGTATGCAGAGTGGGACCAGGCATTTGACATACCTTGAAGTGTTGGGGAAGATTCTCCATTTGACCGCATTTCTTTTTTATTACAACAATAACTGGTGGAATAGTTATTTGGACAGGTAAGTATGAGAGCTGACTATCACTTACCTGGTGGATACACAAAGTGATTAAGTCAGCTGCTTAGCCCCCTGGTAATTCTGAAGTTGGAGACAGAGGCACTGGGCTCCAGGGGTACGAGTGCTAGTAAAGCTGGTTAGGTCGCAGTCATCAACATGTGGGTAGGTACCAGGGTTAAGTCGTAAAAAAAGAAGAGGGGGCGTGCCCGCCCCACTACACCCCTGCCTATGTGTCACTCAAAGGGGAAGAAACTTCCCCCAGAGTGACTTCATGATGCCAGAACCCACCCACTCTCCCATCACAGGTCTGAGCCTGCCATAAGAGAGTGGGCAGGATGTGTTCATGAGACAACCTGCCCACCATCCTGCGATCCATATAAGAGACATGGTCTGCGTCTCTGGCCAGTGTGGCCCCTTCCAGCAGTATCCTTCTCCTCACCCCGCGGAGGGTTGGACCGGCCAGAGCCGTGGACCACCAAAGAATTCATTGCAAAGTAAGAGTGGGCACACATGCCCATTCACGAAAAAAGTGAGGGCATAGTGTTCCCACCTGTTCCCGCCCCTTTACACCTCAGGTATGTACAGTACAAGACAAAGGCAGACACACGTTCCTTTGTCTTATAGAAACCTCTTACTGCGATCTCTGATAAATGGGGAGTCACTGATGTGATCTGTAAAGTTATTTCAGCACAGCTGAGAGTAACACGATGCTTCACATATGAAACATATACTAGTGCTCCCCCTGCTGGATGAAGAGAAAGCTACATCATTTTTATATTGATTGTGTCATATTATCCAGAACACAAAAAACAAAAAGAAAATATTTTTACTATTTAAATATTTTAGCTTTGATCATAAGGAAATGATCTATGTGACCGATCAATAAACATATCCCTTTATGATTGTACATCATTTGATGATTGAATTTTGCATGATGTTTCAGGCCCCAAGAGGTGTGCTGTTAGAGATCGTCGGATTCTGCATGATGTCGGGGAGAAGGTTCCCCCTCATTGCTCTGACAATGGCGACTTTCATCCTGTCCAGTGCAAACTCGTCAATACAACAGACCAGATGGTGGTTGATCTTTTGACAACATTCAGCAGGTAGATGTCTGAAAACAATTATATTTTATACAATGATCACATATACATGAAATACTTAAATGGGGGCTGTGTTGGAATTTTGGCCAGTCCTGTTCTGAGATTTACACAGCACTGACTCATTTGACCTGGATTTTGCTGTCACTGGTCTTGTCCCTCACACAGCCTGTGATTTGACAGTAAAAGAAGAAGCAGCATACTGACGGGGTCAGATCTTCTCTGTTCTCAGCTTCTGTATACATGTTTGAATGTTTCTTTTACTGCTGGACAGCTAATTTCTGTGGTGCTGGGGGAAGGGGGCTGATCTATAAGAACATATCCCAAATAAAAAAACCACAAGAAAGTATGTTTTTTGTAAATCATGGTTAAAATATAGTCAGTTTTTTTTTCAGAAAGTTACATGCTTTTTTCGCTTGGGATATGTTCCCACCAACCCTCTGACCTTCTGACTCCCCGGCAATTTTAGTGGCAACACTATGCTCAGAGATTTTGCAATCAGCTTCAAAATTTAGGAGTTTTAAAAATGGGTTTCCAGACTTTTATTTACCAAAAACCCTCATACTTTTTAATTTGACATGTGACATTTTGCCATAAACCCAACCCCACCCATAGTAATTTTGGTTAATATATATATAAATATATAAGACACAGCCCCTATACCTGGCAGCTCAGTTTTGGAAGTAGATGGTGATCCCAAACATTGCCCGAACAACAAGGGCTCCTCTTTTTGGAGAGAAAAGCAGATGAAGGCATTATCTGGGCTGACATTGCTAACTGTGTTCTATAGAATGTAAGTGTTATTTTCCCCGCTGCTGTTGGAATGTTTTTATACACTTGGAAGGACAAAAGATCTGGCTGAGATGGAATATATAAGATGTAGTGTTGGTAAATCCTCCATTAACATTCATTCTTGCAGAATTTCAGCCGGTCAGATAAGATCTCGGGGCCCGGGCTCTTGATTGGTATCCTTATCCTTTTCCTCTCATAGGTCTCCAGATTCCTTCAAGTCATTCAGTTCCCTGCGGGAATCTTTCCCAGAGATTTCGGGATATTGTTACTGCGCTGATCGTCTTGGCCGTGAGCTGGCGGGAACCGGTGAGTGCAGCCAGAGTCTAGAATATTCTCAGTTAACGTCACCAAGTCCAGTTTAGTGTTATTGTACAGCTGCCAGGAAGAGTCACTTCCTCAGGAAGAGGAATGCATCGGGCACCTCTGCTGACCTTCTCTGAATATGCGAATTGACTGGCTGTCTCTGGTTTCCATATGTCATGAGACACATCTGGGCCAAATCTGCAAAAAGGTCAAAGAGATAGGTGCCCCTATTTCCTGTTGGGAGACATAGTGAATGAGGTGAAGCTCTGCAGACTTCAGCTAGCCAATCATGTGCAAGGAAATTCATTTTTTTGGTTTCCTTGCACTGGACACACAAGCCATCTATGTGTTAGCTGCTCAATATTTGATATGCAAATTTGTGTATTCACCATATGTCTTTGGGTCAACTCATTGCAACCAACAGCCTTCCAAGCAATGGCTGAGATTCCAGAGTAAGCCACAAGGAAATTCTTCAGAGTTTGCTTGGTGGGGAAGGTAGGGTGGTATAAGGCAAAGAAGCTCCGCTGATTAGTGACTAAGCTTTGTTGGTTAGGTATATCAGCAAAGTTAGGCAAAGGTTTGGTCACTGACCTGGCTATGCTGTTTGGTACGGAAGCTTGTCTTAGGAAACAAAGGGCCATTCCAGACTTGTGGTTAACTCCAATGAGCCCCATTTAATCCATTTAACCAAATAGAAGTGGTTGCGAACCATTATGCGCATGTGTTTACTAGCTGCTGTGGCACGGTTCCTGGTTTCTTTCCCTTCCCTGGAGAAAGAACTCCACCGCAAACACAGGAACAATGCATACATTTGCATTACCCAATGGTGAGGTTTGCTATTTATTAGATCATATATCATGACCTTGAATATACAATCCCCCTTCCTCCCAACTTTCCTAGTTCATGGAGCAAAAAAGGTTGGGGGAGGCAAATATAATGTCATATCAGGATGTATACAGCAGATGAATCCCATGTATGGCCTGGTCCCCAACCACTTCCATGTATGAATTGTGTACATTTATCCTTCTTTGCCATTTTTTAGGTGTAGAGCTTCTTCTTGACGAAATCTACGACACGATTTTCTCTAGACTCACCCGTTCACGCACATTCACTGAAACCGCCATCTATCGGATCCTGCAAAGACGATTTCTAGGGGTACAGCTCATCACGTCTGGAAAATTCAGATGTAAGTACCAGAACAGAACTAGCATGGGGTGGCTGTTTTAGGGTGAAGTTACAATTCATTCAATGCTAAGGTTTTTCCAGCTGTTACTTTTATACCACACATGTCTTTAGTACAACATCAAGACAAAGCACAGTGGAGAGGCCATTAATTTAGGTAAATAGAAAGAAAGTGACTTTGATCAGCCAATAGTGATCTAGTTTTTAGAATTAAACACTAATAAAGTGATACTGATATGCCTCCCACCAATTTCTTTGCACGCTGCTGCTCAGTATCAAAGGGACACTGTCAATTTGACGCTTCTGGGCACAGCAGCAGTGGCTCCCAATAGCTCCCAATAGCCCAATTATCTTGTCCAAACATTGTTGGAGGAAGGGGCAGTGACACCAGTCTGGTACACTCTGATATTGGGTGGGTGAACTTCTACATGAGCAAGGGAGCAAGAATAACTGACACCTCTGGCTATGGGGATGGGGGGCTTGATGTTGTGAATCAGAAACAGGCAACTGATCTGAATCGGCAAAGTGACAGTCCCTCTTCAAAGATCAGGACACTCAAAATGTCATTACCTTCCTTGTCTCTTATGGAGAATTAGGAAAACATGTTATGATGACAATTGTTAGGATTTTCCTTTTTTCATGCCACCAAGACTAGAATCTCTCCAATGGAGACACAGTAATAAAAATAAATGGTTGAGCCCTTCTAGTCTGGCAGGGTGCAAAGTAGGAAGGTGAAGGTAGCGGTGTTCAACAGCAGTTTACTGTCTTTGTTTCCCTCTGAAGTTTCATGTATGCTGCTAATCACGTTTTCTGGGTCCATTTGCCTCCTTCATAGGTCCTGCAACTTGTGAAATCCAGAGATTTACTGCATCCCAAATAGGGGAGATTTATGTGCCAACGTGTGATGAAAATGGTGACTTTGTGCCTGTCCAGTGCCAGGACGGTGGACACTGCTGGTGTGTTGACCTCAACGGACGGGAGATCTATGGATCTCGAGTGGTGGGGAAGCCTCCTCAATGTGGTATGCATACAAACATACTAGAATGTGTTCTTCAATCATTTCTTTGTTCAGGAGAATCAGTCAAAGTGGACATTGTAAGAGTCTGAATGTCCAGTTGATACTATATGATGTATAAAAAAAGTGAAGCCTTAGGCTATGTACACATGTTAGATTTTTGTCGTTGAACTTTTCAAAATCTTTTCCAACGATAAAAGGCTGAAAGATCCATGAACGTTCTGCTCCATGGAGAGGGGGGAGAATGAGTGAGCGGCACCCCACTGTGTTCTCTCCCCTTCGCTCGCATTGCGGTCGTTCATCTTTTGTAGATCTGCCAGGTCAGATCCATGAGCGACATTGGACAGCCGCTGTACACGCCTTAGATTGTCGTCTGAACTAGAAGCTAGAATCTGACAAGAATCATCTGACGTGTGTACGTATCCTTACTCCTAAAGGATAGATGTGTGTGCTGTTATTTAGATGTAATTGCTCCCGGTCAGAGAAGAAATGCTCTGTTTTAGGGTGTAGGACCAACATAGGGACTGACCTGTCTCCTGCCTGGATTCAAAGCTGACAACTGCAGTCTCATTTCATTCCTACTAAAGGCACAGATATATATCCCCATGATATCAGGATATTTGGTGTATGCTTGGAGTTGGTGTGTCTGTATGTTTGGTGTTGGGACTTTTGTGTTGAGGAATTGTACAGGTTTTCTCTATGGTGTGTCTACATTACTGAGTGAAACTAAATCTACCATGACAAATTAAACTCCATGGTTATTAGGCCTTGCCTTGCTGCAAAACATTAATTCCTTATGTGTGTATTTAAACTTTTGTGATCCTACAAATATACACTATACCTAGACGCCAATGATTTGGGGAGCTGCATATAAGGAATTGAGATATGGTCTGAGTTTATAGAATTTATTATTCTTTCCCTCTCTCTGATTTCTTTTCTTTTTTTTGTAATTGTCCGGCACCTGTTTAAAGTAAAAGTACAATATTGTGTAACAAAGCAGAATTAAAAAAAAAAATAACCCAGTTATTATTCCTTTTGTTGAACCCCCGATCCCTCAGTATGAAAAAATATTCACTTACAATCCAATAAAAATATCCAAAGTGAATTTACAGGGAATCTACAAAAAAAAGTACAATTTTGGGTTACCAATAGGATATGCATAGGCTGGACATGTTGGTTTATGTTGAACGAGAGTAAACAAGTATTGTGTATGAACAATCAATAAATTCAATCTGAATTCCATTGAGTAAAGGAAGTGGTTAGAGGAACAAAATATGATACATAGTTCAGTATTTTGGATGAATGGTTAATGACTTGGAAAATTGATCAGATTGCCCATTTGAGTGCAAAATTGACAGATGGCATCATTTTGTATGTACTAGACCCTACAAAAGAAAAGAAAGAGGGACATGTTGCTCAGGATCCATTCAGATATTTAAATTCTTCTATCAAGCTACCATAGAAAAATAAATTAATATTGAAATTATGAAATATGATGGTCTTAATTATGAAATATGATGGTCTATATTTACGTTTATCATACCTAATTTTAACCTAACTTTCTCAAAAGTCTGTTAAGTGATTGGTAGATTAAATCTCTACCTTGTTTCCTTTTTATTTGCATATACAGATAACTACCAGAGCTGCCCTATGAAAAGACGACAAGCTCTTTCTACTCTATTCTACGGACCTTCAGGCCACTTTGCCCAACAAAATTTGTTCTTAACACAAGAGGAGGAATCGGGGTCTAAGATAAGTTTTAATTTCTGTCCGTCCTACATCATGGAAACCTTCTCAGATTCTGGACTTCAGTTTGAACTGGCGAAAATTGTGGGGCTTCCTCTCAAGAGCTTTCTTGTTGAAATGATTGGAGGGCTTTTCCAATCCAAAGAACAGATAAAACTTGCTCTGCAATTCACCTCTAACCCTGTCAGATTTCAGCAGAATTTGTTTGGTGGCAAATATCTAAAAAATTTGGGTTCATTTAACTTTACAGGAGCAATAGGTACAAAAAACAAATTCAGTTTTAGTGATTTTTTCCAGCAGATTGGTTTAACGGGAATGTACAGCGGAGGAAACTTTAAAGAGCTTGCTAAGTTATTTTCTTCTGAAGAAGATTCTTATTTGAGTCGTGATTCCAACACCTCAAAACCATTCTTTGATCTCAACCAACCCATCCTGGCAAGTTTTGGACGCACTGTAAATTTGCAGGAAAACCAGAAAGGAGTTGGGTTTTTTTCATCTATTTTAGAACTTAAAGAATTTTCAGTCTTACTCCGAGATGTTGTTTCTATGCCACCAAACATTGCTGAGGATGTTCTTGAGGCTGTAAAGATAATAATGGCTGCTAAAGACTGTAGAAAAGACCAGGAGGTGTTTGTCCCGACTTGTACACAAGAAGGCAGATATGAAGAAATTCAGTGCGGTCAGTCTGAGTGTTGGTGTGTGGATGACCAAGGACGGGAAGTTCCAGGATCAAGAACATCAGACAAGAAACCAAAATGTCCCTCAAAGTGTGAGAAGGAACGAGAAGCTCAAATACTCTTAAGGAAAAGTCAACCTGCTGGATCTGATTTGTTCATTCCAGCTTGTGATCAGAATGGAAACTACAGAACAGTGCAATGTGCAGGCAAACACTGCTTTTGTGTCGATTTAGAGGGCAGGACAATAGAAGGAACTCAGAAACTGTCTGGAGAAAATATTCAATGTAAGTTTCAAGTTTTCTGATATATTTAGAGGTAATTAAATCATAACCAAATGTAAGTAAAAAAAGGAGCATGACCATTTGCCAAGGCATTTCAAAGACATGAGGCTGTATATTTACTAAATTAGCTTGTAATACCTATGTAATGCGCTTAACATAGTGGTCATTGGATTATGGCAATTGGATAACCCAATTGGGTATTTTGATTTGCTACCTATTTAATAAAATTTTGTAACCTTGTAAAAGTAATGATGGGCTTAGATGGCCTGTGCATAAAGCAGATATATGAGTGGGACCCATCAGATCCTTCAATTACAGACAGACTGAAAAAAAATTGGTGGAGATAAAGTGCAGAAGTGATTGGGCTTTTTTTGCAGGGAATTTTTGCACAAACACAAAGTTTCACTGTGGATAACTACAGAAATCTGGAGGAAATACAAAGACAATTATCAAGATTGAAGTAGAAGTAGGCATACCTTTTGTATTTGGCCAATATATGGTTTTACTGTAGTTTGTCTTAAAAGAAGACCCTAGATCTGACATACCAGCCACTTTCCTTCCAATGGTCCAATACCCTCAACTCCTTCTGAAGCATTTTCTCTTTTTCCATATAGACATCTTGGTTAAAAACATCACCAAGAACCATCTCTCCTTCCATATTCTTTCATCCAGTCATCTGATTTAACACTACATTTTGACTGTGAATGCAATATAGCCTCCGAGTATTCATATTGTAACTAAACTTACCCAGGAGGCTGTAGGATGGGTCCTGTTATATCACCCACACCTACGATAAGGCCCCAGAAGTCAGGATAGCTGTGCTTAATGTTAAAAAAAAAATCAGCCTCATTGGGAGAAGATACTGTAAATGTATTGTATAAGATTTATAAAAACAACCTAAAAGATGTAGAGGAACAATGATCAGAGAGCTCTGAGTTTGAAAGATGAATATTTGGGGAATAGTAATTTGATATATATATTCATGACTTCCATCATTTTGTCCTTTTTAGGTCCAAGTTATTGCCAATTGGCTGCCAGCAATGCCTTTCTTCAAGCAGCTAATAGCCTGCTATCTGGTCCTGCAGAACTTTCTGAGCCTTCGGAAGTTTACATTCCTCAGTGTACCCTTAGTGGTGAATGGAGCACTGTGCAGTGCAGTGGGCCCACCGAAAAAGCCTTTGAGTTGTATGAAAGATGGAGAACACTGATTGCAAATATCTCCTTCCCAGAAACTTTCAGCATACTGCTGACATATAAGGAGGCAACTTCACAGAGTTTTTCCAACTTTCTCCAAAAATTGTATGACCAAGGACATCAAAATGTCTTCCCCGTGCTCTCCGAGTATGCCAGCTTCAGCGATCTTCCAGAAGATGTGCTGTCTGGGAATATAACAGAATTGCCATCTGATAATTTACTGCTGAACCCAAATGTTTTTTGGAAATTATTAACTGGTAGTTTGAGTGTCTACCCAGGTTCCTACAGTGATTTCTCTTCCCCCCTTGGCCACATTGAGCAGAGGAACTGTTGGTGTGTTGATCTTGATGGACAGAAACTTCCAGAAACTGAAATTGTGTCAAAGAAGATCCCAAAATGTGAGTTGGAGATTTTTTTTGATTGTCAGCTGCCACATCTCAACAAGAAAACTTTACTATAAATAAAAAAGAAATTTATAATACACCATATATTGTCCTTAAATAAACCTTATATTAGTTCTTTATTAATTCTAAAACGGGGGGTATTTACTGGTTTCACTCATATAGCTAACTAATAATCAAACAAGCTTTGTTATCTTTGGCATATTATAGAAAAATATAAATTATTCCTTGTGTAAATAATAGTAAATTATTTTTGATGGGTTTATATAAGGATATGATCTATTTAATTGCGAGTTGAGGTTAAAAAAAAATTAATGGATTTTAAAATCAAAGTCTGTTATTATACTTACTATAAGCCCCACATTGTTCCTGTTCACACCATCGGCACTTTAATGGACCAGAATGCACATAAAACAGGGCCATTGCTTTTCTAATTCACTGCAGCACAAAGCACACATCTGGATTTGAGCCTGGTTTGTAGCAGTATCAAAATTAGCAGTGCTAGATTCAAATTCTTCAAAAAGAATTCAGGCACAATCCTAACTTTCTAATTGTGTACAATATTAAGCAAGTGGTATGAAATGGAGAGTCTTCTATAAGAAACACAAGTAATGATTTTGTCATTCCTTACAGTTTCAAAGCTTTTGGTGCCAGACATTGTAACCTAATTAGTTGGGTAATGAAAATTATTGGGTTGCTTGTCATGGAAATATGGGAACTATATATTTATATACAAGTATACTAATACATTAAAGTGTGTTAGGGTTCTAACTAGGGTGGGGGCGGGTTGTGTCTCTGGTGGGCAGGTTCTGGCATCATGACATCACTCTGGGGGAAGTTTCTTTCCCTTTGAATGACATATGGCTCCCTGCGTATGCACGTTCCTGAGTCTGTAAATTTAGTGGTCTGTGACGTCCAAAAGGTTGGGGACCACTGTTTTAGGGAATGAGATGTTAGCTCAACTGGAGCCTTGGAGTCCAAGCTCCATTACTTTTACATATATCTTTAATATACTTTTTTTTATCTTTGCAGGTCCCAGAACTTGTCAACTAGCCAGAATGAAGTCCCAAAAGTTCATGGAAGAGGCCAAGAATATTATTGCTGAGTCCAATGTTACCCGTCTTCCCCTGGGGTACAGCTTCCTACTGGCCAATGGAATACGCCTGTCGGAAAAGGATCTGATGTATACAAAGGAACAGAAATCTGGCATTGCATTGACTGAATATTTCTTGAGGAAGGACACGTACGCTATACAGCTGGCGGCATACTCAAGTATGTATATGGTCACAGGAAGGATGGTATTATTGACCATCCTAACCCTAACTAAATTGTTTTAGTGCAGCATTGAGTGTGAAAAGGATAGAACTCCAATTCAGTTGTTGTTGCTATTCATGTCAACATTAGGGAGATTTCCACCATTTTCTATAAAAAGGAGATTTCTCAAACAAAATGCAGACAGAAATAATAAGGCTTTTTGTAAGGGTACAATGAACAAGTCAGACTTTGAAGGAAAATAAACTTGTAATTTTACAAAATTGTAAACTTCTGGAGGTTTAACATGTAACAAAGAATCAACTGCAAAGTGATGATCTATAATATATTATAACCACCGTTTGTACTTTTTATCTTGCAGCTTTGAAATTCTTCCAGGAAAGCCAATTTGGTAGCAAAGAGACTGTGCAGCTATCATACGCCCCATATGTTCCTCAGTGTGATGGACTGGGAAATTGGAGCCCTGTGCAGTTTTATCAAGGAACTGGTAAGAGAAGGTGAACTGTTCTCTAAGAAGGTTCTATGGCTGAATTGCTAAAGATGTCATATGGAAGCAGATAAGAAGAACAAAGACCGGACAGCAGGGGAGCAGGGGCCAGTCCCACACATTTTTAATTGAAAATGATCTTAACGTAATAGAAATTGGAAAATCAGTGCTGGAGTATAGATTCTGTAGTGCTTACATTAGCAAAGATGAAACCTTCTTCGTGCCAGGGACAGAATTTGTCCTGGGTTAGGTCAGCCACCCACTAGCTTTCTTTATGTTTCAGAAAGGTTGACAATTATGCCAGTGTTCACAACTTTCCCTCCTATGTGGCCTTTAGGAAACCAGGCAAGCAGTCACTTACTCTTCTGTGATCAACAAAAAGTAAAGCAAGTTTCATAAAAGCCAAATTAGACTTGATACTATAGGCCTGATTTATTAAAGCTCCCCAAGGCAGGAGAGGATGCACTTTCATCAGTGAAGCTGGATGATCCAGCAAGCTGGAATGGATCTGGTAGCAAATGGCAAATCATTTTAAGAAATCCATTCCAGGTTTGTTGGCTTACCTAGCTTCACTGATAAAACTGCATCCTCCCCAGCCTTGGAGAGCTTTCATAAATCTGGCCTAATATCTGCATTATTGAACAAGATGATGGCATAAAGCATAGCTAATATAATATATTCTGTTTCCCCAGCTCACTATTGGTGTGTGGATAATGAAGGAAGTTACCTGGATGGGTCCCTGGTATCACAGACTTCTGGTCCCCCACAGTGTAAGTCTATAACTTATATATTTTCTAGTATAGTATTATAAGAATAAAGATACTGAAAGAAAAACTGACCTATAAGAAGAAAAAAGCAAAGATATCTTTCCCTGGTGGTTGAACTTGATGGTCTAATGTCTTTTTTCACTCCAATTGACTATGTTTGTAACTATCCTAACATTAAAAGACCTCCACTTGCATTGAGTTTTTGGGCCTGATTTAGTTAGACTCTCTAAAACTGGAGACAGGGAGAACCAGCAAAAAGAATGGATCTGGTCCAGGATTTAAATGTTAGCCAAATAATAGCAAATAATATTTAAAAAATCCATTCCAGGTTTGCTCGATCACTGGGTTCCCCATGATAGTCTACCTTCTCCAGTCTTGGGGAGCTTTATTAAATCAGGCCCATTGTTTTCAGCAAGGATGACAGGGCCTTGTACATGCACAAGACTATCATTTATTTCAGAACTGATTCCTCCCAATACAAGTAATTTGGACCACAAAGACAAAAGCAGATTGATACAGCTCTAACTGCTGGTCAAATTCTAGCTATTGCTTATATACATGGGAATTGTTCACTTTATTGTGATGTGTGTTAGAAATACATGTCACGTGCATGACAATAAATACTGTGTTGCATAAATCACATTTCCAAGGTTGTTTGACATAATTTGTGTTTGGCTTTGTTCCGATGTAAAAGTCATTGTTCACCAGTAATGCCTGTGCAAAATCAAAACATTTATTAATGTTTCAGAATGCTTTAGGTTTGATCAATGGTTTGATTGTTGGTAATATGTTGTTAGTTCTTTAAACTTGCTTTGTCTATAGGCCAAACATCATGCCAACGAGCTGAAACAAAGGCAAAGATCTCCAGCTGGTTGCCAAGAAAACCTTCTGCTGTTAGAGCTGACATGTCAGAAGGATTCATACCAAAGTGTACAGAGGTAATCAAGTGACACATCCAAACCCTGATGTGACAAACCTATAACAAAATTGGACATCTCGCCTCCGTACTGTGATGTGTTATCTTACCTTCATACCCGAATATAACGCTTCGCCTCCATACCCTGATTTAAAAGTCTAACAAGCTGCAACATCTAACCTCCATGCCTTGGCATGTCATCTTACCACCGTTACACCTGAATATAACACCTAACCTCCATACTCTAAAGCAGCACCTCTCATACATACCCTAATGTGATATCCCAATATCCAGATGTGATATATCCATACCTTGACGTAACACCTCACCTCCATACCCTGATGTGTCCTCTATACCCAGGTGTAACACCTTTATACCATGATGTGAAAACTCATCCAGACGGGATATCCCCACAACCCAATGTACAACCTTACCTCGGAAACTTGTACATCTGTAACTCAATGTGAGATCTTGTGCACATATCTGAATGTGAGCCCTTTATACTATGATGTGAAAAATCACCCCCCTACCGTGATGTGACACTTCCATACCTTGATGAGACATACCCCAATTTCCACCCTTCTTCCATACTCTGATGTGACACTTCCATACCTTGATGAGACATACCTCAATTTTCCACCCTTCCTCCATACTCTGATGTGACACTTCCATACACGTATTTGACACTTCATAACCTAGTGACTTCAAACCTCCATTCCCTCCTATGACACCACCTTTACATTTATGTGATATGGGACACCAACCCTTTTTTTTGGAAGTTTGCATACTCACTAAGCAGTTGACTAGTGTAGAAGGCCAATCTTTCTAACTACAGCTCATTGGTAAAATCATATCTTGAGCTTCCTGTGTGCTGTAATGCTCCCTGTAGGTGTAAGGCCCTGGTCAGCACCGTCCTCACCCCCGCTCAGCCTCGGGACATTGGATGTGTCTCCCAGCACTCGGTTGCTCCCAGGAATTACTGTGCAAGGGATAGTTTCTGGGAATGGGCTGTAAGCAAGCCAGGAGCCCACAGATAAAGCAGTACCAAGATTCCAACAGAGCCAAGTCCAGAATACTGAGCAGAGGTCATACACCGAATATCCATCCACCAAACGAAGTACACAAGGGCAAAACACAAGCAGAGTCTGGGTCACAGGCAAAAGGTCAGTCCAGGCTATATACAAACAATAGGTCAGGAACAGGCAAGGTCAGCAACAGTGAATCAGAAGAAAAAACACTTCAGCACAGATTAGCTCAGCTATACGCTACAACAGGAACTAGTGACTGGGAGCAGAGAGGCTTTAAAGTCCCAGCAGCCAATAGCAGTGCAGGCCTGAGTAATATGTAACATGTAATATGCAAACAAATCCCCTTCAGCTTTGTACAGCCTAACAATGGATGCGTAAAATCCATCAAGCCGCACGGCTAAAGGGAAGCAGGGGCTGCTGGTATCTTAGTTCTCCTGGCTGCTGCAAATTACATCTCTGGACAGAACAAACAGGGTTTTATACTGTGATGGTGTACAGCACGGAGTCACCGGACAGATGAGCATTTCCTAACTTAGTCAACCTAAGCTTCCCACTGGAAACACATTATGGAGGTTCCTGGAAAAGGACATAGTGGAGGGGGGGTGTATATAAGATGGCCCCTACATTTATGAGCACAGGAATGGCAAAATAATACATAACTTAATACCAAATATGCATGGTGCCTGTCCTTAGTTGTAGTGGCAACATTAGTTTTAATTTTTCACACTTTCATTTATTTTCCTTTCAATTTGCTGTGCTAGGGTGACAACATTTACTCAATGTATTGTATCCATGGAGGAGAAGCTTTGACAACTTAATACAGGACACTATATGGGGTGATAATGTGTAGTCCCCAGGAAGTGTTTAGAACAATGAAAATGATCAGGAGTGAAGCAAAACCAATGATTATAGGAAGTAATCGTCTCACATGATTTCTGGCAGAATAAACTTTTTATTTTTATTTATTTGTTTAATCTTTTTTGTGTTTATTGCACAGACTTATCAAAATGCATTAGTGATATGTTTATTAGAGGGCAGCAACACAACAAATTAAACTAATATTCTACTATTAGAAAAAGTGTGCATGATAAGGTACCTTTCAGTACCGCAAACATAGTAAAAATAATCAGCTCCATATAAATATATATATATAATGTAGCAAAATATACTGATAAAAAGACTGTAAGAGTGTGGATGTGGCACACTATAAAACAGCTGAAATTAATTATAGCCACACCTGGATCCTGAACTTACAAAACTGAGGCAGACACATATTAGTAGCTTAGCCTTCAGTACATGTAATGGGCTTTTGATTTTGGATGACACCATTTTTCCACATTAAAAACACACCTGAAATATCGTCTATAAGGAAAAAATGGTGCACATATCTGGCCACATACTGCATAACATAACTGTATGGCAGGAGTATTCATTAGTGCAGTGTAGATGCTGCTTTACAAAAGTGTAAAAACTGCACTTTAAATTTTTTGCAGAGGTTGCCAGTCTTGCTTTGTAGCAAGGAACACATATCAGGAATCATCAGCTTTAGGTATGGCTATTTGGTTGGTCACACCATAATATGGCTCCATACATCATTGGCACAAGCAATACCAGGCTCTGCCAAAGAAGTGAAAAAAGGTCTGTTGGTCTCCTTTGGTTGGTGGAGGTGTTGCTACCCTTGGGGTTTGCTGGCCTTTTGCCACATTATACAGAATGCTGGAGTTTCAGGGGGCGTCTCAACTCTTGAGGACGGTCTGGTAGATTATAAGGGGGGGAACATTCCTTTAAAGCTTAGGCAATGAGATAGAAGACAGGTGTTTCCTAAAATGTCTTCTTCCTTTGGCTACTTTTCTCCAAAAAATTGGAGGAAATAATTTTTCCACACTAGACATTGCAATTTAAAAACATTTTACTAGCAAGGCCAGTAAGCAATAGGACATTTGCCAATGTTTCTGAAAGGTAAGAAGTCATAAGGTTGGTATCTGTATCTCATAAAAAGTGGCTTCCTTACATTCCATGTGTTGTTTTTTTTTAGGCTGGACATTATGTTCCTTTACAAAGATCAGACATGGATTTCTGGTGTGTGAGTCCTGTGAGTGGTGAAGTGATATCAAAAGGTGCAAACACCTTGGAGACCATCAATTGTAAGTTGTACCGGCTTTTTAATGAGAGAACATGTGCTGTGCGTTATTTCTGTACCTAAGATAATATTCCATGTCATCCTTAGGTCCACGTCTTTGTTCTACATTGCTGGAAGATAATTCACAAGGTGAAGGTACCAGCCTTGCTTGCAGTGGAGACGGGACTCAGTCTCGAGAGCAATGCAACCAGGATAGCAATGAGTGTTATTGCCTATTCTCAACTGGAGAAGAAGCTGCTGGAACACGGGTCACCATGACGGAAAGATCAGGATCCCCATGCCAGGGTATATTCTATTTATCTACATCAGATCTGCAAGTGATATCATTTTCAGTAATTTTTTTATTTTTTTAGACTACTAGTAGGTTAGATAATCAACACTGTCAATGGACAGAAATCACAATCAATGAACAGTGATCATCAAGTTAAGTGCTAATATATGTTCAATACACTCTTTAAATTAAAAGTCTATTAAAATGATTGTAAGGTCAAATTTTGAGATAATATTGTAATTCTTAATTTTAAAGTAAAAATATATGGAACTTGCACAAGTCCTACTCTTTCATAGAATATTTTCATAGACATTTTTATAATATTACATGTAGAATTGTCTGTTGAACTCTAAAGCAGTATTTCTCTACACTGTTAATATGAGGGAACCCTAAAATGCCCTCCAGGTCTTCAGGGAACCCTGCTATAATTACTAAATCCACAGCTCACAGTTTATTGGGATTGTGGTTAGTGGGAAGAATTCCTCTTATATTGTTGGCCATTGGGAAGAATGTCACCCTTACAGATTGCTCAAGGAACCTCTAGCAACCTCTGGAGGGACATTGGTTGAGAAATGCTGCTTTAAAGACTTAATTAGTAACCACAATAATTTTGGGTAGATAAGGAAATTATTTAATCCTCTATGGAGATGCAATGGGAAATGGAAGGAAACCACATCACTTTTAAGGGAATATCTATTATAGATAATAGAAAATTTCTCCCCATTGGATGATCCTCTTGCTCAAGTGACAAACTACGTTTATGAATATTCTATCACTTCTACACAGACAAGAAACAAGGAACACCTAACAGAGGGTCTAAGCCTTTCCCTCTTTATCTGAATCTAAGACTTTTTTTTTTAAAAACGCCCTTACATACACTTTACCTATATCTAAGAGAACACAATGGTTGTTTAACTCATAGACTAAGCACAAGCAAGCATATAGAAAGAGCAAATATGGCAGCCCCTATATACATTTCTAAATATAAAATGTAAATATATATATACATACATTGGAATAAATCCTTAATCCATTCCAGATCCTTGGATTTATACCAAACAAATTTTTCCCATAAGAAAAAAAGGAAAATGAATAATCCATTCCTTATTGTTCCTATTGTTATTGGCATATTACACATTAATGGGGTTGTATAAAATAATTTATACACTGCTTAATACTAAAATACATAAATACAAAAGCAAATGGATGAAATAAATAAAAATGTAACCTCACTTTACCTTGCTGAGAAGAGTGCCTACTAGGATGGAGCTGAGAAGGGAGTAAGAGATGTTATGTAATTCACAGAGAGTTATAGCGCCGGTTGTTTACTGAATGGTGGCAACTGGCGTACTGACGCTCGTGGGCAATCGTGGCTTTGTCTCGAGAGAGGTAAATAAGGGTAGCGCTCGGTGATATGACTCATTTTGACCCATACAAGTATACCAAGCAGAGGTTGTATACCAAGCAAGTTATTTCGTGTCCAAACAGGACTCATACCAAGTTGGACTTATTCTAAACGGACTTATTCTGAGGTACCACTGTATGTATATATATATTTATATTTAAAATAACTCTTATTGATAAGTTTTTGCACATAAAGCTGCTCTTTTTTACACGTGTCTGTGATTTAGTTTTTTAGTACTATTAATAACAAAGTGTTACCTCTTGTTTCTAGCCCCGGTGTGTTCACTTCCATTTGGCATACAGGACATCAAACATGGATCTATATTCTGTTCTGAGATTCCGGAGTTTGGGAAGAAAGTACAGAAGTGTCAGCTGGTGTGTCAGAAGGGTTACACCAACCTGTTCACCACTTCCACATTTACATGTGATCTAAATTCTCATCTTTGGGTATCGCAGCCACCACACAGCCAGCCCTGCCAAAGTAAGTGGATTTTATTGATCCTGTCCCAAAGGAGATTCTGAGCTACATTTCATTTAATATGATGGTTTGGGGTCAATTGTATTATTTTTCTGTAAGTTTTTTAACAGTACCATATTTAGATAAAGATTATATATATATTGCAAATAGACAATTTAAATAGAACTTACAAAGGACAAAGGATTCCCAGAGCAGCAGGATTTTTATAAAAAGAGAACACAGCAGAAAATAACTTTGTGCTCACTGCCTTTGACTTGTCTATAGAGCCATATGGACAGAGATGGATGGATCAAGGATCAAACTGGTCTCTTTTCAGGCAAAGATTTTGACCACAATGCTAATGAAATCTGTTATTAGGGCCAAATCAATACACTATATGCAGTTCTCAACCAGGGTTCCTCTACAGGTTGCAAGTGGTTCATTGAGCTGTGGCTGATTGACCTTCTATTAGATGATGCCTGCATGGTTCTGGGGCCAATGTCATTTAAAGGAGGCAGTGGAATGAACTCTTTATCTGTCTGTAAGTGGGGGCATTCACAATGTAAGGTACTTACAAACCCCCAATAAATTGGTTTTAGTAGGGTTTCTGGTTCTCCTAGATCTAAAATTTATTTCAAGGGTTCCTTGAGGCTAAAAAGTTTGAGATAGACAGTTCTTAAGAGACTACCGACTATTAGTTACTACAATATTAGATACAAAAAAATTGATTCTGCTGAAAAAAAAAGTAAAATTAGTCCTCAAAAACAATATATTACCACTCCCAAATAGAAAAACCAGCTGACGTGATAAGATATATTAATTTTTTCAAGTTTTAGCCTTAACTTTGTATGCATCTTTTATTATTACTAACTTGAATTTCCTCTGAGTTCCTTTGGAGTGGTTTACTTGATGTTCCTGAGAATTTCTTCTTTGCTTGTTGTTTGTACCTGTTTTAGGTATTACCACCTCACTACTGCTCAAGTTTTGTTCACTTGTTATTAGAATTCTGGTTAAAAAAATAACATCTCACAATAAATTTCAGATTTGCTATCTACTTTGTTACTATGTTACAAGTTTTTACTAAATTTACACATAAGGCTGGGACAGACTGTTTCCCCAGCATTTAACCTGAGGCTTTAAGTTTGAAATTTAAACCACTGGAAAATGTCTATAGTGTGTTTTGACGCTTTTTACAGCGATTTTTTTTAAGCATTTATAAACGCGGGAAAACAATGGACGCGTTTACCTGCGATAATGTTCCAAGGAGCATTATAGATAACAAAACAAGCAGCTATAACATAGATAAAATAGATAACATAGATAAAATA
>NC_092862.1:8938000-8944858 GCF_032062135.1 Pyxicephalus adspersus | reverse complement strand
AATGGATCTGGTGAAGGATTCAAAAAACGACTGAACACAATTTTATTAAATCAGACCCATTGTGATGGTTGTGCCATTGGTCATTGTCCCCATTTCACTTGTAAATGATCATTTGAAAAACATGTTGGTCATATAATACAAAATTAGTTACTGTGTTTCCAGGGTTGGAGACCTTCCATACCATCCAGACTCAGGCTTGGTTCCAGTTATTGCTTCCCACTGGTAAAATGTGTACAGAGAATTACTCCGGATTATTGGAAGCATTTAAAACCTTCATATTGGATGATCTGAGGGCCAGAGGACTCTGCCACATTCAGGTAGGATCTCTGCTCTATAGAGATAGCACTGACAACTTCCCAAACCTAGGGAATTAGCTGATATTCTACTTTTACCTTTCTATTGTACGTTACTTCCCCCACCTCGTAGATTGTAAGCTCTTCGGGGCAGGGTCCTCTCCTCCTCCTGTGTCACTGTCTGTATTTGTCTGTTATTTGCAATCCCGATTCAATGTACAGCACTGCATAATATGTTGGTGCTATACAAATCCTGTTGGTGCTATACAAATATTAATAATAATAATAATAATAATAATAGTAATAGTACCTTTATGAAAATTAGTAAGCCTCTAATATGTTTTTAATGCAAACAAATTTATAAAAATTAATATTTTACCAAAATGTATTTACAAAAAATTACTATTTCTATTCAGTATTATACAGTATATAGATAATGATTATGATTATCTATATATAAAAAATTGGATGTATGTGTGTATGTTCCACCATCACTCGAAATTGCATGGAGACATTTCGACCAAACTTGCCATACATATGACTGAGACTGATGTGAGTGCACCAGTCATCTTCATACAGCGCTGTGGTATATGTCAGTGGTATATTTGCATGTATGTATGTATGTGCGTATGTATTGCTCAGTGACAGTGTGCCTTTTGCTTATATTTTTACATCCTTTTTTTTTGGACTCTTTTACAAATTTCTGGCCTGTAATAATGTCTTTGAGAAAACGTAAGGCAATTGGCCGAGTGAATCAAAGACAAAAAAATGAAACGACACCGTAGACAAGAAAATCACTCTAGCTTTATTTGATTCCTTTTCCTGTATAATATAGGATTGCAATAAATAAATACTCGGGCAATGCCGGGTTATCAGCTAGTATATTATAATTGTAGATTAATGCAATTGATACAACTGAGCTGATAACATTCACTAACAGAATGTTTATAATATCAAAAATATGTATATCAAAATCAATATATCTAAAACTGTAAACTGCCTTCAAAGTAAAAAAAAGTCTGTGTTCATATCAGTAGACCTTGATCATTGGAATGATGCCATTGTGTTCTGTCTGCTCATTCTGGGACAGGTGAACACATTTGGAAGCCGGGATACTGTACCTGTATGCGATGACTCTACTGTCCATGTTGAGTGTTTAACATCTAGCCGTATGGGAGTAAATGTGACCTGGACCATCCAGACTAAAGAGATCCCAGAATCCTCTCTGCCCACTTTACTTGACATTGGTAAGTTTTATTTTAATAAATCAAATTGAAATGAATTGACACAGGTTTGTTGGTCATCAATGCAAGTTATGAAATTCCTAATATCTGGCTTCAAAAAAGCTTTGGAAAGGATGAGATAATTACAAGATTACAATTTCCCTTGAAACAAACCTGATTTCTTTTCTACAATTCTTCACAAAAAATGTCAAAATGCATTGACACCAAGGGCCTGATTTATTAAAGTTTTCCAAGGCTGGAGAGAATACACTTTTATCAGTAAAGCTGGGTGATCAAGCAAACCTGGAATGGATTCTTCAAAGTCATTTGCTTTCTTCTGGCAAATGTTTTGAATCCTAGACCAGATCCCTTCCGGTTTTGTTGTTGTTTCCTGATGGAAAATCTTCCAAATGTTTTTTATTGCCAGCATTTCAATTTTCACCAGGGAATGTTTTCACTAATTTCAGAATAACTGTTTTTTTATGAAGGAGTCCAATTATAAATATTCTCATCAAAGATTCATTCAATTTTTACCTAGAATTTAGACATTTTTTAAATAGAAAATGTGTGAATCAACTTTTACATCTAATCGATCTAGTATGAAAAGGTGTACAATTTGGTAAATGTTGAATGAATTATGAATGAAAACTTTTCTTATACAGATCC
Organism: Pyxicephalus adspersus; assembly: GCF_032062135.1. Taxonomy (NCBI): domain Eukaryota; kingdom Metazoa; phylum Chordata; class Amphibia; order Anura; family Pyxicephalidae; genus Pyxicephalus; species Pyxicephalus adspersus. The sequence continues at coordinate 8,942,676 of NC_092862.1, read as the reverse complement.
ATGAATAAAATAAACTTTACTACCCTAGATCCCCCAAAACATACTTTTAAATAAAAAAAGTAATTAAAAATAGATCTTTTTTTTTAAACAAAATTTTTAAAGCAGATCAACAAGCAAAACATGCTTGTAACAAATTTATGTATCAATTCGTGCAAAATTACTCTGCTCAAATCTACAGAAAATCAATCACACCCAGGGGAAAATATATCATCAGTGCATTGAGCTCACACTAAATATTTATGTAGATAAGTGAAAAAAAAGTTATGCATGAAGAAAAAAAAACTTCCTGTACTGTGATTGTGAAATCTTTGCATTTGTGATTAAATCTGAATTGAAAGGAAATCCTACAGATTTTATCCTTCCTAGTGATACAAAAACTGACTGATTTACATTTTGTATCATTCAGCTTTTGTAGTGACAACAAAATTAACTGCAGAGATGTCAGTAGCAGATGTCTGGATGGGGAATGTTTGGTGAATGTGAGTCTGGCCGGGGATTAATTGTGAGCTTGTTAAAGGAAACTCCAAAAAACACAGATAAATAATTGAAGTTGTTTAATCAGTATTTACTTTTTAACATAGGGGAACCCTTGAAATAACTCTTCTTCAGCGATCCCGTTCTATAAATATTATGTACACAGATCAGGGTATATTAGTGTGGGGGTCAGTGGGAAGAATTCCTCTTATATTGCTGGCCATTGGGAAGAATGTCACCCTTACAGATAGCCAAAAAGATCATTGGAGTCACTTAAGGTGACCTGAGAGGTACAAATTGCTCATTGCTCATGGAACCCCCAGCAAGCTCTGGAGGAACCTTGGTTGAGAAACACTGTGGTACTTCATATTGGAACTAATATCAGCACTGACACTGGTAGATCGAAGGACAAAACTGTCTACCACTGACCAAGAATACATAAGGACCTCATTGTATTGTTATCCAGTTAGGGCTGGGTGGGTCCTGGACCAGGCTTCTCCCCAAAAGGCAGACATATGATAATTTTTACCATTATATAAAAGGGTTGCTAATGTTTTTACCCTTTTTAAAAAATGTTTTGAAACAATCTCCTTCCTTCACTGTCTTCACTGCCACGGCAGCAAAGACTGAGGGGGGAACCCGCAGCCTCCTGGGATACTTGTGTCACATATCTCAGAACGTTGTGGACTGATTCTTTTGCACATGCATGTTTCAGTTGGGCTTGCACCATCAGTGACTTTCCTATAATGAAACTCTCACACATGCACAGTGTGATCAAAACTTTATTTTACATTTGTAAGAAGACACATTACCCGATCTCATGCCCGTGAAGTGTGAGTTTGGGTGAGGTGAACAGGAACCTGAAAGAAAGAAGATGGCCATGCCTGCCATTTCGTCAAGAGTCAGAAAGTACGGAGACACCTAGTCGGCTTGGGACTCACTGGACGCTTTGTGGAGGTTTGTGGAGGGATCGGGGGCTTTTCAACCAGAAAAGATGTTTTTTTTTCCTGAAACTTCCACTGTACCTGCAGTATAGTCATAAGATTGCTCCAATGTGCTTTGCTGACAAGCAAGGTTGTCTGGACCACAGACTGGCTGAACAGAATCCGTATAAATTTATACAGCAGAACAATTTATGTCCGTATTTTAATATAGAGAGTATCTAGCTGTTTGATGAGCTTTTGCCATAAACATTGCATACTTTTGGATTATGGTGCACAACTACCTTTTCTTAGCTCCCTGTGGCAGTGATGAATCCAGGATATTGGTACCGCTGCCTTTGCAAAGCCACTATCTGCATTGTGAACCATTCCTAGCCCATGGCAATGTTCTTCAGTCATTGGATGGCCACTGATGATGATGGCCCCCTAGGTCCGTACCACACAGTACATTAGTGTAGTGGTCAGTGGGAAGAATGTCACCCTTACATATAGCCAAAAAAATCAATGGTGTCATTTAAACTGAACTAAAGGGCACAAAATCAAGGACCCCCTAGGAACCACTGGAGTAACCCTTGTTGAGAAACACTGCTCTATAGCTACTATAGCTATATGACCTCATCCCAGTCCAAAGTCCTCATCAGTGGAGAATAAGAGTGTAAAACTTACTTCTTTTGTGCTCAATTTGTCTACAGCATTCTAATTTATTTTGTTCTACTGACTTCGGTCCACCTTTTGGCCCCACAACAGCCAAAGTGAATAAAAATTGATGTCAGTCTTACCGGCAATAATCTTTACATATGCTTTTATTTTTCTAGTCATGATTTTGTTTCCCTTCACAGAAAATGCGCTGGCAGCGGAGAACCTGGTGGGACGCCTGTTATCAGTTATCGGATCTGGCAGCTATTCCCTGGATTTAGATTCCAAACTCTTTGTGGCAGACAAGTCTGATTTCCTCCCTAAGGATTCACCCACGCAGGTCAGACTCGGCTGTGGTAAAGGATTCCAGAAGTTGCTGAGAGCAGATGAAATTGGCAATGTTGCTGGATGTGGTATGTACAGTTCCACCAGTGAATGGATAATGATCACTGAACAAACCTGAAGTCAAACCTTCATGCTTGTGTCCAGAAAGAAAACAGGACAACAGGGAAATCCCACCCACAAAATGGACATGTTTTGCTTTTTAATGGTATATGGGAAAGCTAGAGTTCCATTATGCCGATTCTCTTCCACATATGTGCTTGGCATAATACATCTGCTCCAGTGTATAGCTTAAATAGAGTAAATACCTTTATAACAAGCACTCACTGACCTCTGTAACATTGGGTACTGTGGATTAATGCATCCTCAATATTTTCCATAGGAATTCTACTAGACTTGTAATCTCGAGTCTAAATGTAGATCAAGTGCACAGTAAGGCTCACTTATGCATGGAATAAATAGCCCTACAAAGCACCAAGATGTGTTAAAGTAATGAGCACTGGTGAACTGTAGTTCCATTCTTCCTAAGCATCACCCCAAAGGGCTGTACCAATGGACTTGCATTGCAGTGCTCCAGAATGTACATAAATATGGATTAATGCCCTGTGGTGCTATTCATCCTGAATGGCATCCAATGGACCTGTATCACTGTGTGCCAGTAATGCACAAAAATACATAACCATAAACTGGAGGTAGAAGAACAAAAATAAAATAAAATGTTCAATGGCAAGGACCAATGTTCTATACAACACATTTGAATAAAATCTATTTTTACCCACTTAATAAAGGATGCTTCTATAATACTGTGTTTAAAGACTTAAAAAGGAAAGTCCAGCACTAGCTTTGCACTGATTGGATACTCCAGACAGAGTTTCTTGCATTCCACATCAAATGACTTATAGACAACAATAGGTGTTCAAAGCCTTAAAAAATCGTGTGGTCACTTGTACAACTTTCTTTTTAGGGATGTGCCCAGCAGGAAGTTATTTTGAAGATGACGAATGTGTGCCCTGTCCACATGGATTTTACCAGGAGAAATCGGGGAGCAGTCAGTGCCTAAAATGTCCTTTGGGCACCACCACTGCCTACATTGGAGCTTACAAACAGAACCATTGTGAGTGTGACTATTATACAGTATTGCATCTCCCATATGTCCCATAGGTCCAAATCTGTCTTTCTTGTCGACCCCCTTTATGGTTTGACATTTTCTGTAGTGCTTTCATAGTCATGTCAATCACTATTTCTCAGAAGAGTATATGTTGTTAAAGGTATGCCTTAACCTGCTTGTTTCAAATAATTTTGTGAAACGAACGAGGTTTGAAGCTCGAAGGTTCCAATGCAAATAATAATTTTGTATTTATACATAGTTGATTCATACATAATTACAATAATACAGTTAAATCTTTTATTGTATCCCTGGTCCTGTTTAGGGAGTGGGATGACTCTACTATACAAATGTATTCCACTGCCATACATGAATTAGAACTCAAAAAGTGGGACCGAGAAGGTTGTGAATATCCCAACACATTTGCCAAAATCTGGCTTCCTCAGGGGTTTGGGTGTAGAGAGAGTTTTGTATGGTCCAATGGTAATTTAGAAAGATATAAATATTATACATGCCTTTAGTACATTTTCACAAATAAATAACATCAACAAATATGAGAACAATGTCTAATTAGTGTAGATAAAAATTATTTTGGGAACATCTATTGTGACTAGATACACAACATACAAGGCCTATGTATTGTATATAAATTAATATAAATGTTTGTAATTTCATATCTTATACAGTGGGGTTTTAAATATCCATTGTTTGGTATTAGAATAGTAGTACAAGACTTAGGAGGGGGAAGGGGGAGGGGAAAACAAAATCTAAGAAGAGCTCACATTCCTATTCCCCTACTATAGGTATATATCATTTAACCTACCAGTCTTTTTGGGGGGGATTAAGGAGGAGACTGCAGTAAATCCACACATCCACACACAAACAACTCCATGTTGGTATTGCAAGACCAAGGTGAGCTTTAAAAACACCTACAGGGAGTGTTATCAGTAGGGTTTGCATAGAGCTGATTTTATTTTCATTATTTCTAAGAGCTTTTCCTACTTTTTCCAAAAGAAAAGATTTGTCTTAGCTAATAAAGGATATTTCTATGAACAGTTAATGTGACATTTGCCAAGAATTCACCAAGGTGTATCATTCCGGTACATGTGGTTTAAATTACAGTGAAACGTTTGCTTGCAGTGAAACATGGCTGAACGCCACATAGCACCACCACCGCT
>NC_092862.1:8894324-8937155 GCF_032062135.1 Pyxicephalus adspersus | reverse complement strand
CCAGGTGTTGATTATGTTCAGGAATTATATCATCAATTATCCCAAGCAAGAGCTGGAAGATACCAAACCCCGAAGTAGGTCAGACCAGGGGAATAGCGGGTATCAGAAGCAAGCACTGGGGAAATCTGTAAAATGGGAAATCTGAAGCAGTCTGGTAAAGAAACCCACCCCATCTCCAATACTGATGGAAACTGCTTCCAAAATATGAACCATTCAGTGTATTAGAAAGAAATTGGCAATGTCCGATAAAGTATCTCCGCCAATTCCAGGCCAATATTCAAGAAAACCTATGCCCTTCTTGTGATGACCAAGTATTACTTCAGTGGGTCGGATTTATCAAAGCTCTTCAAGACTGGAGACTATCATGGAAAAACCTGGGTCATCCAGTGTGTGCTTTTAGTTGGCAAATGTTTTCAGTCCTGGAACGGATCCCATCTTCTCCAGTCTTGAAGAGCATTTAAAAATCAGATCCAGTATTCCACTGGCCAAATGGAATGGTTAGAGATGGAGATGGAGGCTGAGCTATTGACCTTCAATCTTCATAAGTCAGAAACAGCATTGTTTAGTCTGCTTGGATGAGATGTTTTTGGTGAAAGAAGGATTGTAGTTAGGACACCTGATGGAGCACATTATGAAGGTACCACCATGTTCACATGCTTGGATGATAGAAAGGTTCACTTTCTGAACCATAATAAATAATCATTACTTAGTTTATAATTAATTGCCTGAAGACCTGATATACCCCCAAGATTGTATATTAAATAATACCAGTTAAAAAGCAAGAAAAAAAATTGGTCTCAAACAAACCTTTTCTAAATGAATAGTAAAATGTTGGACTAGTATGGCTGCTTATATGTCTGTTCCATTCTGCCAGGTGTCACACGTTGTCAGACCAACACTCGTGGGTTAAGCTGTGATGATAAAGCAACCAACAAATATTTCTGTGCTGATACTGATGGGGAGAAGTTAACATGGACAGAAACTGACCAGGAACTCCAAAATGACCAATGCTTATGTAAGTATCTCTGGGGATACATTACACAAGTTACGTTAGGTATAATGACCTCACATTTCTTTCTTCGCTTTGTCCATCTTCTTCTTCATTGCCATTGATGTGGGACTCCATTATCACAGGAAGATTCTCAGGGATGCAAGAATGATTGCAGCTCTGAGAACCCACTGCAATCCCAGGGCACTAGAGGTTAATTAAGTTTATTATTGCTCCATTGTTTGGTATTAGGCCCTATTACGGCACATGAGGTGGGAAGATGCAGACCACAACCACAAATTAGAAAACTTTGGTTTATAGAGCACAGCAGGTGTCGGGAGTCTTAGGGTGCATACGAGAAGTTTGAGCCACCCATCAGGTACGGAAATGCCTGTTAACCAGTGTTATCATGGTGGCCCTGATTTAGGTTTTTTGAATAATGAAGATTTTTGGGTATATAGTCCACCAGCTCTCCTGGAGACAATCTAAAGATAAGTTCCTTTTTAACCTGGATCTGTTCAACAACTGCTCCCTTTCTCATTTTATGTTGTTAGCTACCATACACCTTAAAGCGGAAGTAAACTGAAGAAAAAAAAACTCACTCACCTTTACCTTTGGATTCTGTGCATGCCTGATATCAGACATGTGCAGAAGCTACAGCCAGAAGCCTCCTGGGATGCATGACCTATGTATCCCGAGAGGCTCTGCCCTCCCATTCAATGTTCATTGTCACAGAGATCAAGAGTGGGCCTTTACCCTCTTTATTTTTTAAAAGGGTTTTAACCCCCCCCCAAAAAAAAGAGAATGTAATTTTTACCTTATATAAAGGGGTGTCTACCCCTTTATGTCAGGTAAAAAAATTAGGAATAAGCTTACAGATACTCTTACTACACATCAGGCTAATTTCCATGTCCACAGCCTTGAAGCAGGGTGTGTTCTGAGCCCCCTGAAATGTGTTGGCTCGTTTCATAATTCAAACATATGAAGTTTAAATTGAATTCTTTAGTTTCAGCATATTTTTTCTTTGAAGTTCCTACACCCCAGCACATATATCCAACACAATTTAGTGGCACTTATAGATCTGTTTGTCCCACTGGATACATTATAAAGTGTAAGTGCCACCCGATGCCTTTGCACTGATATTGTAGTTTTCCTGCAAGGTTTGTATTCACATTACCACTATACATTAAGATATTGGCCCAGAAGATGCCAAGAAGCCCTTGTCAAAATTTCATGAGCTGAGCTCATGCATGGTACATTCCATTCAGTCTCCAGTGGAATATACACCTTCCATAGGATTGAATGAATAATGTACTGCACATATGTAGAAGATTTAGACAATGGCTTGATTTGTGGGGGATATATTTGGCAGAATTGAAAAGGTGAATATTAGAATTGTAGCAGGGAGGGGGACTGGGGGCAGGACAATAGAACCACACCAAAAGATCAGCTACCATATCAATATTACAGAACATTATTATTGTTTCTGCTAGTAGAGTCAGTAAAAAGCAGATCACGTTGAGTTCTTTGGCGGATGTGCCTGGCAGCGACGGAGACACTTTATGATGAAGTGAGTGTTGTGAAAGGGCTGTATCAGCTTCCAGGAAACTAATAAGACAATTGCCTTAAAAGACGGCCAGCCAAGGAGCCCTGAAGCTCAAGAAAAACTCCCACAAGAGCAAATTCTCTTTGTGTAGTGTCTCTTTTTTTCAGTTCATTGTTGTTGAATGTTTGCATCTTTTTTCAATGCTTTACACTTGGACTCCAAAATGTATTCTCATAGGTTTATTTTATTTAAACTAGGTAGAATCCATACAAACTAATGATGCCAACATGTACTATGTGTCTTTAGAATAAGTTCAGCAATAGCAGTCTACATAATCTTTCAATATAGGGCCACTATAAATACTACATGTGAGACCTCGAGTTAAATGGCAATGCTTAACCAGATGCAAGTCCCCAATCTATTATCGTAGTCTTCTAGATGAGCCATGCTCAGGCTAATTCTGCCGTTCCAGCACTCCATTGCCCCCAGAACTTAGGCTGGGTACTAACGTGCAGTGGTTCTCATCCGATAAGTGACTCAGGGCTGATATCAGACAAGAATCTGGTGTGTGTACAGTGCTCATCGTTCATGGTCCGAACAACCGCCCTGGCAGATCGACGAATGATGGACGACGAAGGATCGTAATGAAAGTGACGGGGGGTGGGAGAGCACAGTGGGGTGCCACCTTATTTTCCTCTTCTTCCCCTCTCTATAGAGCAGAATGGTGCTGTATCTACACCACTCATTCATGCATTGTGCAGTTGTTAGTGCTTGGAAAGGATTGTGAATGATCCTTTCCAACGACAATTATTGCAGGTGTGTACTTAGCCTTGAGTACGCAAGGAATCGCCTTTGAGGTTTCGAGGATTGGCAAATGACCAGCAAGTCTGCTTGGCAGACAGGTCCACAGTAATAGCAAAGGCTAGCAAGTCATGGCAAATCATTGGCAAAAGTGGGTTAGAAAACAAAGCCAAGCTCATTCATGGTAAAGTGACAGGCCAGGGAAGGTATCCAAGGCACACACATGGCAGGTGAGGTTGGTATATTCCTATACCTCCCAGGGCTCAGACATTGCAGGCAGCAAGGAAAACACAGCTACTTGCTGGAAGACTACAGGAAACAGCAAAGTTGGAAAATTCAAAAGTGCACAGATTCCCTTTGCTGGCATGTGCTCTTCTGGGAATGCTGGGTAATATATCACTCTGCGGTGAAAGGAACCAGAATGCAGAGTGGTTGCTGTATGTTGCTTGGTTTCCCAATGAGATTGAAATGAGGGGCAAATACTGACTCTACGTTTATGGTGAGCAAACTTTTAGCTAGAAATAAAGGTGGGCACCAAATATTGGCCATAAATATCTTCAAATATCCAATGAAAATACAAAAACTTCTTTTCAATCTTTTCAATTTTGCAAGAATCAATTTCAATGCTTTTAGTGACCCTTGCCTTTGCCCATGCAAAACGCAGCAAAAGGGGCATCTGCTCACTCATCTTTACTGCATGCTACATGCTCAGCATTTCAGGGTCATCAAATATGGCTCAATTCCCTTTTGCTCATGTGACAGCACTGGTGCCACACCCATAGCTTTATTTCAGCTCCAAGTTGGATTTGAGCATTTTCTTTTAAAGGAAGATATTTTTGCATGTTCATATTTCAGATAGACAAAGCCATTTTACATCGCCTTTAATATGAAACCAACCTAAAACCATTTTAGCTTCTTTTTAAAAAACTAAGCATGTTGGAAACTTATTTAGCTAAGTAAACAGAATAATCTAGACTTCCATCTTGGAGATGAGAGCTATAAGTAGATGACCTGGAGGATTATGGGTAACATGGTGGTTGCACGCTAAAGTTAGAATTCTTAGAATTAACACGTGTGAATCAGATTGACAGATATAAGCACACAGAAGCATTGCGTGAATGAAGTTAATGATAATGAAGAATGAGGTTTACTATAAGAACTAAATCTTGCAGAAACCAATCAGATTTCACCTTTTATTAGTGTGATGAGGATGGAAAATGAATAATTGCTGGCTGTGGCTTTTCTATTAACATCACACGTCTCTCTGACTTACTGAAAGGTATTTGTGCATAAAATGAATGAGTTTAATTTTTTTTAATGCTGAATTGGCTGGAGTTACACTTGAATTGCTGTCTTCTAATTCAATAAAGCTCTTCAAGACTGGAGAAGAGAGACTATCATGGGAGAACCTAGGTGATCCATCAAACCTGGAATATGTTTCTTAAAAATAATTTGCTATTAGTTGTCAAATGTTTTTAATCTTGGACCAGATCCATTCTAGGTTTGCTGGATCACTCAGGTTCTCCCATGATCTTCTCCTGTCTTGTAGCTTTAATAAATTAGGCCCAATGTGTTTTACAGAGCTGAGCAACTAAAGCTTAAATTCTACACACAATGAGTCAGAGAAGCAACTTGCCATTACCTCGCCTATCCCCACTTGCTTGATCTTTTTCCTAAAAGGCTCCATGAAGTTTTCTGTCTAAGGAGCCAGACTCAAGGAAAACAGCTACCGGTACTGCTGGGTTTTCTTTTTCAAATCCTTAAAGTGCAATGCAAAACTGGATTCGTAAGACAAAGTTTCTTATTTTTCAACAACACAAAATGTATATTCAACTGTAAAAATGTAAAACAATGACTCCCTCTAAATCTGCAGTTGTCTGAAGCTTGATCATTCAGTTTTTGGTAGAGTGTTAGGGTCTAGGGTTGGGCTCTTCTAGGGAAGCATGACATGGGATCATCTGAGACACAGAGTCTAAGTGACACTCAGTCTCAACCAGGACACCCCACAAGGGATAATGGACCAGTAAACTTAGAGGCCGTCAGGCTCTTTGCTGCAAGGTGTCACTTGGTCACCGTCCTTGCAGTCATGTTACCTGTGGAGAAAGGATGGAGAGGCTTCAGTGGGAAGACAGGTGGCATCAAGCAGGTAAGAGAAGGAGGCCATGATGAAAAGTGGTCAGAGCTGGTGGCAGGAATGGATACTCCAAAGTCCAGGCTAGAGATCAGGGCAGGTGTCAGGTAAATCTGTATCCAGATCCAGGCAAATGGTCTGGGCAGGTAGCGGGAAAAATGTAGTCCAGGTTTAGGCAAATGATGATGAAAAATTTTAGGCAAGAAATAATCTAGGTCCAGGCAAATGGTCAGGGTAGAATAGTAATAATGTACAAACACTGAATAGCAAGGTAGCTGGTGCAAATTCACAACACCATCCACTATTGTTGATGAGGCTAAAATTGCCTTTGCCTCTAATAAAAGTGTGTGCTTGCCCACCTACAGACATGTAAGACCAGGAAGTGTGGCTGCAAGTGACAGAGAGCAGACACTGATAGCTCAGCAGGGAAATCCGATGGGGGGCACCTAGGGACACTGTGGAACAGTTTTAGCGGGGGGTGCTATGACACCTAATATTTTCTAATAACTTTCACTATTTTTGGTGATATGAATGCTTACATTTCTATGTCTGGGCATTTTTTTTAAAGTGCAATAGAAGAGAAAATACCAGGGAAACCTGAATTTGAGATTTCAAAGTTGGCACGAACAAAGCTCTGTGCTATTGTGGGGACATTTTCATTTTGGATTCCCCAATAGACTGAAAGATGTCAAGTGTTAACTCATATCTTATTTTTGAGATTTTACTTTTGTGTGGAATGTCCTTTTAAGTGACAGAAATGCAAATTATTGTTCCAGTGCTTCGAAAATTTGACTTGGTCCCAGAAGACAGGCTAATTGTCGATGATGGGAATTCAGGAACTGCAGAATCCACACCAGTGAAGACACAGAAGAAGACCCTATTGGAATGTATTGAAGGTAAGTGTTAGCACAAAATTTTGAAATGTAATAAATTCTTATTTTAAGGGACAATTTTTTAACATTGGGATTCATCTCTGAGTATTTTAATCATTGGACATGTTAATGAGTTTCAATTTTAAGGCTCTTTATCGTGTGTTGATGTTCCAGGAGCAATGCAAGATCACTTGTTGCAGGACTAAACCTCACACAACTTTTCGTGCTGTCTTCTTCTCCTGTACTGAAATCTGAAGATGTCTTATCAACCCTATCTCAGTTCTCTGTGCACCTCTCTGCACCTTAACTAGACCTTAGCTCTAAACGTAACCAATTCCAACACTTGGCCTGGCTTGACCAATAACCTTAAGCCCAAAATGTAAACCTAACCTACATTTCTCCTTTAGCCTGAACTTCTCCTTTAGCCTGAACCTCTAAATTTAACTCTTACCTAACCCTAATCATTTGTATTAACCTAAAGCCGCATACACACCTACAATTATAGTCATTGGAAAGGATCTTTCACAATCCTTTCCAACGCCTAAGCACTCCACAATGCATGAACCATGCTGTACATACAGCACCGTTTTGCTCTATACAGAGGGGAAGGCGAGAGCGACAGAGCGGCATCCCCTTCACTTGCATTACGATCGTTCGTTGTTCAACGTCTGTAGATCCGCCAGGACGGTCGTTCTGACGATGAACGATGCGCGCTGTACACACTTAAGATTCTCGTCTGATATCGGTCCTGAGACGATTATCGAGGGAGAACCATTGGAAGTGTGTACGTAGCTTTACTCTTCAATGTTATTTCTTGTCCTAAAATCCCTGTATGTAGCCCTTGGCCCAAACCAAAAACTTAAACACAACTCTTAGAATAAACATGATCCCTGACAATGTAACATTGCCTAAACTACTCTGAAGGTACTGACTGGTAACTGACTGAACTTGACTCTGCTTAAGCTGTATTTTTTTTATTATTGCAGATTGTGCAAAGGATGAATCGTGTGACTATGTAGCAGTATATGGGAACGGCACCGGTGTGATTTGTGAGCAGTATAATGGAGAAGGATCAAATATCATCTGTAGCACCAATACTCAGGTATTATCACTATCATTTCTAGTAGTAACAAATCTGTAAAGGGGAATGCTAAGGGCACTAGACACTACTTGGTTCCTTTAGTAATAAACATTTTACTGTAATATGTTGTTTTTTTAATGATGAATAAACATGGAACACTGGACAATTCCACTAAACACGGTAACACAACAGGAACTTACGTGGCCATTTGGCCTTGTCTTCTAGTTTTTAGGCACCAAATGATTTACAATTGAGTAAAAATCAAATCCATTTCAGATTCATTACCAAAGGCATATTTCATTTTCCATTGTTTAGTCACCTAAAATCTGGGAACTGGAAAACTAATTGAAATAAATAATATTGCAGATGGAAATTGAATACATCTATTTTTAGGCAAAATTTAACCACAAACATGACCAAGTAAAATGATATCTTTTCTTTGGAAACAAAAAACTGGTTTCAATTATTTAAATTGCCAAATTGAAGAACATAAAGACGTGTACACAGGATTTTGTTGTCAGAACTTTTACTCTTAACAGTGTCCATGATAGGATTGTACTCATTACAACAAACATACCTTGGAAAAGAGGAAGGGTGATTAAAGTGGCAACTACAGAAGCAGCCATGTAAAACTCATGACAACTGAAGGTGGAGTCACCAGTACTCAAAGTATTCTTGCTTTGTTGTAACAGCACGTTTGAAAGGCCAATGTTTCGGGACAGCACAGGATCCCTTCCTCAAAATTATATAATTTTGTTGCCATGAGTAAGGGACCCTGCAAGAAAGCAAGAACCCAGTACTTGGTGACTGGTGTGCTGGTGACTCTGTTTTCATGAGAACATTTACTCTACACATATAAGGGTACAAAAGCAGCTTGAAGCAGGTTGAAGCAACGTAAAATGTATGTCCGAAGGAGGTCACTGCAAGTCAAATACATTTGTCAATGAATTCTAAATATTCTTAGAATGGTCTGAGCTGATCATAAATACAGACTGAATGCATCTAAAACCGAACCGTATTTCCCCATCGACAATTCTAAACACATTTGTTTCTTTTTTTTAAGTCTATGAGATAGCTATTAGGTTTTCTTTTGCTATTTTAAAATTTTAGGTGGGCCTGCTGTTACCATTTTTGCTATATGGGCCACATATATGTTTCGGTGGCTGTTTCTTCAAATGCGAACAAAAAATTAATGTAAAAAATTAAATTTGTCTGACTTTGGATTTGACTGTTAGGCTAAGTACACACGTCAGATGATTTTAGCCCAATATGAACAATCTGGCTTGCCTTCGGCTAGAATCTGAGGTGTGTGCAGAGGTCTGAAGCTGTTTATGACGGATTCAGGAGTGACCGAACGACAATACAAGTAAAGAGAGTAAAGTACAGCTTGCTTGTTCTCTCCTCTCAATAGAACAGAACGGCATTGTGTTGTACAATGTTAATTTTCTAATTATTACACAGTATTTAAATAGCGCCGACATATTACTGTGCTGTACAAAGTCCATAGTCATGTAATTAGCTGTCCCTCAAAGGAGCTCACAATCTAATGTCCCTACCATAGTCATATGTCTTTAATACAGTCTAAGGTCAATTTTTAGGGGAGCCAATTAACCTAACTGCATGTTTTTGTAATGTGGGAGGTAACCGGATTACCTGGAGGAAACCCACACAAACACCAGAAGTACATGCAAACTCTAGGCAGATAGTGTCCTGGCCGGGATACGAACCTGGGACCTAGCGCTACAAAGGCCAGCGTGCTAGTCTTTTTAGCCACCATGCTTCACATTTGCTCATCTGTCACTCTTTTGTTTCTGCAAACAAGCATGAAAGATGGTTTCCTGTGATAGTATTTGATCATGTGTATGTAGCCCTACATATGTGCTGCACAACACATCTCAAAACCCCTAGTGAAAGCTAAAAAAATATTTTTTACTTTATTGAAATATCAGATGAATGCATGGATTGTCTGTAAAGGTTCCCAATTATCCAAGTCAGGGTATACCTAATAGTAGTTAGTCTCATTGGAAAGCTTTGTTTTTTATTGGACCCTCAAGGAACTATATTATGGCTCTATAGATAACTATATTACTTTGTGTGTCCTGGTGCCCCTCTCTGCTTTACTGTTTTTTGATGAATATGTCCATGACAAGAATTTGAACAGAGACAGATGCTTGGGGTAACAGTCACATGTCTTCAACATTACACTAAATCCAAACCAATATGACTAACTAATCCTAGTTAATTAGATGGGTTGAACAGTCAGACTGGAATTTGTGCGGCAGGCCTAACTCTTTCTGTCTATGATGGATATGCAAGACTACTGATTTATGTCTATTTATCTCTAAATCAGGTGTATAAATTCGATATAGCAACATTATATGGCCAGTAGGTTGTTAAAACCTGACCACCATGATAACATGAGCAACTATATTAGCTTCCACTCCTCTAAATGGGCTTTCCCAAGGTTTTAGATCAGTGTTTCTCAACCTGGGTTCCTCCAGATGTTGCTGGGGGTTCCTTGAGCAATGAGCAATTTATGCCTCTCAGTTTAACTGACACCCAAATTTTTTTTCGGCTATCTGTAATGGTGGCAGCTTAAACAATAATCCCAATGACCAATCCTGTGTTAAAAAGACAGCAGAAACACTGCTTTAGAGTGTGTCTGTGGGGATCTGTGCCCATTTAGCCAAAAGAGCATTTGTAATGTCAGATACTGATATTAAATTAGTCCTGGCTCAGAGCTGGAACTCCAATTTATCCCAAAGGTGTTTAGTAGGGTGTAGGTCTCTCCATTTTTTTTCACAACAAACTCATCCATGTCTTTATAAAGCTAACTTTGTAGACAAGGCTTCAGGCATGGTGCAACAGAAAATGGCCTTCACCAAATTGTCACCACAAGATTTAAAGAAACTAAAATGTATTGATATGCAGGGGAATTAAGAATAACCTTGGCTGTAACCTGTACTAAATAATTGAGAGAGGTTGTAACCTTCTTTTGGACATGTAATAGGTGTGATGGTCTGGTGTCCACAAAGATTTGACCATAGAATGTATCATGCCTCTGGCCTTCTCGCGAAAATTTCTTCGAACTTCCGATGGGTCGGCGAACCGATTTCGCAAAACCATCAGAAGGTTAATTACCCCCGGTGCACCGGGATCACAGTGGATTCTCAGGGTTGCATTCTTGCACCCCCGGAAATCCTCCTGTTTGTGATCCCCGGAACCAGTGGTTAATTAACCTCTAGTGCCTAGGGATCACAGTGCCTGGGGATCACAGTGCCTGGGGATCACAGTGGAACTGCAGATGAACTCTCAATGGAGTTTCATCTGCAGTACAGTTCAGTTCCCACGGTCACCAGGCTGATAAGTACATCCCAGTGACTGTGGGAACTGAACTGCAGATTAACTCTCAATAGAGAAACTCCATTAGGAGTTCGCCTGCAATCACAGCTGATTGGAGGCAATCAGCTGTGACCGCAAATTTCCCATGGTCACCGGGCTGAACTGCAGATGAACTCTCACTGCAGAAACTCCATTGAGAGTTCATCTGCAGTTCCACTGCTATTTCCAGGCACTAGAGGTTAATTAACCTCTAGTACACTGGGATAGCAGTGGATTCTCAGGGCTGCATTCGTTCATGTGTGCGATCCCCGGCACCAGAGGTTAAATGGGAAAAAGTCTCCCCATTCAAAACCTCTAGTGCTCTCTGATTGGCTGAGGAAAGCTTTCATGCTTTTCAGGCTGCATTCATTGATCAGCACAGCCCGTAACTTTTTTGTTTAATCTTGTTTGGCGAATTTTGCATCGGCCATTCTCGCTTACAATTTCAGTAAGCGAGAACGACAGAATTCACCACAAGATCAAGTTTTAAAAACTCGCTTGCTCATCCCTATGTATCATGCAACCAGCTAGTCCACAGCTCACTGTGTTTTGCATAATAAACACAGGAATTCACATTCGTAAGCACACCAGAAAAGCTCACATTGGGGTTCTGCCCTACATGGGGAACTCTCCTGTGATTTTTTTTTTGCCATTTAGCAACATTGATATCTGTGCATTGATAACTGTGATAACTGTGTTCTCCACATCACAGCTATACATGCATATTCTAAAATGTACCTTCTTTTACCTTTATCATGCTACTAACTGTCTACATATGCAGCCAAAAATACTTGTTAAATACCAACCAACTGAAAGTTGGTACTTGCATAGAATAATTAGTGGTCCTAATGTATTATACAAGTTTGGCAGCAGGTTGTTTGGCTACCATGAGTGGCCATAGGTAACATCAAAGATCATTGAGATCAAAATAAGCTCAGCTAACATAAGAACATTGCTTGTAATTACCAACCCAACAGAATGGATGCCTAAATAACTGTCAGTGAAACATATATCAAGGTAATGATCCTGACTTATCAAGAACCATCCTGCATTTTTTCATAATCTAAGCTCTCATCATGCCTGAACTTCTCTTTTTCCAGGTTCAGACTGCTCTGGGGAACTCAGCTGCCACCAGTATGGAGGGACTCCGATGCCAGCATAAAGTCAAACTGACAGCTATAAAAGACATTTCCGTGTACAGAAAGAAAGGTCAGGGTCACTATCACAGCTCTGTTATCACAGCCATCATCTGTTTACTTCTTTTTCATTTAAGGCTTCTAATTTCCTGTTATTAATAGTGGTAAGAGGCTGAAATTTTCCATTTTCGCTGATGGTTGCCCTGGGCTAATGAACAACTTTTCTGTTGCTTTCTGTTCTTTCAGTTCCTGTTAACAGAACTGTTCGCTCTGTGCTTCATGAGCTTATCCTTAAAGTATATCTAGAGTATATTTAAAAACAATAGATGGAATAGAAATAATACATTAGATGAAATCCCCTCTGTCCAAAATTTTGGATTTACCCTCTCTTCTGATCTTTAGATCTCCCCAGTGGGAACACAGATGGTAAAAAAAGAGAGAAAATGTAGAGAAAAGAGAGGCTTCCCCCTCCATATAAAGAATGCTTAGAGTGGCCGTGTGTAAAAGATTATTGATTAATGAATACTTCTACAGTCAACAAAATTATTCCTGAATCCTCAGTACAAAGGGAGTACAACCTTGGACTTCCAGTGAAGTGACCTAAATTTCACTTCCCAAATCCTACTATTCCCACACCCTACTATTAAATATATTGCTGAAACCCCAACTCCTTTGCACCATTTTTGTGTATTGTGCTTTCTGAATTATGAGGTGCTCTTCTTTTTAGGGTTGCCCTTCTTTTAAAGGTTTTAACCTTTCCATGCCTTATGCAAAACTAAAAGAAAAAGTTTGCCTTCAGATAACCCCATAGAACCTTCCTACCAGTTTAACTGATTAAATACTTTAGTTTTGTACTTATTTGGTGTTTACTGCCACAGTTTTGAGATAAACTCTACCAGCACCTTGAATGTGGTGCTAAAAGCCAATCAACAGAGGTGTGCACAAAAAGGAAAATGAACACCAGAGCTGAAAATCCACATTGCCAGTTATACTGCAATTTATTTTACCTTGGTTAGATATATTTACCAATATTCCTTAGGAAATTCTACTATATTTTGGTTGTTCATTTTGATAACCTATTTGAAATACACTTTTAAAAAGAACTTATTCCAACTATAGTCTTCCAAATATGCAAGTATGAGCTCTCTGACCTCATTTTCTGACCTATGTAAACCTATGCAAAGTGGCTATTAAAATAAATGGCGGCATGGACAATTTCAAGTGATCATCTGATCTAACTATGATGGTATTGTCATCACTAGATCATTGAACCAACACTAAACATTTGAAAGTTCATACTCACTAAGTATTTATTGCAAAAAGAATTCTTCAATATTAGCCCCATGATTTTATTTATTATAAACTGTATATTGCTATATTAACCTCCCTGTCGGTATTCCCGGGTGTTGCTCAGGGTAATTTTCAGTACCAAAAGCGGTATTCCTGAGCCACACCTGGAGCGACATTGTAAAGGGTTTACCTGGTCCCCATGAGCCTGCGGCATCCTCCAGCGATGCCCGGCCTGCATCTGTGTCCCCTGGCCTCGCGTCCCCGTGTGATTAATGGGACGTGTGTGTCAAGTGTGTGTATGCTGGGGCGAGGTGCACTGGGGGGCATGACCTGGCAGGAAATTTAAAACCATATGCCGCTTCGACATTGAAAAATACAGACATAATGGAAAAGCCAGAGAGGTGCAAAAAGCGGTAACCCCGAGCCACACTCCGGGTAGCCAAAAGCATTAAAAAAACACACTTACCTTGTCCCATAGGTGTCCCCGGGTGTCCTGCTCATTCATACCTGTCCTCAAGCTGTGTCCTCTTCTTGCAATCTTCTCCTGGCGAGTGCACTGACATTCTCCAGGGTTTCCCTGATGACGTCGGGTCATGTGTCGGTGTGTGCAGGAGGCGCGGTGGGAAATTCAAATTATTTTGTATTGGATTCAATTGGATCAATAACTGTATTGAGTCCAATACAAAAATCTTTCTATATTATAATATATATAATAATATAATAAAAATGTCATTATATATATATATATATATTATATATGCTACTGTACAGTTATATTACAGGTTTCAGTATTTTTATGCAATCTTATTTTAACAGATTTTTGTGTTTTTTTTAATTTAAAATTTATTATTAAATTTATTAAATATTGGACATATTTCGGTGAGTTATGCCTAAGAATTATAGGCCTAGAACGTAAAATAAATTTTCATGCAAAGCAATGTACCGCTTTTTGTATAAAAATACAGACAGAATCGGAACGCCAGGGGGGTTATTAATCTTGAGGTCAGAGAATGAAGGAGAGGAGCCTTTGCCCCTGAATATTTGAGTTTGTGCAAGGGATCATGCAAATCTGCTTGATTTATTTCTTAAATGGTATAAGAAAGGAAAGAAAGTGAATTGAAATCTGTCAAATAGTGATCCTAATGATTCAAACGTTAGTATTTTTTACACTTTAGCTCATTCAGGTAAACTGAGTCATCTTTTGAGTCATCTTCCCTGTAGCAGATGTAGCTATTCTATTGGTCACAGCAAAGATTTTGCTATCCAGATTAGTCTGTATTGATATACTTTTGTCAATCCCAACCAAGTGGATTCAACCTTGTTATTTGTACCTGTAAAACAAGAATAAATTAAAGGGAGAAACAGAGTTCTACACCAAGACAGGAAACTGATTTTATTTTGTTATTTTACCCAGGAGAGGAATTTCCATCCACCGGTCACAAAGATTTTAAGCGCACTGACTTTGGGAACGCCATTTCTGGCGTGTATAGAGCAACACTCTTCCCAGGAAGCAGAGTCAGTTTAACAGATGGATATTATCTCTGTCGTCACTTGTGTGGACAGGACGCCTGCTGCGATGGCTTCATACTGAGCAAGAATATATTAAATAAAGGTAACAGCACCGAAATATATAAGACTTAATCATGTACAAGTGGAAAGTGGTGGTGAAAACCAATCAATTCATCTGTTACTTATCTGAATGTACTTTACACATCATCATGAGGATGAGGTTATCAAATGCATTTTTCATTCTGCATCTTAATATTATCAAAAAAGCAGTTTGCTATATTTAGCAATTATTTCACTTCTGGTTTACAAATAATTTTGCTTAAAGCGGAACCAAACCCACAATATTCACCTGTCCCCATTTTGTCACAGGGTGCCGCCATCTTCTTCTTTCTTCATGATCTATGATCTATGGTCCTCTTCAGTGGCCATGGTGGGACAACGGAACTCTTCTGTGTGAGTTCATTCAGTCCTGCCAAGCACAGAGGAAGCCAGGATTGCTGGGTAAATTGGTAACCAAAGCTTAGTTGCACATGCAATTGAATTGCATCCAACTGCAAATGTTCCTGATTATAATAAAGCCAGTTCCATCTAAGATCAAGATCGGTCTACTTTTGAGCTAGAGCTCAATTATTTATATAAGTGGATGGGAGCCACAGACGCAGTACACAACAATGCATCCCAGATTAGGTGCCATTCACTGTGCGCCTCCTAAAGCAAATCTATACTCATTGTTGGATTGTGAAGATGGGCAACTGGATATTTATAAGCACAGAGTAACCTTAAAATCTCCAGGTTGATTTAAATAACACAATTTAATTCAGTTATCTTTTTAAAAAAATCTCCAACTACAGAGCAGTCAGTTAACAGATGTAACCTATTTACAGGTGAAAATAGAACAGCTACAACATTGTAATTAAAAAGGCTAAGGGCAGGTTGGTGACCAAGGTATGTTGATTGGATGCAGTGGAAAACAGTCACAAACATAGCATTGGTCTTTGACTTTCAGGGATCTCTTAGGTATTTGGATCACAAGTCTAAGGAGAAATTTAATTTTTTTAGCAGATACAACACTTTGGTCCTGATTTATAGTTCTCCAAGCCTGGAGAAGAAAAACTATTGTGTGAGAACCTGGGTAATATGGGAACTAGTGGCAATGAATTTTGAAAAATCCATTCCAAGTTTGCCAGAGCATTCAGGCTCTTCCATGATAGTCCATCTTCTCCAGTCCTGGAAAGCTTTCTTAAATTGAACCCATTGGGCCTGATTTATTAAAGCTCTCCAAGGCTGGAGAGGATACACTTTTATCAGTGAAGCTGGGCAATCCAAAAGGCCTGGAATCGATCTGGTCAAGGATTGAAAACATTTGCTAACAAAAATTCATTCCAGGTTTGCTGGATTCCCCAGCTTCACTGATGAAAGTTTATCCTCTCCAGTCTTAAGCTGCGTACACACTTCCAATTTTTATCGTTGGAAATGAACGACGAATGAACGACCAACGATCGATTGGGCAAAAAATCGTCCGAAAAAAAGTAACCAACGACGCCGACGAACGAGGATAGTCGTTGGAAATAAACGACCGGACCGGCGGATCGGATTGGACGACGATTGTTGACCATCTATCGTGTGTACGGTCGTTCATTGATCGTCCATGGTCTGAGCATGCGCGGTGAACGAACGTTCGCTCACTTCCTGTGGTGCACGTCACTTCCTGTATCGTTCAAACGATCGCATCTATCGTGTGTACAATATCTGCGAACGATCGTGTCGTTATCTGTATGTACAGGATCGGTACTATACGATCGTTCGCAGATATCGTGCAGGATCGTTTGTCGTTCGTTTACCAACGATAATATTTGGAAGTGTGTACGTAGCTTTAGAGAGTTTTAATAAATTAGGTGTATTGTTTATATGCATTCCAAGCTGTATTTAGGTAAAGGAAATTCCCAATGCTGAAAGACGATCCCAGTTCTGGAGGACATGCAGAAATGTACCCTATACTGGAGGAACTTAAAGTCCTTGTTCTATAGCTGCAGCCCTGTTTTAGGACCTGATCTCCACAGGTGGGCTGCACGGTGCAAACATTAAAATATGATAAAATATTAAAAAAATAAAAATGCCCTCGTTGCTTAAAAAATAACTTTTATTTCTAGGTTGTGCAAATTTCGAGAAAGCACTCCCCTGATCTCTACCTTGTCATCTGGTGTCTGTGTGCTAACTCTTATTATGTTCCCAATATGTTATTACATCTGGGAAAGTTTAATTACTTATTATTCTAAACAAACAAATAAATGAATCTGAATATTGATGAGTAAAGAGCTTTATAAAATGGATTTTTTATAAGACTCAACTAAGTTACAAACAACTGCATAAATATTTCAATACAACACATGATTTAGGTTAAAAAGCTAATAGGCTACAAAGACTTTACATGGACTGATATTCATTGTTCCAATCTAGATCAATATCTTTATTGGTATATTCCTGGAAATCCATCGGTGTCACGTGAGAGCAATAGATGATGTGTAAATTGCTTAATTAAAATACACAATTATGAAAACAATTAAGTGCTGCCGATTATGGAGTATCACCAAACAATACAAAGTTATATAACACTTGGAGCCTTTAAAGAGAAATAGGATTTATAGGAATCATAGAGTATCATCTGTTTCCCTTATGGTATAGAACAGGAAATTTATTGATGTGAATTTTGTGTATTAGAGAGATCAATGGGCATTCCTATGAGCTTTTGATGTAGATAACAATGCTGAATGAATTAAAGTGCGGTCAGGTTCAAATACATGGTAAACAAACTTGAATGCTTAGGTTTAGTAGATGACGATTGTGATATACTGTATTAGCAACATTTGTGGATATCTGACCATTATATTCATGTGAGCTTGTTGACCATCTTATTCAAAACCACGTGTAATAATGCTAAGTTTCCTCCCCCAGCTTACTTATAGCTATCACAGCTTTCACTTTTCTGCAAAGACATTCCACAAACATTTAGTGTGCATATAGGAATCTTATTTGACCAAAAAATCATATTTCGTGGTGTTGAATGAGAAAATCTGGCTAACAATCTGCAATCCAATTCACACCAAAGGCGTTCAGTAAGTGGGCTCTGATGGCTCTGGTCTATCAGACCTGTGGGAGAACTATTTTCAACATGCACACAGCCTTTGCAGCTGACCCACTTTGGCTCAGGCTGCAACTTACCCCTTTCTCAAAGACAAATGCCTTTTATCAGCAGAGGTTAGGTGCCCTAGGGCCATGCTTAAATTCTGGCCTGGAAAAGGGATGGCGTTCCTGGTAAACCAATACCTTACAGCACACTCCGAGCCGGGTTCCCAAATAAAGTACCATCTCTAAAATCCGCCCCTACCTGTCCCCTGAGACCACCAAACTCCTTGTACATGGTCTTATCATCTCTCGTCTGGACTACTGTAACCACCTCCTCTCTGGTATTCCACTAACCCGACTCTCTCCTCTACAATCTATCATGAATGCTGCAGCCAGACTCATCCATCCTTCCCTCCGCTCCTCTTCTGCTGCATCTCTTTGTAGTTCTCTCCATTGGCTTCCATTCACCTTAGAATCAAATTCACGCTCCTGTGCTTTGCCTTCAAATTCCTCCACAGTTATTGTCCCACTTACATTTTTGACCTGGTAAAAAAATTCTCCCCCAGCCGCTCTCTCTGCTCCTCCGATGACCTACTAATGACTTCCTCACTCATAACTTCATCACACGCACGGAAGACTTCTCTAGAACTGCCCCGACTCTCTGGAATGGTCTTCCTCGTCCTATTTGGCTTGCTTCTACTTTCTGCTCATTTAAAAGAGCGCTCAAAACCCATTTTTTCAAACTTGCCTACCCGTCTTTTGTACTTTGAAACCATCACTACTTCCCACCACTACATATCTCCCATCCTATTGTGTGATTCTTCCCCACCTACTAGATTGTAGGCTCTTCGGGCCAGAATCCTCTCCTCCTCCTGTGTTACTGGCTCTATTCGTCTGACATTTACAACCCCTATTTAATGTACAGTGCTGCATAATATGTTGTCCCTTTATAAATCCTGTTTAATATTTGTAATAAAGTGGCTGCAATTCTGAAGCAATACAGGGTCTATTAGCCTTACCTAACCATGGGGAAGAAGTGCAATCACCTTGTATACAATGACAATGGTAATGGGACTATTGCAGGGGTACTGGGCAGAATAGTTATGCCTTGTCCCTCTATGATATGATGCCACTACATCATCCTTCAGAATCAAGAATTTTAGGTGAAAATAAAAGATTGGAAAGATTAGCACCCAAAAATCCCAAAGTTGCTTTAAACGTCATACGATGGAGTGCTGAATTTTAAACATGTGATGAGTTCAATTGAAAAAGATTTTTATACAATTCCTATCATTTTGTTCAAATGGACATAAATGTGATGACACAGCATTGTCTCCAAACATTTGGAGATCAATGGGAAAATGTAAATACAGCATCCATTATGATTCAGTAGCTTCCCCTTCCTCATTTGTATAATATATTCTTTGTATAAATTATGTTCTGCTTTATGATTTGTGATGTAGGTACCATTGTGTGCGGATTGCTCAGGACCCCAGATGTCTTGCTGTGTAATAAAGATGACTGGAGCAGCACGTCGCAGTTTGGTGGAGAGGGAATTTGCAGAGGGGTCGCATCTAACAAACAGAAGAAAATGTTTTCATTCTTCTTAGGAGGACAAGAGTTCACTGGAAGTAAGTTATGAATTCATTTTCATGTATTCCGGTGTGGCTTCCTTTAGATGGAATGTTTGGGGCTGTACACAGGACTGTATTTCTCATAGGGCCACCTAGGCTGTGTCCTAAGGTTACATGGCAATGAGAGACGGCGTATGTTCAGCTCCAAACGCCCCTATGGCTGAGATTTCATCTTGGGGCCCAATGCTGCAAATATCTTGCTTATTTTTTAAATATATACATTACGTATAATGTAGGGGCAGGTGAGCTTTGAATTGAAATGTGATGGGCAAAATTTTTGTTTAAATGTCAAGGGAAGAAAAACTCTTACCCTTGAAGTGGATCCACCAACCTACTGCAAGGTTTAAGTGCTCGCTTTGCATTCCTACTTACTGCGTTAGTTGTATATGCTCTCCTTTGCTATCCAACACTCTTGTTTTGTGCAGGGACACTCTGGTGCCCAACTGCAATAAGTTGGTGAAGGCCAAAGGCTATAAAGGACCAATTGCACTTAAAGAAAGAAACCTTCAGGGGAAGGGAATAGGGATAATCTGATTCATCCCCTCCCTGGCAAAACCAGCAGGGTCCCACTGGAAGTGTGATGACTTTTTTTATAAGATAATTTATTTATTTAAGATAATGGAGAATCTCTCTATTATGTTGATAAACAAATCTTCTTTGTAAATAAAAGGAACATAGGGCAAATCCACATATAAATGATATATGGTATATAATTATATAAAATACAGATGGACAAATGTCTAGCAATGATTAGCTGTGTGGTTCACATGGCAAATACATAAATAGATTCCTACTGAACAAACCTTCTGTGAGTTGACTCCAATTTATTTCAATTGAGCATTCAAGAACTACTTTAGTGATTTGGTTTCTTGAATGCAAATTACTTTTTTAACTGTGCAAAACCTGCCTCTAAATTGTATCCCTATTGCCTTTAAGATGTCTTGGAGGAAAAAGTGATACTGTATTTCTTTCTATTAAAATAATTTTATAGCACAATATCGTTTTATAGATGGATATATAAAATATATTTGCTCTCTTGCAGGCTACTCTTTGTTGTCTCAGAGTATCGGTATGGTGGAGTACAGCACAGAGCTGACCGAGGACATCAAAGCAGAGATTCAGTCCATATTCACTGGTTTCCAGAGTGTCTTCTTACGCACAGGTAATGTCTATAGAGCAAACATGATACCCATATGCTTGGAAATGAAAGGGTAAGTGCTTCTAAACAGCACACATTTGCATCATTCCAGGCTCCTACTTATCAGAACTTTTACCAAGAACTTGGCTCACTCTATAAAATCAATAAGCAAACATAGGCTGCATCACCGCTTTCCTAAAAAAACGATATAAGCCTTAGCAGATGAATGACCCACCCGGAGCAGGCTCCTGCACTGACGCGTTTCACCTTGTTTATGGAATAAGTCCAGATATTGAGTGAAAAGTGTCTGAAGAGGACTCTATGCTCAACGCAAATCTGTTGATAATAATATATTTTATGTCTTTTAGTACAAATGTTGTAAATGTTTTGCTTTACTAGTGCAGTGTGTGGATTGTCTAGTCAGATTTTTTTTATTCTTTACATGGCGTTTCACTTTACTTTAAAGTTAATACTCAAACTCAGTAGGAAGGAGGGGAATTCATCATAATGGATCCAAACAGCAGATGTACAACAACCTCAGCTCATGTAGACATCGCACTAATTTCTTGGGAGATGGAAGAAACCAGCAAACACTGAAATATCAATATATATATATATATATAATAATGGGTTTATAATTTTAGTTAGTTATATTTCTGTTGTGTTGTAGATATCAGGACTGCAAACAGTGATTGCCCACAGAGGAACCCCAAGAATACTTCATTTATTACAGGTATTTGTGTTTTCTATTGCTTTCATTCTCTTATTTAAAAACTTCTACAAATATTCAAATCAAACTACCACCATTGGTGCACTGATGTTTTATATGAGGCTTGTCTGGTGCTGATCTCCAATTTGAACCTGATTTTCACCCTAATGTTGGGAAACTTGATTTAACAGCATTTGGTTGCCCAAAATGTATCAAAATTGCTCACAATTTTGAGATTGTAGCACTGCAAGATGAAACTATTAACAATGCATCTTTTACAGATAGGAGCTAGAAGAAGGGCATGCATATGTCTACTATTACAGGGTACTTCTGGTTTAAGGGGACCCCGTAAACCTAAAACTTTTGAAAAATTAGGTAGTTTACATGCTTAATTGATAGCCCAGAAAGTGTAATTTCTGTAGCACAGCCTCCTTACTCCATGAACATCATACCCACCCCTTATTGGTAATGTCTAATTGCTCTCTTTACTAGTCCAGCTCGTCTACCCATGATGATTCCAAAAAACTTTTTTTGTAGCTTCCTGAGATATGAGAGAAATTGAACACTAAAAGGGTCACTTGAATGACAACTCTAAATCTGACCATCACATCAAAAATGGAGGCACTCTGCAGCAGTCCCAGGACTTTTTCATATCTATACATATAATCTCAAACATTTATTGAAGTGAATGGTTTGGCAACTGGGTCCCTTTAAAACCTTTAGGCCAATTTCAGTCTTGGATTAGGAACAATGGTTCCTGTGCAGCTTCTGTGGGCTTGCACCTTGCTTGCTTGCACAGTTGTGTGTTCTCTGAAAGAACCAGCATTTGCACATCTTACAGCAGGTGGTATTAAATGGCTCACTGCCTACCCTATTCATTCTTTATGGGCTGCCGCAGGTGGGACACTGCACCCAAGGGCATGACTATGCATCAATTGGACATAACCTAAAAGTTCTTTTAGGGTCTCTTTAACCTCCCAAGTGGTAACCCCCAAGCCACACTCGGGGTAGTTAAAAAAATAAAGCCTTACCTGGTCCTATCGGCATCCTCCAGTGTCCTGCCATCCTCTGGCCGTCTCCTCTTATTTGATCTGTCCCCCCGGCGAGTGCGCTGACATTCCCCGGGAGTTCCCGGTGGCGTTGGTGCATGCGGCTGTCACTAGGGGCATGGCGAGAATTTAAAATTATTTTGTATTGCATTCAATACAAAATAACTGTATTGAATGCAATACACTACATTTATATGTCTAAAAGCGATAGGTTGTCTTTCTTGAAAAATTATTTTACAGTATGTTATAATAGTATGAGTATAATAAAGTTTGAAACACAAAATCATGTCAAAGTTTATTAATACATTTATGAATAAATTTATTTTTTAAGGTTATTATTTTGACATGATTATGTTTTTCAAACTTTAGTATACTCATACTAATATATTATACTGTAAAATAAATTTTCATGAAAAACAATGTACAGCTTTTAGACATATAAAACCGGACCACCTAGGAGGTTAAAGTGTTATATATGGTATGGTTTGAATTTGATGGTTTATTTTACTTTATTGGCAGGCTGACCAGGACTTAGTACCTCAATGGGGGCCAAACTTCTGTTGCCTTATTTTCACTTCCAGTCTGTTTTAAAAGGACATTATCTGTTCCATATCTCTGCAGAGTCTGTACAGGACTTTTTCCTTCCTGTGAACAATAATGAAGTTGTGGTAAACCCAGACATTGTACTGGCAAACACACAGTACTGGATTTCCAAAGATCGTTACACACCTGAACAAGCCCAGAATTGGTGTCTATCCCGTGAGTAACACTTTAAGCCTCTGGATATAAAATATAGAATATACATTTATAAGATCAGCATCTTGTATGAATTGATCATTGCAAAGCATGTGATTATATTTGTTAGTTGGGGAAGCCCTGTCACTTCTTTATCTCAGAACAAGTCAACCATTCCAGGTTATTTTATATTCTGTGTGTGTATTACTTTTGAAATTCCTCTTTGCTTCCTCTCCAGAGAAGTATGTTAGTGGAAATCTCCCAAAGTAAGGAGAATTCCTCTGCTAGTGTCAATGAAACTGGTGTCCCCATTGAAAGGTCAATGGTGATGGTCGCCAGTACAAGCAGAGGGTTGAAAAATAATGACATAACAGGAGGGCTAACATTTCCCAATTTCATCTAAAACTAGAAAAAGTTTTTCTTAGAGATACATTTACAGCCAACAAGTAACGCTTCAGATTAGCCCAGACTTATTCTAAATGCATTGCTAAAAAAATCCAAAACCCAATACAGTAGTCTAAAGTCAAGTTAGGCAGAATTAGTCAGAGCTGTGATTTACTCCAGCATTATTATGTATTCATACTTGCTGTAGGGAGATTCAATCAGGGAGATAACAACATGAAAGCTAGCAAAATTTTCTGTGCCCTGTTTTTATGAAGCCCAAACCACTCTGAATACTGTGCCTATTTGCACCTTGTCTTTTATCAATTTCCCAATGGTCCTGATTTATTAAAGCTCTCCAAGACTGAAGAAGATAGACAATCATGGGATAGCTTGGGTGATCCAACAAACCTGCAATGGATCTGATCCGGGATTGAAATAATTTGCTAAATATTAGGTTTGCTGTATCACCCTGGTTCATTCATGATAGTCTTTCTCTCCAGTTCGGGAGAAGTTTAATAAATCAGACCCATAAGGTCTGGGAAAGTTTCAATAAATACTTGGTAATCGTGCCAGTAATGTCTACCTAATGCCACTCTTTGTGAACACTGATCCAATGAATTCAAAGAAGTGTCTCTTGTGTAGACTAATGGTACCCAACCTTTTGGAGCTCACAGACCACTAAATGTACAGACTCTGGACCGTGCATGTGTGGGGAGCGGTATGTCACTCAATGGAGAAGAAATATCCCCCTGAGTGACATTATGATGCTAGAACCTGACCAATTTCAGGGGGCGGGTTGTGTCCAGAGAAACAGCTCGCCCACCGCCCTGAGCCTGCAATCTATACGGGGACATGGTCCACGGCTCTGGCTGGTGCACTCCCCTAAGCGGGGTCTTTCTCCTGACCCCGCTGGGGGGTGCACCGGCCAAAGCCGCGACTCACCTGTCAGACGGCCAATGCCCACTATTAGGCCGTGGACTGGGGGTTGGGGACTCCTGGTTTAGACTATGACTGCTTGTACTACAGTCACATGAGAAGATGTTGCAGGATTAACAAGCCTGTTTCTTGTCTGAATTTTAGATCTGTTTAGATTCAAATATTAACTAGCAAATACATTTTCATAGAAACAGCTAAATAAGTAAAATCAACCAAAAATCTAAAATAGCAAAAAAAGCAAGACACAAAACCATGCTTGCAGCTTGGAAGCGCTTTATTATACACACTGGGCACTTGACATCAGTACAAGGATTAGAATGTGAATTTTGTGACCTCCAGAAGCTAATTTTGTGTAAACAGTTCAATTGGCAAAAATTAGGTGACTGTTACTCCAGTGAAATCAGAGAACTTTGTCTTGGACAATGAATGGTTTTGCATTCTGTGGAGATGGAAAATCTGTTTTGTCTACTTTCTCTGCAGGCTGCAAGGAAGAAGAGTCCTGGTGTCGTCTGGTAGATTTACGTGACTCGATGAAGGAATTCTTTACGTGTATCATTTACCCGGACGCATGGAATTGTAATAACTTTACTGACTTCGTTCCAGCTAATTGTGACATTATGCTCAACAATAAACCCCAGAACTTATATCACAGGAAAGGTTTGTATGAGTCGCAGCTTATTGTATGGGGGGTTGGGGTGCAATATTCATACAGATAATGGCACAAGAAGAAAAATATGGACACTTAACATTCCACTGAGCCTCAGGACTTGATGGAATAACTCCCATGCACTGGTAAAATTGGTTCCAGGGAACTGGATTATTCTTACCACCAGGAACTATGGAGGTGCCCAAGACCTGGTCACAATACTTCCCAATGGGTATCTACAGCTGGGTAGAATGGCCTAGGGTAAATCGCTGTGAATAAAGTTACCTTCCTACCACAAAGATGAGAATGCCACCTTGGAAAAACCCAATCCTGTAGTTCTCAATAGCCCTCTTTACTATTTTCCTTTCTTATCCCAACCTTTTTCCTCCTTTATATCGTCTAACCCCTCTTCCCCCCACTACATCTGCTATACACATTTCCTAAACCACCAAAGTTTTATAGACAAAACCCAATTCATAACTCCTTCCTAATATTTTCACAATCACTCCTAAATACAGGAATCTTGCTTTATTGTAAAAGCATCGTCACAACTATGTTGCCTTGAGGAAGGGACCCTTCAAGGCCCGAAACATTCACTTTCTTTAACATGTTGTGTTAGCACTTCTACAACAAAAGGAAGAATCCTGTGTTTTAGAAAGTTGGTGATTTTGTGTTTTGTTTCCATGAGTTCTACATAGTGCCGTCTATGGTTGTCATTTCAATCACCCTTAATCTATTACTGGATCTGTTTGTTGTACGAATCACATATCTCTCTCTCTCTTAGGATTTCTTTCCAAGCCACTAAATTTCTTTTGATGTTGGTGGTTTACCAAACCCAGCTGTATTGCAATAGATTGTGTTTTTAATGTTGTAGAATGCTAAGCACAAACTAATTATTATGTACCAAAATAGCTCATGTGAAGAACACTATATGAATGATACACTAAAGTAATCCAGACACTATTCTTCGAGAAATTAATTCCCTCTTGGCAAAGGATAATTTACTTAGCTTGGTGAATACGGTGATGATTTGCAAAAATTACCTAATCATGTGCAAAGAAATCTGGAAAAAAAATGATTGGGTAGTTGAAGTTGGTGAAGATTCATCTAATACATTGTCCTGGGTAATGTATGCTTTGCAAGGGGATAATTCAGTTTACTAAGTGAAAAGCCTATATTCATTTAGTAAATCAACCCCATTTTGTCTCATTGGGCATTGGGGGATTTATTAAAGCTCTTCAAGGCTGGGGAGAATACACTTTCGGTGGAGCTGGGTGATCCAGCAAACCTTGAACGGATCTGTTCCAGAATTCTAAACATTTGCTAGCAGGTTTGCTGGATTACTCAGCTTTACTGATGAAAGTATATCCTCTGCAGCCTTGACGAGCTTTAATAAATTATACCCATTGGGTTTCTTAATGTAATCTTTATTTATTTTGGGCATTGTCTAGGTTCTGTTATGTTGCTCCTATATATATATTGCCTAGTTATATTATGATGGAAAATAGCTGGTTGGCTCAGATGTATCTTTATTAAATAATGTAGAATAAATTGGAGCTATATGTGTTGATTTTTAGATGTTTTACCTTTATGCAGAGACTGTTGGTGACAAAGTTAAAAACTTCTACTTATCTGTGCCATACCGCAAGCTGGATGAAATCACTGTGAGAAACCGGATAACAATGACTGGACAAAGTGTTTCTAAAGGGTAAGTTGAATATCCAAAGCCACTCTAAAATCAGCCGTGCCTTCAACTGAAACACCTTTGTCAATGAAAGTGCTACTTTGGGATAAATAAAAAATAATATATAAGCAAACAGTTAAAATGACATTAGCATAGCCGTCTTTGTTTGTTGGAATCCCCTCATAACATAGTTTAAATACCTGTAATCCTTCTACATCTCTTAACAGACGTGTCCATCAGATATTTCATATACCAGGGTTGGGACGAACCGTTTATCACTGATGGGTGCTTGCAATGGTCAACATTTATTAATGTGTTCTCTTCCCAGAAAAGTAAATGCTGTAACTGCTTAAAAGGTGTTAGCTGGAGTACCTCTGTCTATGGGGTGATTTCACTGCAGAATAAATATCTTTATGACCCTGTTGCAGCATAAAGAAAATAACAGATCTACTTGCATGATCAGATGGTAATAAAACTATGTTATGGGGAGGACTGGAATTAGAAACTTTGGTTTCATTTCATGACATTATCTTATTAATGGCTAGACAGTCTCATAATTACTGAAATAACTTGGTTTTTCTGCGTCACTCTCAGATTTTTCCAATGTGAGCTTCAATGTGATGCTGACCCATGCTGCAGAGGGTTTGGATACATACAAAGACCAGAAATACAAGGTATGTGTGGATGTTAGGGTCTAAGAATCATAGCAAAACAAATCAGTACATCTCTTTAATACATGCAAAACCTAAGCTAGTCTTTCTTGACTTTTTTAACATGGAGGAACTCTTGAAAAAACTTTTTTGTCTTCTGGGAATTTCTTGTATAATTGCTGTATACAAAGCTCACAGTACATTATTGTGGTGATCAATAGGAAGAATGCTTCTTACATAACCGTTGAACATTGGGAAGGCTGCCAGCCTTACAGATAGCCAAAATGATCATTGCTATCAAGTAAATTGAGAGGCACATAATGCTCATTGCTCAACGAACCCCTAGCAACCTCTGGAGCAAGGGTGTAGTCACAAAAAAAGAAGGGGATACGGTACGTGCCCACCCCACTACACCCCTGCCTGTGTCACTCAAAGGGGAAGACACCCCAGAGTGATGTCATGATACCAGAGTCCACCCACTCTACCATCACAGGTCTGAGCCTACTATGGGAGAGTGGGCGGGTTGTATTCAGAGAGACAACTCACCCACCGCCTGCGATCAGTACAAGGGACATGGCCAGCAGCTCTGTCCAGTGGGCCCCCAGCTGGGTCCTTAACCTGACCCCACGGGAGTGGGGGGTACTGGACCGGCCAGAGCCACGGACCACCAATGACTTCTTTGTAAAAAAAAGGGAGAATGCGTGCCCACTCCTGAAAAAAATTCCCATCCGTGCCCGCCCCACTACACCGTTGCTCTGGAGAAATCCAAGGGTTCCATGGGAGCCTGACTGAGAAACACTGACCTGAGCTATGAGAGCGCAGCAAAACTTATATTGTCCTCATTTTTTTTCTTTATTTTGGGTTTGTTGATTTATAGCAGAGAAAGATGTTTTATTTTGGAGAAGTTTACTCTTGTTTGTGAGCAACTTAAATGTCAGGAATTGTTTCTGGTAATTTATTCCAACTACCTAATCCTGAATCTCCGTCTTTCTCAATATAACAAACAAAAATATGAAATGGTGGTCTGAGTGGGACAGTTTTACCTCCATGAGTTAAAAGAGAAGAACCTGAGCAGGGTGCAGCCAAAGACCTGGATATTTTTAAAGCTTAGTTTAATGCCTTGGAAAGATAGGGGGAACACATAAACACGTATTTGTGAATATGTGGGAAAATCATAAATAGGGAGAAGGGATTGAATGTGCCAGATAAAGATACTAGTAATAAAGTAAATATATTAGTAACTTTACAAATCTGAATAAGTTACCATTCTACTATATATAGCAATATATATCGAACACTAATAAATCCTAAAAAGTTTTAGATCTGCATTTTCCTGAGCTGGAAGTAAAATGAAGCCTGGTTTGAATGAGCCTAAGATGTAATAAAATGAATCTTTTGTTTGTTTTTGGCTCCGAGCTAGGTTTCTCAGGTTTACATCTCTTATTTAGGCAGATCTGAGACCAGGTGTGCTACACAGTACAAAGCGCTCTATCTCCACTGCTGCAGGATGTTAACTGAGTCATTGGAAAAGCAATGTGCTTAGTAGCTGCTAATCCATCAGTACAAGGTAGATATGTAATACGCTGAATCTGCTGCCAAAACACAGGGCTTAGAAATGTATACAGAAAAATAAAGACAATTGTTTGACATCTTACCTACAGGAACACAAAACACGGTGGTGATGGCTGTTTAAAGCAAAACTCACACACAAAAGAAAAATATAAAATAAGTAGCTCAAAAGTAAAATACAAATGTGCAGCCTTTGCCACAATTTTGCCTTCCATTTGGCGTTTCCCCATGCACTACCACCCACCACTAAACATCACCGACTTTTCGGGCTGAATGGCAGTCATGTATACAACTCACTTCTCTAAGTTTAAGCTGTCCTGAACCTACCCCCCGAGCCGGGCTTACTGTAATACTAGGCTAAATTTTGTTAGTATGTTAATATGTTACCTCAGTTTAGTGGAGGAGTAAGCATTTACCACCATTGCTGCTGGTCATGATGAAGAACAACTTGGGACATCACTGGACTAAATATAAGACAACTAGTTTAAACGTATGTATTTTTAATATATAGTCAGCAGCATTTGGGGCATCAGAACTTCTGGCGAATGGATTAAATGAGTGGAAATGCCTAATAAGATGCAATAAAACCCTTAACTTTTATAGGCAAAAAGCTTTGACTGCATTTTATTATTATTATTATTATTAATATTAATAATAATAATAGTAATAAACAGGATTTATATCATGCCAACATTAGACAGCGCTGTACATTAAATAGGGGTTGCAAATGACGGACAGATACAGACAGTGACACAGGAGGAAGAGAGGACCCTGCCCCGAAGAGCTTACAATCTAGGAGGTGGGGGAAGTAAAACACGATAGGATGGGAGATATGGAATGGTGGGAAGTAGTGAGGAATTAAGAGACAGAAGAAGATGGGTAGGTGAGGTTGAGCATTGGGTTTTGAGTGCTCTTTTAAACGAACAGAAAGTAGGAGAATAGCACGAGGAAGACCATTCCAGAGAGTTGGGGCAGCTCTAGAAAAGTCTTGGAGCCGTGCTTGTGATGAGGTTATGAGTGAGGAAGTCATTAGCAGGCCAATGTAGCAGCGAAGAGAGCAGCTGGGGGGTATTTTTTTATCAGGTCAGAAAGGTAAGTGGAGGAATTTGAAGGCAAAGCAAAGGAGATGAATTTGATTCTAAGGTGAAATGGAAGCCAATGGAGAAAACTACAAAGAGAGGCAGCAGAAGAGGAATGGTGGGAAGGATATTCAGCATTCAGTCTTTAATCTCTGTTCTGCTATACCTTTAAAGGAGAGCTCCAGAACACTTTTTTCCATCTTATACAATCTGCCACAACAATTATATGGAGCTGGAAGGTCTGCTTGTACACAAACTAACTGATTTTCAAACCCAGACATAAAAATTTGTGGTCTATTCTCATGCTTCTTTCAAGAAGAATTACAAGTGACAACTGAAATCATTTAGTCATGGTTCTGGCACACAACATTTTTGCTAGAATCAGAAAGTTCACCTCAACCTCAGCCTATGCAGACCCCCTTACAGTGGCAGTGTGGAGGTGGGGGGGGGGGGGTATTAAGGCTATGCATCCACATGCTAAATGATTGTTACCCGAGGCAAATGATTGTGATGTGTACAGCGTGGCAAATAATGAACAAACAAGCAGGGAGGACCACTGTATTTTCTTACAAGGGAGAGCACAGCGGAGTACCACTTGCTTATCTTTTCCACTCCATAAAACAGTGCTGTGTGTACAGATAACATCAAAAATCTAACGCATCTACATAGCCCGAGGATACTACTTTATGAAGCATGTGCTGTGTAACTTCCTTCCCTGCTTCCCGGATCACCTTTCACGTTTTAAAATCACATGCAGTTTTGAATGGATTGGTGACTGACCCTTTAAGTCTGCTGGGTTAGGTTCACAGTAAGTTAAAGTGCTCTGTTCATAAATATGTTCAAACATATGTGAGCAAACTGCCCACTCCGCAAATGCCTCGCGATTTGTTTCCACTCCCACCAAAAATATCTCTGCAGACTGAAATTTTAATTTTGCATAGGGCTATGAAAATACATGTTACACCTGTGTGATATTGCTTGGCTCTAATGATTGGGTACTGGAGGACACAGCACTGAAATGAGGGAGGCCTTGTGATATGATTTAGCTAGAAGAGTATTTTGTGGATCACTTTATAAATCGCTTTACAAAAACATGCAGTTAGGTTGATTGGCTTCCCCCAAAATTGATATTAGATTGTGGTAATTACAAATGACTATGGTAAAGACATTAGATTGTGAGCCCCTTTGAGGGACAGCTAGTGACACGGCTATGGACATTGTAAAGCGCTGGAATAGAAGTTTAGGTCTTTGGGACAGGGGTAAGGGGAAGTTTAAACCCTACCACACTACTGTTTCGGGTACTTTTTGGGCTATTATATAATATACCATGCTCTGTCACCAAAATATAACAAATGCTTTAGCCATTACATTGCACTGTAAGCGTCTTCCTGTTTTCCTTATATATCCTTTTTAACAAGAGGTTTAGTGTTTTATTTCT
Source organism: Pyxicephalus adspersus (assembly GCF_032062135.1). Taxonomy (NCBI): domain Eukaryota; kingdom Metazoa; phylum Chordata; class Amphibia; order Anura; family Pyxicephalidae; genus Pyxicephalus; species Pyxicephalus adspersus. The sequence continues at coordinate 8,905,646 of NC_092862.1, read as the reverse complement.
TTGGCAGTCTGCACTCAATGAACATATCGATATTTGGGATATTTTGGGATCGAATAATCATCTTGAGTTTAGAAGACTGCTTCAATTTGTGTACTTAAAATGTCTTTTGTTCCATTTATTTTTAGGGCTGGAGAGGATCTGTTTAACTCTGTCCAGTTTAGGTGTGCAGTCCTGTCTTGATTACACACAGAGCTCACTAGGCATTACCAACTGCACTTCCCCTAATGAAGGAATGAAGACGGCTCCATTTGGCTGGTATCAAAAGCCAGGTAAAATGTTATGTTATGTTGATGTTAATGATATGTTTATAATGGGCCATGTCATCACTGTATTTATTATCTTTAATTATATTTTTTCTCTCCTCCTAAAGAAGTGGCCGCGATCTACGAAACGCATCGAGGATAGCATGTCTCTGTTAGTTGCTAGAGAGAGCATGTTTGTATACATGCTAGTACTTTTGTGTTTTTTTTACATAAAATGTTTTTATAAGATCATTTGGTCACATTTATTAAATCAAATTAATTATAATCATAGTTAAAAAATATTTTGAAAAGATAAACGTTAAATATATGGTGCCTTTAAAGTCCAAAATGTATTTTTGAATGATTAAAGTAGTCATTTGTATCGGGATGCGGCACATGATGATAAATTCAATGTAGGGAACCTTTACAAGATAGTTACAAATGTACAGGTAAAATTTGTGTCAGTTTCTATCTAAGAAAGTGTGATGTTCTCAATTCTGTTCTGTATGTAGTTGTAAGTGTATTGCAGTGCACAGTAACACACCAACCCTGATCCATTCGTGTTGCACTGACAAGCAATTTTAATGCTATCCCAACACACCCTTGAATAAGTGGACAATGCAATCGTGGTACAGCCTACTACAAAGTACATGCAATGAAATAATGCAGCACATGAATGAGCTACTTTAAGAGATTTCTTAAGAAGGCATTAAGGAGGAGTGAATCTGAGAGCTTAAATTTCTATGGACATCTCTGCAAAAATCAGAAAGTTTTGGCGTATTTTTATGATTTTGGTTAAACGTATTGGAATCAATGGGATTCTTATTGGTTTTTAAAGGTTTCATGGGCTTTAAATTACTTTAGGCTGCTACTAATTATTCCTCCCAAAAACCTGACCATTTTTTTTTTGGGAATCAATTGCAACATGGTGCCTGCAGACAGAGAAGTGATTGAAGACTTGTTTTAAAGTATTTTGTACTGCTTGTTAAGAAAATAGTTCAATATCCATAGCTTAGCCATAGCTACTTTAAGTGTAGGATCCATATGTATATTTTGCATTGTACTTGTTGTCCTGGGGATGTATTACTTCCAGTCAAGGTAGTGATGGAATTGGACTAAAAGCAGTGAGTGTTCAGTGCCCAAAATACATTTTTATTACCCTGATTGCTCTTTTTAAATCAATGCATATATTTTCTTTGCAGATGATGAGGGGTCGGTTCCGTCAGGGTTGTGCCCATTAGCTGATGTCCTTAAGATCACCAATCCAGGTAAACATAATAGTATATTGGGGTCAGTTCACTAAACAATATTCTTTTACTTACACAAGGTTTTATCACATTGGTTACCTTAATTTATTACCATCACAATACCATATCATTAAATTGTCCATTGTTGCTCCTGCACCCTGCCGGAGTTACTTTTGGTGAGGCTTGGGTCCCGTTGCGTTTCTAGAATCACCTAAAATTGTTAACATTTGTTTCTTAGGAATGGGTAGGTGGGCTACAGCAGAATGAGACTTTTCATGCAAGGTCTGCTGTAAACAAGCAACAAACTAGTAATTAAAGGGAGATTCCATGTTGTTTTGTAAATGCCCATGTTTGACATCCTTCTTCCCTTAAAAGGAATAAAAGAAATTTAGTTTTGGAAGAACTCATTGTCTAACAGTATCAAATATCAAACCACAATCCTGTTGCTAAATAGTCAGACGTAAACTCATAGCCACAAAGCGCAATAGAAGAGAGTGAGAGGTGATGTATAAAACACATCACTGGGAGATGGAATAATATGAAGCTTTGCTGGTCGTTCTCCGAGTTCCTAAACACGACTCTTTGGTTATAAACACATTCACAACATTTCACAAGAGTCAGATAAAGTATAGCCAAGTCTAAGGATAAAACAAAACAGAATTGTATATAAACTGCAACCTCTAAAAGTGTTGCAATATAATGCAATATTATGCAAATTTGTCTTGCAAGGCATGGGTATAGACCTATGAACCCCAATGTGGAATTCAGACATGCCCTCTCCCTTCTGTGGCAATTCTGGATTGCCACTAATGATGTCTGAGCTACAAATATTTGGGCCTTAGTGTAAATTTTTGACAAGGACTGTACCGTTTAAGATTATACCCTTCAAACTAGGTGCATCAGGATCTTATCTTCACATGAGAGTGCCCCTTTACATCATAGTCCCCACTTCATTTAAAGTCCCACTTTCACCCCAAGACCCCCTTTTTTAAACAGCGTCCCTACTTTAAAATCAGGAGTTCCCCCAAACCTCTATTAGCTCAGGCCCTCAGAAGAACATCCGGCAGTGTAACCTCACCGGCTGCTTACTTGTAAACTGAGCCTACAGAGGAGAGAAAGGGGATTGGGTTTTAGGGTTTTTGGATAGAGAAGGATAAGGGTCATGGTTTTAGTACAAGGAGGGGTTAAAATAAGCAATATAGGGGTTGTTAGAATTTGGGTAGCTAGGTGTAAGAGGTACGATAGGAAAAGTAATATGTGTTATGGTCTGCTTAGCATAAGAGGCAGAGGTTCTACAAACCTTTTCTTGAGGCACCTGTACACTTGTTTGTAAGGTGTTATATTTGCAGAGATACACATGTTTGTTTCTATGCAGCAATTACAGAATTTAGGCCAAAGTAAAATTCTTTTGGTCCTGCAATCAAAATGGGCAAATACATTTTTGTAAATTTAGGGAATGAGACAGCTGTTTGTACTTCAATCTCTTGGGGTCATCAGCACCTATAAATGGCTTTGGCCAAGCCTGTAATGAGCTTCAGCGGAAGAGTGAAATAGAGGTTACTGACGGCTGTAATCATCTGACATAGCAGCTATGCTGAATTCTATAATTACACAGACAAAATTATATGTTGACGAGTAATTTTAGAACAAATAGATGCTTAAGAATGGCGGGCTACTGTTTTACCTTTTGCCTTTAACCACATATTGACACAGCTGGAACATGTGTATCCTGCAATGCAGGGACTCATTGGGATAAAGCTACTAACAAGTCTGTGTTTTATTTAATTTATGTTTGTACACTTTGTACTTGTATATTTGACTTTTTGCATTTATTGACTCCTTGACTTCTCTTCTTTTTTTTTTTTTCTTAATCCCCCTCCCTTCATTTTTTTTTTTTTTGTTTTTTTTTTTTTCTTAATCCCCCTCCCTTCATTCCTCTTCCTTCTTTCCTTTTGCCTAGGGCAATTTTGTGTATTTAGGGCGATTGCCCAAGTCCTTACATTCTCCAGGGCTCCAACTAACAAAATGGAAGGGATGCAGAGGCTTAAATAATTTATGTTTGTATTTTGGGCTCCTAACTTCAGATTTTTCCAGGACCCCATCTAAAACCACCCCTCGTTCCTTTCCTTCCCTTTCCATTTTCATCCTCACCTCTCTTCCCCTTTCCTCTCCTTTTCTCCATGTCTCTCCTCCAATTCATCTCTTCTTGTCACCTTTTCTCAACTCCACTCCTCTCCTCCCTTTCCTTTTTCCTTCCCTTCCCTCCCCCTCCCACTTCTCTCCCTTGCCCTCTTTCCTCCCCTCCAAATCTTCTTGTCTATCTCTCCTCCTTTCCTCTTTTCCCTTCTCCTCTCCTCTCCTTGCTTTCATCTCATCTCTTCGCCTTTCTTTATTCTCTACTCTTATCCTTTCCCCTCCTATTCCTAAAATTTCCCTATGTATTTATAATATTATGCTGGCACCATATAAATCCTAAATAAATAATAATAATATTAATGTATTTTTACTATTGCTTTGTAATAGTGCTGTTGGATGATTGGATAACCCTGGACACCAATGCCGTGACAATTGACCCCTTTCTGTCCAACTATGATGAGGTTCAGATCAGCCGGGGATTGTACAATTCTATCAGCACAGTGCAGAATTATTGTCTGTCAGGTAAAGTCTTCTTGGTGGATCAGCAAAGTCCTAAAAATGCATTTGTGTAAGAAAATATTACAGTGATGCATCTAACGGCGGTTAATAGCTACAACTTTAAAATCTGTTTGCACCATATATGTTTTCAGACAAAAGTGCATTTAAAATTAATGTGTAAAGGCAGCATTCAGATTTATTTGTCTGGAAAAAACCTTAAATGGGTCATCTGTTTGCCCTAGGCAAAACTGTTTTTGAAGATTTGTCTCTAGAATATGCATTTTTTTATACATTGTTATACATTTATACACATATCTATGTTTCCTAACGTACCAATGATTCTACCCAGCATGCATCTCTTCTTTTTGGACACTTAGGATAGGTTTGACTTTGGGTCACGTAAATTGGGTGTGCCAGATTATTTTCAGGATTGTAACCTAAGGAGATTCCACTAAATTCCAAAAACATACAACTTTTCTGATGAGCTATTGTTTTCACTGGCTTATATGAGTCCACAGTATATTCCTGTCGAGATTCCTTGAAAACCAGAAATGCTAAATTATGTTTTTACTGACACCTGAAGATAAAATAAAAAATTCCATTGGTGGCTGTGTTGTAATTGTAGGGAAAGCTTCCCTCCAAGATCCCAAACCATGGTTTAGATCTTTTAGGGGCAGCAAACAGGCCATATGATCCTGTAGAGATTAGGATAAGATACATACCACGTGTTTTCAAGATTTTTCCAATGTTGTCAAGCCCTGTATAAGGGAGCCCATTGGGACTTCCAAAGTGCATTGTTTTTTAACTGATGCTCTGAATGAGAAATGTATCCTGGACTTCGACTTCTGGGTTCTCTGTTCAGTATTTTAATAAAGAGCCCCTATAGCAGAGAGCTAGCTTTAAATACCTTTACATTAGAGGACATCCTCCATTGAGACATGTATAGTATTCAATACGTTTTTCTTTACACCAGGGGTCCAGTCCTCAAAGGCCACATACAGGCCAGATTTTAGTTCAACATAATTTTCTGATTCTTTGTAAACCACTTCTTACCTAACTGTTGTGTATTAGTGAAATACTAAAAATGTCTGCAAATCTGACCCTTGATGACTGGGGTTGAGGACCTCTACATGGTACTGTGGATTGAACAAGGAATCAAACACAGCCCACTACTTCCAATGGGAGGAGATATATTTTTTCCCGAACAGCTTTCTAATCAACATGTCCATGTTTGATTGTTCTGCAATCTATGGTTTGTTATAGTGCTGTTAAATAATGAATCAAAGTACCAACATTTCATACATGTAAGTAAACTGTAGATTAAAGCAAAGCCTTTATTGTATTACTTTGTCATCCTATGTGATTTCTCCGCAGAGTGTGCACGGGTCCCTACATGTGTTACAGCTACCATTAATGTGCTACAGAGTGCCATAAAATGTGCATTTTATCCAGAAACACAAAACTGCTACTGCAGTCTGAAAGGAAATCGCTGTCAGCTTCTAGTCCGAGAATCTGCAACTTACATCTTCAGGAAGAGAGGTACGGTGTGCTACGTATGGAATGCATGCAGAAATATTAGCTGTTCCTTGGAGCGGCTTTTGGTAGGAAAAAAAGTCTACTTATAGCAGTACACAAGAAGACATTCCAATATTACAGGTAGTCCCCGGGTTACATACAAGATAGGGACTGTAGGTTTGTTCTTAAGTTGAATTTGTATGTAAGTCAGAACAAGTACATTATTTTAATAAATACAATTAGGACACATATTTGTCTTAACATATTATTAGGCAGCGTGGTGTCAGTTACTGTATAAAACCTGACTGTGAGTAAATCACAAACAAAGCAAAAAAAAAACTTTATGGAGCCTAGACATTTAATAAATTCTGGTGCAAGCTGTACTTTGATATGCAAAAAGAAATAACTGCAGAATTTGTCTTGGTCATTAAAGAGTTACAAGAGGCTGCAGATCAGCTCACCCCTTAAAATCACCCACAACCTCAGCTGTGTTAGCAAAAGATTTCTTCTGCAAGTCAAGCAAACCGCCCCCCCTCCAAACCTTCGTCCTGCCCACGAGATGTCTGTTCGTATCTAGGAGTCGTCCGTATGTCCTTAACCCGGGGACTACCTGTAATGTAATTGTTTTGCTTATTTTTTTAGTTTTGAAACTTTTTATACTGCTTTATTGATAACACTGAACAATTCACATCAGTCCCCAAACCTAAAGGAGGGCATCATTTAACATACACACAATGGACCTGATTTTTTGAAGCTCTCCAAGGCTTAAGATAGACTGTCATAAGGAAACATTGGCAATCCAACAAATCTGAAATAGATCTGGTCCAGGATTGAGAAACTTTGTCAACTAATAGTAAATGATTTTTAAAAAATCCATTCTAGGTTTGCTGGATCACCTAGGTTCATTTATGATAGTCAATATTCTCTAGCCTTGAGGAATTTTAATATATTCATCTCAATAGGATCAGTTTAAAAGCCATGTATAGCTGAAAATATTTTAAGATACTATGCATAAAAATGTCCTGGATAATCTATAATGAGGTATTTTATTTCCACTGTCTGTATGGTAAAAATAAAATGAATATTCATCATTGAAAATAGCTTCTCCTAAGTTATTTCTTGTTGTGACAGCAGGTCACCTCCACCTGCTACTTTCCTAAAGTCATCAGTTCAGCCTTGTGCACTGGGTTCAATCAGTGAATCACAGAGTTACTGCCACGCTATTTAGATTTATCAGTGCTCAGTAGAAAAGAGCGTTACCCAACTTACCTTGCCTACCACTGCCATGTTCTTCAGAACATATGTAGAACAGCATAAAGTAAGTCAGCCCATCAGGTGAAGACCTGAACTTCTGATCTGCAAATTTGTCCCATATCTGTGACTCTGAAGCCTTTAAATTTTGTGTTGACTTTTTCAATACATTTTGGTTTTGACTTAAGCCCTTTTAAAAAAAATGCCTCTAAGTTGTTTAGTGACTATCGCAAACTAAAATTGAATTTCTTTAATATCATATTTTAGCTCCCATCAGTCTCCCGGCTTCAGTTATCATTCCTCAGGGTACTCTTGTGGGTAAATCTCAAGCTATTGTTATTGGTTCAGATTCTAAGACTGTGAATCAGTTCCTTGGAGTCCCCTATGCAGCACCACCTACCGCAGAAAACCGCTTCCGACCTCCACAGCCAAACACCTGGACAGGAACATGGAATGCCACCTCTGTCAGGTAGGCCATAAGTCATGTAAGTTTTTAATAGGAAGTATGTTGGAAGGAAATTGTAATGTAGTGTATTGTGTGATGAATGTACCCTAATTGTATTACTTTGGTTTTTGTGATTAATTATATTCAATCAAAAAATGAATCATGTAAAATGGAGCGTAGAGTGGGAAAATTACCAAATTTGGAAGTGTGTTTGCTTTGGGTAGCACTTTTTCTGTTTGCAGAGTTTTGCTAGCTTTAGTAGCTTTGTAAGAATATAGTTACTCTTTTGACTGAAGAATCATATGGTCAGCATGTGAAATGGGTACAAGGAAACTTCTCCCTTTTCTCAGCCTGGCTAAGAGCAAAACAAATTATTAGTTTATTAGCCACTGAAGGTTTCTAAAATTGTTGGATTAAAAAGAAAAAAAAAGGTTAGATGGTATATATGATGCAATAAATTCCTTCTTCCAACTGGAAGGGACTACTTAGTCACAGTAGACGCAATCGGTCCAGGTTCTGTAAAAAGAACATGCATTTTGACGTCCCTCTAGATGTGCAGTTCTATTGGTTAAAGTCTCACCATAACGTAAGATTCTGGTGGACAGTCACAAGGTCCAAAAGCCTATAATTTTCTCTTGTTTGGCCTCAACTCCACTATCCACAAAATCTAGCCTCTAACTAACCTTTTATACCTTTAAACTTCAAGGACAGGAATATGCAGCCCTTAACATTGTTGGGGTCACTAGATAAAACAAAATCTTGTTTTTTATAACTTGAACCAAGGAATTCCCCTTAAAGTACTTCATGGGTCCGATTTAATAAAGCTCTCAAAGGCTGGAGAAGATACACTTTCATCAGTGAAGCTGGGTGATCCAGCAAACGTGGAATGGATTTCTTTAAAGTCATTTGATATATGTTAGCAAATGTTTTGAATCCTGGACCAGATCCATTTCAGGTTTGGTAGAACACCCAGCTTCACTGATGAAAGTCTATGCTCTCCAGCCTTGGAGAGCTTTATTAAATCAGGCCCTATCACCCTCAAAGCCTATGTCCAACTCCACCTATACCCCAAAATCTCTCTTGTTCAGAAAAGTAAGTAGTAGTTTGCACAACATTCCCAAACATGGCACAGGGGAAGTCTTAGAAAGAGTGTAGGTGCATCTTGCTGGGGGTACCAAAATGGCCAGAAATGTCCCTGGCAAGAAAATTTATGTGCACAGTGTTAATATTATATAATAATAATAATATAATAATATTATACAAGTCGGAGAAAGGATATATCTTCTGGGTGCTCTATAATTTGTTTCATTGCTATTGTGTATTGTATTCATCAGGTCAAGCTGTCTACAGCCAGGAGATGGGAAGGCCCAGTACTCTTCTGTTAGTGAAGATTGCTTGTATCTCAATATCTTTGTTCCCCACACAACTGTAAGTTACTTTTAGTATTATGTTATACTCTCTGTAGGTCATTTTGGCTTCTTGATTTAAAGTTTTAAATAAAAACATAAATCTCACAAGGCAGATCCAGATTAGGGCTATAATGCCAGTATGTGACATTGCTTTCTTCATTACTTCCAAACACAAGATTTTAAACTGTCTTCATATATTTTAACACAATGGCATGATTTATCAAAGCTATCCAAGGCTGGAAGGTTACGCTTTCATCAGTGAAGCTGAGTGATCCAACAAACCTGAAATTGATCTGGTCCAGGATTGAAAACATTTGCTAACAAATAGCAAAAAACTTTGAAGAAATCCATTCCTGGTTTGCTTGACTACCCAGCTTCACTTATGAAAGTGTATTCTCTCCAACCTTGGAGAGCTTTAAATAAATCAGGCTCATTGTGTACAGTGTGTGATCCACAAGAAAATCAAACACTGTGTAGCGATCAATATATTTTGTTCTCAGTTACACTGCAGTTCATTTGGGTAATACACTTATGCATGCATTCCTGTTCTTACCTGTGCACTGCCATATTCAATGTCAAATAACACATAAACAATTGTGTTGCTTTTACCTACACATAACTCCAATGTGGTTTTTGCCACCATAAGTCACAATCATTTCAAAACCATATAAATGACATCCTTAGAATCTTTGTTCCCCAGTGGACTTGCCAGGGATCCATGACTCTTCAACAGGATAAACAACAACAGCATTTTGGGTCATGCTTTCAGTATTGCAAGATCTTCTACAGAAGGAGCTATTGTGAAGCATGTAAAGAAATAAACTGATCCACCATCCGATGTGCAAAAACTTTGGAACCTTGTCACAAAATCTATTATTCCTTCTCTATCTTACGTGGCGCTCAATCATCATAATTATTGTCTATTTTCCTATTTCATATAATGGGCCTGATTTAATAAAGCTCTTCAAGACTGATTTTCATGGAAAAAAGAAAAGGTTAATTTACTATCCTGACCTTCTGCCTGTAAAAAACAATTTCTTAACTGCCCTTTGGCCTAACTTTTACTGGTTCTCCTCTTTTTTGGGGTTTGATAAAAGAAACTTAAAAGAACCACCACTCCTAGGGTTGTGCACCTTGGTGTTAGTCTTTGGTTACCTTTTGGTGACAAAAAGATCTAAATTGTATCCCATAAACTCATTTAACCTAAGATATGGTCAACTCTGTACTTCCATTTTGAACAGAATAACTAATAGTAATTATTCACTTTCAACTAGACTTGTTGGATTTCCTATGTCAAAGTTGGTTCAGAAACATCTTCCAATGATGTTTTAGGAAAATGAATTCTGGTATTATATAGTTATGTAAAATGATTAGGAACTGCAGCCCCCGGTTCTTTGCTTACTATGAATGTTCTCTATCTGTTTACAGAGACCAAGCACTGCTGTCCTCTTGTACTTCCATAACAGTCCCAGTGACTACAGTGAGAATGGGCAGACCTTCATTGATGGATCATACCAAGCTGCTATAGGGGACATTATTGTGGTTACTGCAGGATACAGAGTTGGTGTCTTTGGTTTTCTAAGTGCAGGTAAATTGCTAAATTCTGGGCTCAGCATGGTCCATCTCTTTTCCAAAAAGTCCTTATTTTGGCAGGACAGTGCCAATGTTTTTGGTCAGTTGATAGAATTTGCATAAAAGGTTGCCAGTATTTTTTGACACTTCTTGGCATTTCTTGACAGTTTTGTGAAAATGATGGCATAAAAATGCATAAGGACTTCATATACTGTAGATGTGTATGGCCTGACCGCACGTCTTTTGTACTAGCCTTACCCCAAAGGGACAATAGCTATTATCTAGAAAGATCTATTTTCAACAATCGCTGCTTGGTGAACCATTTGGTATTTGCTGAGGATGCAGATCACCCATTTAGATATGATTTCTGGATTTGTCTGTATGTTGTTTGATTAGCTAAAGGCCAATGAATGTAAATGATGTGTAGAAGCACAGCTTTTATAGGGTGTTAATGTGGAATAATATTACCTCTCCTTGCTCCATGTTTGGCACTGACATCTTCACCAAGTGTTCTGGGTTTGGGTTATCCTAACTGCCCAGGCCATAATGGCATAACACTTTCTTTCCTAGACCCTGGGTATGCTAGGATTGTATTCAACAGAAGACTGAGAACAAGTTTGTTTCATTAGAGAAGGGACATTGCCTGTCCTTCTGCAACAAAATCTATTTACTCTCAATTATTTGTTTTGAAAGTTTTTTTTAAAAATTGAGAAATTGGGCCTGATTTAATAATGCTCCTCAAGACTGGAAAGTGATAAACTATCAAGGGACAACCTGAGCGATCCAGCAAACCTAGCATAATTCTTGTCCAGGACTGGAACCATTTGCCAACTTATAGCTATGATTTTTAGCAAATTTGTTTCAGCTTTGCTGGATCACCCAGGTTCTTCCATTAAAGTCTACCTTCTCCAGTCTTGGAGAGCTTTGATAAAGCCTGCCCAGCATGTAAACTGCCTATTCTGACTTGGTTGTATACCATAGATTTTCCCTGGTTGGTGTTGTGATCC
>NC_092862.1:8887127-8891239 GCF_032062135.1 Pyxicephalus adspersus | reverse complement strand
ACTTTATTTGTTTTCGCTACATTCACATATTCTTTATTTATAGTGTAGCACATAAGCTTATTTTAATAGGCATCCTCAGGAAGTCATTTTTGATTACTACAAAAATTAGGCATTACTTTAAAACCAACTTAAACCTTATTGGTGCTGAATCTCATTGTCTTGTTTTGTATCTGTTGGAAAATTATTGGTGAGTTCTGTTCTCCTAAACCTAAACAGGTAAACACGACATTCTCATCATTTCAGCTCCATTGTTCATGCTGTAAAATATCATAGCTGGTGAGTGAGAGTCATATCACTTGTGTTGGAGTGGAAAAGTCACCAAGGAGATTCTGCTGCCACTGGACATTATAACCCAGTTGGTTCCAATATTAGTATCAGCATTGCGAGAGTGGAGTAATGTCCAAAATTTCCTTTCCTGTCTGTCTCCCCAATGGAGAGATTTCCCCTTAGTTACCGTACAAGTTACTCCATGACAAGATTTTAGGGGGATTGAAGAAGAAAGAACAAACAGCAAAACATAATAAATGTTCTAACCTTACTAAATAACTTTTGTTGCTGTCTCCTTCCCATTACAAAGCAAGCCCTTACCCCCCGTCCTTATGACACTCCATCCCCCAGCACGAAAGTGGGAACATTTCTCCCCAAATAGCCACAGACAGCAATGAAAATCTTACAATGGAAGCACTGAAACTCCATCAAAAACTACCAAAAAGTTGAGCTCTAAGTGGTCTCAACCTTTAACTTTAAAAATCCACTGCAAATCCTTGTCATTGAAGGGAGAATTAATGAGTATTGACCCACAAGCAGATGCATAACCATATGTAGTTAGTCAATTAAATAATTCTAAAGTCATTGGGTCTGATTTAAAAAAGCTTTCCATAAGTGGAAAAAATAGACAATCATGGGAGAACCTGGGTGACTCACCATACTGGAATGGATCTGGTCCAACTAGTAAAATTTTAGCAAATGATTTTTAGAAAATCTGTTCCAAGTTTGCTGGAACACCCAGGTTCTCCAATAATAGACTATCTTCTTTAGGTTTGAAGAACTTTAATAAATCAGGGGCATTGTATACCAAGAATTCTCTTTGTTTCTTGAGTCCTACAGACATAATTTATGTCTTAATACTGGAAACCATGTTTCCTAATACTCTGTGTATCACAGTTTTCTCTCTGTAAAACTGTAAAACTCCAAAAAAGCTAGTGCACAACCTAAAATAATATTGCCAAACAATAAATAATATTTCCAAGCTCTCCAACAATTTCTGTAGACATGTTTAGACTTTTAGGTCTTGTGTGTGAAGCCAACAATGTAATAAATAGGCCTTCTTGTATGTCCTAAGTTGTGTAAAGGTACGTTTATAATGAATAGGACTTCTTTAATGTCTTGAACTGCATGAAGTCAAGTTTAAAATGAAGAGATCTTCTAGTAGGTCTTGAGTTGCGTGAATTCAAGCTCAACAGGCTTTCTTGTAGGCCTTGAGCTGTGTGAGGTTAACTTTACAATGCATAGACCTTCTCATTGATCTTGAGTTGCGTCAAGTCAAATTTGTAATGAGTAGGCCTTCTTGTAGATTTTGAGCTGTGTGAAGTCAAGTTCATAGATTTCGAGCTGTGTAAAAACTGAAGTCAAGTTTATAATAAGTTATAAGAGTCCCGCTCTCCTCATCTGTAGCTCCCTTCTGTGTAGCTTGCTCTATTGGACATAAAGTTGCTCCTGGTGTTCACAGAGGATATTATACAACTTTTCCGATTTGATTTCTGGTTCTGTTCGTTATCTGTGAGGGAATAACTTTCATCTTCAGTCAACGACAAATAGGAGGCAATGCTTTGGCGAAGACCATAGCTGAGAAAAGAATCATCCGTTTCTAAGGCAGGGTCTGCTTCGTCTGTGGCCAGTGAAACTCTGAAAAAAACAAAGAAAAAATAGGATCTCCTTTAATACTTTTAGGGATTTGTATTAATATGTTTAGGACTACAGCAGTTAAATGTTTAATATTTTTTCATTACTTAAATTGATAAATATGATTATTGGCATTAAATACATTATATTTACAGTATCTAAAGTCTGTTTTTTGAGTGCAAGTAGCCCTTCTAAAGTGTATGTAAAATAGGAGATTATTTTCGGGTGCAGGTTTTCAATTTTATTTTTTTGCAGTCTATGTTCCATTGGGGAGATTTTGTTTGGCTTTTCTATCACAGAAAGAAGTGAAAAAAAATCTTTCACAATTGAGAGGAAATCTCTTCCTAGTTAGTTGCTACTAGAACAATTTTCCCAATTGGACAAATTCCCAGCTCTGTAAACAATTGTAAATGGTAGAATTCCCTATCACTCTTAACCATAGAGGACAATAATATTCAGGACAGACACAAAGGTCAAAAAAAGTTTAGGCTCATCTTCACTTTTTGACCCCATGATTCTCTAACATAACCTGACTCACAGAATGTCATAATCACAGGTGGAAAAGTTGTCATGAACACACATGGTAATAGAAAAATGTTGTAACTTCCCCACTGTGTGGTCTGTCAGGGCGCTGTTCCGCTCGTGTGTTACATATTGTGTTACACGCATAAACATGTGTTGAATGAAAGCTTGAGGCACCACAAATTTGTATTATACAACATGTGTGTTATGTATAGATGTGGAGCCACCTTAAATCAATTTTAACTTCCTGTTTCCAGAAATCGGTAGTTTCTAAGAACTGTCCTAAACTTGAAACATTTGTCAAAGTTTTTTAATAGCCGATTTCAGAATGAAGCATATTTGATAAAGATTACTGAATGTTACGTAGATTATTTAAATAACTGGACTATAAAAACCACATGATCTAAGCATTTCTGGAGGAAAGATGAAGTGAAAGTGCAGAAAGTAGATAATTTCCATGGTGCCTCTCTTGTTTAAATGATAAATGTTACCTTATGGAAGGAAATACTTGGCTTTTTGGTTCTGCAGTTTGCACAGGACTTTGTCAGTTTTTCTGCTGTTGTATAATAATTTCCATGTTGCATGGACCAACGGTATTTCTACAAACCACAATTTAAACCAACCCCACTGATATCTCATGAAAAAAAACTTCTTACTGTTCTGTTCAGGAGCAAATTAGTAATTTTATGTGAAACTGGGAAATTTTTCACTTTGTTTAATTTTTGTAAGCCCACAAGAAGTATTGCTGAATGACAGACCCAAAAAAGAATGTAAAGATGCAAATATTCATCCTGTGGGTAATGGGGCATTTAGGTAGTGGCCTTGGTGTAGGAATGATTGCATTAGTCACATCTGCTTTGGACCTTTGCATCAAACCAAAACTAATCTAGGTGACTACCAGCCTTACTCCCATTTAAAGGGTGCTAATCAATCATCCATTTGTGCATGGAAGTTCAGAAATACTTTGTCTGCACCTGGTCATGTGATTTTCAACATTACATGACAATTACCCAGTGCGGGAGATGTAAAGGCATGGGTTCCTATGCAACTCTGCTTTGAAAGGGATATTTTTACAGCAGGAGTGGGGAGCTCTACGGTAACACATAGTGATTTTGGTTGGTTTCATGCTGGAAAGGAGGACCTGAACCACTATCTTAATAAGACCCTTAAATAATAGTTCTACTAGTTGTGGGCATACTTTGCTGATATAAAGGGACTTAGAAAAAGGTCAAGTAAAAAATGGAACCAGAAGAAATGTTGGTGGTCAAGGGAATGAAGAGATCCTTAATTCTGGTCAACACTGCACCTTTGTGTAGATCAAGCTGATTTTAAAAAGTATACCTTAAAGGGATTGAATGGCTCTGATGGTTCTGGTGATGCCATTAGGACTACAGTTAGGGTAAATAAACAAAGAGATCTAACACAAAACACAGATAAAATCTGTCTATATAAAATGTAATACCTGCAAATGTGCACCATGGATATTTTCCATGAAAATTAACAGACCAGGTGGCACAAAAGCATGTAGATATATGGAGCAAGAAGGAAATACATCAAAGGGGTAATTGGACTAGGAAGTGTGACGGAGCAGAAACCATTGGTAGTAAACACAGGGTTGGCAACCTGTAAACCCAAGAAAAATGTATGCAGAACTACATAAACTTGCCAATAGTCAATTCAGCGGTTTA
>NC_092862.1:8883155-8886979 GCF_032062135.1 Pyxicephalus adspersus | reverse complement strand
GGTCGTGTAGATTTTCTTTATCTCCCCAATGGAAATATTTGTCAGCATTTCTCATCCAGGGTTGCTAGGGGTTCCTTGAGCAATGAGCAATTTGTGACTCTCATGTCAGTTACCACTGACACCAATGTTTTTTTTTTTTACTAACTTTAAGGATGGCAGCCTTCCCACTGGCCAGCAATGAAGGAGACATAGCTCCCAATGACTACAAAACCAATGAACTGTAAGCAGTGGATAAAGTTTTTAAAGCAGGGGTTTCATGAAGACCTAATAGTTATTTCAAGGGATTCCCCCATGTCAAAAAGGTTGAGAATCACTGCCCTATATGTCCCAGTCCTACACCCTAAGTATCTATACAAGCAGCAGTCAAAAGTTGCATTACTTACTTTTTCATACTCTTCCAGTTGAATGGCTTTTTTCTCCGCATTACAGGCATTTCTTGTGTACTGAGTACTTCTGTAAGGTTTACTGACTGCTGGGTGAGGCATGGAGTGCTGAGAACACAACAAAGCCCATCTGCATTCTCTGTAGTTGGAACAAAAAAAGAAGGTTATACTCTTTTTTCATTTTTTTTCTATCTTCAGTTCTAATAGAAACTGTACATTGCCAGTGGCTTAGTTTAATACCCAACTCCAGTCAAAACTTGTTTTGAAATGGTTGGAAAGCTTATGACCCTCTACCAGGTTGCCAGGACAAAAAGTGACTAGAATCTCTCCGGTGGGACCCAATGATATTTTTATTGCTAATATATATTTAAGCAAAAGGAAACAAAGTGCTCTAATCAATCAGGAAGAGCGGTTTTGTGTTTAAAAGAATAATCTGAGGTTGTTTAAGGAGAGTCAACATAGTTTTAGAATCTGTGCCCCTCCATCAGGGCTGTGAAAAAAATGTAACTTGTAGCAAAAGAAATACCAAATAAAATCACATTTTTATAAATGAATTATAAATGTGAAATCCCAACAAAACAAACATAAAAATAATTAACAACAAACTGAAAAGCCTATCAGTTAGACCTGGTATTGCAGCTGGAGACTCCTAGATAGACTGGGGTCCAAAAAGAAGAATAGAAATTAGCTAATAGTAAAGCTTTTAAATGGGAATAAGCAAGGAAATAACATATTTGAGAATGGTTCAGACTGGAATGTATAGTTACATATTTATTCACAACCCTAGTGAAGAAAAAACATATCCACGGAATGTGTTGGTTCACTTTGAACTTTCAAAAAAACATTCCACCTGCATAAAGATACTTACAACATAGAACATTTTCGGGGCACACAAACACTGTTGCTCCTAAAGTAGTGAAGCTCTGTTACGTTTACATGTACAGGTCCCATAAGCAGGACTGTCATTAGGGGGATACAAGGGGTACTTCTGGACTGGAGACTGATAAAAGAGTTGACTTTTGCAATGCTGGCACGTTTAGAAATTTCTGATGGCAACCTTGCCCACAAGTTTCTTATTCTCCTACGTTTCGTATCCCAGTCTGTCCTCCTGATGGGAAGACATCTCTTATTATCTTGTGTTATTAATGGAACAGGAAACCATGGGAAATCCTCCTAACTGGGACACAGAGATTTTCTAATACTTTACAATACCAAGGAGAACGTAGTTAGGTTGGAGTTGGGTTTAAGTAAAGCAAAGAGAAAGTTACCTTAATTTTTATACATCACAGCAACCACATTGATATCATTATATACAATAAAGTTGATCATAATCACATGATACGGAAATGATTCATAATTCTACAACAGAGCAATAGATGTTAAAAATAAAATATGACATGAATACCTGAATAGTGGTTGACCAGGTGCTCCAAGCATTGGAAGGTCAGTCTTGGAGAGATATAATACCAGTTATTTGGTAAGCGGAAAATTCTGTAATGTTTCACCTGTCTGTGCTTGACCGATAAAGAATAGGAGCCTGCAGAAAAGAGGAGAAAGAAAAAATATTACACAAGGACAGACAAGAGATGGCCTAATTTTGGTTTGACACAAATCCATTTCGATGCATGAGCTAAAGTGTATTGTGTTGGTAGAAGAAAAAAGTTTATAAATTCCTTCATTTGGCATTATCGTACTGTTCTCCCTGCAACTAAAATTATTTTCTTATTTCAATTCAACACATTGCTCTTAAAGCTAAAATTAAGACACCTTGGGGGTCTTTATAGTCGAGGACCACCACTAGATACATAGATTAAAATGTCATCAACTAATCTAATATAGAAGTTTTTATTTAAAGTGGCACATGATGACATGCCTGTAATTTTGAAAATATCATTAGAAAATAAAAAACAATAATTTTAGAAAAAAAAGTAATCACTTCAAAAGTAATAACTAAATAAAAAGTAAGACACATTTTTCTTTATTCAATAGGATAACCCAATTTTTTTAGTTTTTTTTATCCATGAAGGTCATACTTCTGCTTTATACATAGGGTCCCCAGATTTTTGCAGCATACATTGTGAACACAAGAGTCGGCCCTTTACCTTTCTTGGTTTCACTTTGTCTGATCATGAATGATCCAGTCTTCATTTCTGGAAGCTGTAAAAGTTGTTCTGACTTTTCCCTCCCCACTCCATCAAACAGCCACCTGGAAAGTTAGAGGAACATTTTAATGAAGCTGATGAACCCTAAAAGAAAGTGACCTGTTCAATGTACTAGGTACCATACTGTGAGATACTGTTGACCAGGAATTTTTGAATCGGGCATCATATTCAGAAATTTCTGTCCAACAATACTCCTCAGTGTTAATTTTTTTTATAGCATTTTATAGTATTTATTTATTTATCAGCAGATGTGAACACCCTGATGAATGGGGTCGCATTTGGCCCCCAAAATGTGTAGACTTTATGTATCTGTGTAGAAGAAAGATCAACAATAGTATTGTCTAATGGGTAACAAACTCATGCAAGCATGCCACATGCCCAAAATAATAATAAAAGAAATAGTAAAAGTGAATGGCAGGGACTTTTCAGGCATTATACAAAAGGCAAACAATTAGAATAAAATGTTTCTTTTTATTGTTAACACTACCTACAGATAATCATTGACATTATGTATGATGCATGCAAAGTATCCTAATACAAAAAATGATGCACAATAGTCCCATTTAAAATAAACTCAACGCGTTTTGCAGCCATTTAAGATCTGCTTCTTCATGAGTTGTAGTGAAAAAAGCTTTTTATTGACTCCTACACTAGATTGAATTGGTGCTTTGTAAGCACTTTTGGGCAGGGTCCCCATCTCCTGTATCATTGTTTGTCATTTGCAACCCCTATTTGTTGTATAGCTCTGCACAATATGTTGGCCTTTTATAAATACAGTTTATTAACCTCCCCAGTGGTTCATTTCATTCCGGTTTTATATGTTTAAAAGTGGTACATTGTTTTTCATGAAAATTTATTTTACAGTATAATAGTATGAGTATAATAAAGTTTGAAACACAAAATCATTTAAAAACAACAAATTGAATAAATTAAAAAATCTATATATTTAAAAAAATTAATTTTTTTAAATGAAAAAAAAATACACATTATACTCCTACTAATATATATACTATAAAATAAATGTTCTTGAAAACAAGTACTGCATGTACTGCTTTTACACAAAAAAATCCAATGTATTGCATTCAATACAGTTATTTTGTATTGAATGCAATACAACTGGATTTTAAATTTCCAGCCCCGCCCAGCCGGGACGTACACACGCACCGACGTCACCGGGAACTCCCCCGGTGACTCATCGGATGCAGAAGCAGGAAGAAGAAAGAAGACGGAGATCGCGGCGCTGGGTGGAGCTGGACCCCGGCGGATCAGGTAAGCACTG
>NC_092862.1:8801168-8882446 GCF_032062135.1 Pyxicephalus adspersus | reverse complement strand
TAACTGTGTACTGTAGTCTTCTTCATGGGTAAATAAGGCATCCCCCTGAAAATAAGCCCTAGAGCATATTTTGGCCTTCCAAAAAAAAAAAGACAGTGTCTTATCATCGGGGAAACAGGGTATTACCTTCCATAGGTTTACCAACCCCGAGTGTGACTTGGGGTTACCAATTTTACTTTTTCTACCCCAACTCACACCGAGTCACAACTTTTTTCTACCCCGGGGTTAGCGCTAGGGAGGTTAATAATACAAATTATCTTTTGCTTGAAAACCTGGAGTTCCAAAGCTGGTCATTGTTAGGAGAAAGGACCTCACCCCTATAATGTGACTGTCATGAGGAGCTGTGGATAGGAAGCTTTTGGAAATCTGGAAGCCCCTATTAATAGGAGAGGGTCCAGATATCTCCCCCCCCCCCACTCTAGGGAATGAGTACAGATGTATATAGTACCACTTATGCATTCTCAGAAATGTCAAGTAAGTCAAGCCTAAAAATACACAAACACAACACAGTATGGAAAAATTAAATTTTTTTCTGTAACCAATATTTGCAGGGTTGGGCAATGTCCAAAGATGAAATCTCCAATCTCATTTCAGAGCTTTCTTTGCTTTGCTTCCCTATGTCAGAGCCTTCATATTGCAGATGGCTCAATGGCCCAACAGTAGCAGGTGTTGGCAATAATTAGATCAGGGTGGGGTATGTTGGGTAACTGGGGTAGCTTAGAGATGCCTTGACTTGTGATATTGTTATTATTTGTGATTATTGATATATATCATTGTTAGGTGATTGTTTAGATTTAATGGAAAAAATAGCAATGGAACGTGCTTTAAAATAGGATATTTTTCTCATATTTCTTTCCATTGCTGCTGTGGTTTGGTGGCCATACAAGAAGCAAAAATAGATCATATTGTTCCCATCTTCACCACTTTGAGTTATATTGATCTCATATCCCCTTTCTAATGCTAAAATAAAAACATGCGCCATCCTCAACCATTACACACAAATGGAAAGTGACATTTATAGCAAATTTCATCTCATACGTCTGGAGTATATATCTGGATATATGAAAAGCTGGGAACTTGATCTAAGATACATAGAAAGATATAGGGGAAATGACTCCATTTCATGATCCAAGTCAACAGTCCACAGAACTAGTAGTAGTGTTTTTCACCATGCTAGCTTTTATTAATGACATAAATAATTTGGTAATTATTGTATTATTAGCTATACAATAGTGTTATCTTATTTATTTATTTATTTATTGTCAATAAAAAGCAAAGTGATCATATAAAAATTTCCCTTACCCATGGTAGACCTTTGCCACACATTTTGCAGGTATATAGTTCTCACGACCGGTCTTCAGAGAAACCACTCTCCACCATCCTCCCTCACTGTAAAGAGACAAAGAAAATGATTATTGTACCTGCAAACATTCTCCTGTAATTTAATGTAGTACTACTTGTAGTGTTAGTTTTAGGGTAGGGCAAGATGAGCAATTTACCTGGGCCTCCACTTTCTCCAGGGTCCCTAGTGACAGAATGGCGGGAGGTGCAGTGGAGCTAGAAGGCTGTTCATTTGCACACTTCATATGTACCCTGGGCCCGTTATGTCTAAAATTTGCCTTGATTTATTCAATTTGTCAGTATTAAGAGAAGCATTTTCTAAGTGCACACAGGTTCACTCCTATCCTGCATGGACCCATATTATACCTGCTTGTAGGCATTCAGTGTTGGATTTAGGGTGTTCATTTTTTATGGTGTTTATTACTTGGGTGTATTAGAGCATTGGTTTGCTTTAGTATAAAAAAAAATTTAGAATGGAATCAATAACAGGTGTTAGTTAGTTAGTGTTAGGAGATCATCTGGTCAACGACTCCATGCTCCATGTGTGCCATTGCAGTATGAAACACTGTTTGTTCTGTCCGGAGATGTAATTTGCAGCAGCCAGGAGAACTAAGATAGCAGCAGCCCCTGCTTCCCTTTTGCAGTGCAGCCATGGATTTATGGCATCCCCAGCATCCATTGGTAGGCTGTGCACAGCTGAAGGGGATTCTAGAGGCTGATCAGCTCCTGAATGTTCAAAAACAAATTTCCATTTTCAAAGAATCTTTGTAACTGTATGCTACGTAACTGTAAATTGTATTGTATGATTTTAGGTCCCATAGTTATTTTGATTCTTTTTGTTATGTAAATTAGGGTGGTATTGCAACTCCTGGTCTGAAATGATGGGGATTTGAGGTTTCCAGCTCCCATACCTGCCCTACTATGGCCTTACTATAAAGCTGGGGGTACCTAAAAGTAGGGTTGGATTGCCAAGCTACGCAAGGAAGCTACATACATGATCCATGGGCCTATCTCTGCATGTCCAATGGAAATGGTTGCATTCAAGTCCATACCAGGGCAGCATAAAGGTAGGGTGGGAGTTCACTTTCCAACTCATAAATAAATAACCTAAATATGTTTACAATTACAGTTGTAATTGCCTTCATCTGACATTGGTGTAATCATTGGATTTCGACACAAGAAGTAGATATGTCATAAAGCTGTCAGTAGCAGGAAAAGTTAGTCCTCTTTTTTTTTCTCCCCTTACAATAATATTTTATTTAGGCTTAAAACAGGTTTATGAAAACTCGCCATGTCTGTGATGCTAATCTGTGTCTAATTTATGTGCAAAATGTGTGAGTTCCAGTAAATTCTGCATTGCTTTCTGTTTGCATTGCAAAACACTGCAGTCTGAGCTGTGAATTTGCATTTCTGCCTTTGAGGTTTCTTGTTTTATCACAAGCAAGAGAACAATTTTCCATTATGTGACTGTTCAGTGTAGTGTTATGCTTTTATATGTATTAGTGTATATGGACCCTTAATGGACCTGGGGATTATTACAAATTCTAGTATTGCTTCTACATAATCCAAATGCTTTTTTGCATGGCAAACAAGTGGCTTTATGAAAATGTAAGTTTCGGCACTTTGGCTTTCTAAAGTTTGAGTAGTATAGCCATAATAATGAATGTTTCCTCTTTGGTATATATGTCATTTGCTTTAAGACAAACAGGCACCCCTAAGGTAACATGTTATTCCTGGGGTGGGTTTAACTTTAGGTACCTCCCTAAAGCCAAATTTCACCACCGTCTATGATCTTGTGTCTGTGTATTACAACCATTGACTCTTAGTTCATCCTCCACCAGCATCCTCCATCGGGCTTCCCACAAGGAGTGAATCTATGCCAATAGTTCTTCACTCCAAAAGCATTGGGCCTGATGTATTAAAGCCCTCCAAGACTGGAGAGGATACACTTTCATAAGTGAAACTGAGTGACACATCAAACCCGGAATGGATTGGTCCAGGACCGAAAACATTTGCTAACAAATAACAAATGACTTTTAAGAAATCCATTCCAGGTTTGCTGGATCACCCAGCTTCACTGATGAAAGTGTATCCTCTCCAGCCTTGGAGAGCTTTAATAAACCATCATAAAAATCCAAGTAACCAAACAACTCATCTTGGCAGCTGAATCCAAACATGCTTTATTCTGGGGTTATAATGCTGTATTAGATGGATGAGAAAGTCTCATTAGGGATAAGGAAGTTGAAACTAAAATATTTGTCAGTAGAAAGCCTTTGGCAGAGCTAGGAGTTTGAAACCCATCTTCATGCAAAACATTTTTCCTCGCTCCACATACCTTGTTAAGTGATGTTTTGTTCACCTATGCCTGCTGTCCAGTACCTTTGCCAGCACTATTTCCAGGTATTGGAGACTGGTGTTTGACTATAGGTGTGCATGTGATTCCTGACAATACCCCATTGCTACCATCCTATGTAAGTAGTGTTATTACAAAACAGTTAATGTGCACATCTTGCAAAAAGAAAGTTTGACGCCTGAAAAAAGTTTCCACCTGTGCACAAAGAAGAGAAAAGACTGTGGACCACCATGCCTAGGGACCATGGATTTAGCTCAGGTCAGTTTTAATGGCAGTGATTATTTAGAGGCACCTCTGGTGTGGCGGGAACGGAGCTTATGAAATATCTGTACTTGTCAGTGTTTGTATTTTGGTACCAATTAATTACTTTCCAGCCTTTTTCTGTTGATTGGCTGGAATTCATTATGTGTAAGATAGAATCATTTGTATTGTCGCCAGTGTTTAAACTTTCCAAATGGTTTGAACTTTGCTTAAGATTTGGTTAGCTTAGGAAACATAAAAGTGGTTTGTGGCAAGAAATTTATCAAAAGTTTAGACACTGTTACTTACTCTGAAATGACCCGCAACTTTTCTCCAAAGTAAAAGATTGGCTCGCTCACATCCGGTGGAGGATAGTCATAAAGAACAGCTAGAAAATCACTTTCGGTTCCTAAAAGATGAAAAAGCGTAACTAGTGCATCAAATTTTTCCATTGAAGCTGAAGTGTGGTCAAACTATAAAATCACATATGTTATGTATGTAGGCTTCCCATACCGCCCCATACCGCCCAATGTTTAATAGGATTGCAACACAATACTGCAGCATTGCCAATCTTGGTTTGGTGACACTGTTGATAGCCCTATCAGTAAAATACTTTACCTACAGCCCTTTAGATTGACAACACAACTCTATCTGCAGGAGCTTAGCGGGGGTGATATATTCAACCCCCTCTGCATTTTCTAGTGGGATGAAAAAGACACCGAGCTTCTCTGCTGCATTCACTAAAAAAAGTTGTCAATACAATTTAATAAAGACCTTTAAAATGGCAATTTACCTTAAAAATTAGTTTATCACTAAAAGAAAAAAAAACTAAAAGCTGTAGGTGGATGTTAATTCTAGAATGCCATTGATGTAAAATGTAATTTATTGAAGGCATGTGAGGCCAAAAGAGTAGTTGTACTCCAACAGTAATCGTACTGAGTTTCATATGAATATGCTTGTATGTACAGCCATACTCAATGTCTGTGCTTGTAACCCTAGGCAGCTAGAACCTCTAATTGAACCCATTAGTATCCAAAATCCAACTTTATCCAGTAACTGTTTAAATTACTTTAAACCTGATTTAATTGCTTGCTAAAGGTATTCAATATACTGACCAGTTAGAGACAGATTTTTCATTATAAGAGAATTATACAGTTACCATGTAACAAGTGGCTGTCAAACATTTCTGCCATGGTATTTTAGACAATTTCTTTCCAATTGGATCACAGCTGTATGATAAAACCCACAGATTCATTAATGAAGAATTCCTGCCACATCGCAGGTACCTTTCCTGTTCCAGATTTCCAGAACTCCCAAAGACCCCCAATTAGTTTCTCAGCATTCCCGGGCAGGAGTTGTCCTCCCTATTTACTTACTTCTTAATTATTTTTATTTGTTTTTTTAACTAGATGAGATCTTTGGATTGATTCACGCATGAAATGTACCGTTTTTTAACTTTGCACTGACCTGTGTCAGATTGGGTAATTTTTGCTGGTGGAGAGTTGTTTTTAATGGTGTTTCCCATTTCTGTTTTCTTTAAAGTTGTATATCCTGTATGGAAGAAAGACGAAGCATTAAATACGTTCTTTCTATTTTTTTAACATCATGTGCAAAATACATTGAAGTTAATAGTAATGGGTAAATTAGGGTGACATTTGGTGTTTTTTTTTTAATTATCATGGAGATTAAAGTGGTTTCTAAACGTACCATGGCCTTTCGATGACTTGTCAGGGCAATGGAAGCTTTGTTTATCTTAGAAATTTAAAAGAAACCATATTTTTTTATTTTACAAGCACATTTTGCCTACGTTTAGAAGACAATTTGACAAATTATGCCACTTATCTATACTTCTTGGCAGTACTGTTCAGGTTATGCCTTGGAGTGGTGATACTGTACATGAGCAGATTTTCCCTCGCTGCTGCTTCTTGCACAACATATCTGATGGGTAGAAATATAACGCATGCAATTAATGCCAAATTTTCCTGTTCTCCATGAGCTTAATGAAGGATTAGCTCAAATTTAAAGAGTTCTATTAGGAATAAAGAGTCTTTGACTTAGAAAAGACTTCTTATTACCCTCTGGGTACACTTTAAACTTCAATGTCCTCCATAGGTGTATCATTTGCCAATCAATTTGGGGACAAGCTGAGTCCCTACTGCTTGAAGTCCTTACTGCTTGTTTCACATCTATATGAGCTTCTTGTACAAGTTTGTCAATTTAAATCCTTGATTTTTAATATAGAGCTGGTTCCCCCTTTGTTACCATATCAACCTCAACTCTTCTGGGAAGGATTACCACAACATTTTGGAGAGGGTCAGTGGGAATTTGAGGCCACTGAACCAATAAAATATTTGTGAAGTCTGGTACATATGTTGGATGAGACGCACTGGCTCATAATTAGCATTCCAATTCATCCTAAAGTTGTTCAGTTTGGTTGGGCTCTGTAAAACTTATCAATTGACCGTCCTTCAGAGCCCCATGATCCTCATGGTCAAGAACAAGACATCCCGAGGACCTGGAGAGCAACAATTTGTTCTTATAACATTTTCTAGTACAATTCATTCTTGCAAGTGAACCCTTTTTATATAAATAACCTTAACATACCATATACGTAGAAAACATACATTTATTATTTTTTAAGGATCTTAAGTGGCCTGTACTGAGCCCTGACCTCAAGTCAATTGATCACCTTCACTAATTATGAGTCAGGTTTTCCCATCCAACATCAGTACCTGACTTCACAAATACCTTTTTGGTCGACTGGCCTCAAATTCTCATAGACATGCTCCAAATAGTTGTGGAAAACCTTCTCAGAGGAGTTGAGGTTCTTATGGTCACAAAAGGGACTGACTCTATATTGAAAATCATGGTTTTATGGCAAATGTCTTGTCCAAGAAGCTCATATAGATGTGATTGTCAGGTGTCCACAACGTTTTTGGTTACATAATGTATCTCCGTTTTGATACAGAACTTTTACTAGTACAATACAAATGTTCTCATGGGCTCTGTCATATAACTTGTACAATGTTTTATTGACCTTTAGCACAGTTTTCATTAAGATGTATGTTGATGCTGACATAAAAAACACTGTGGTTAGAAGAAACAATCAGTATGTACTGCTTTGCACAGCAAGAGCTCCTAATGGAAGTGAGTTTTACATCATCAACTTTGTAGTTTGTGGCTTCCGGTATGATATTGCAAACTCCATTTCCAAAAAAGAGCCATACTGGTCCTGGGTATCTGCTCTTAGCAATTGGGTTTTGGCCACCATTTTCTAAGGCAAGCTAGACAGAGTTGTTTGGGGCAACACTCTTTTTTTTAAAGATGTAAATATATTCAGGTTGCTACCTGTTCTTTTTACAGCTTATGTAAGGCTTTTATAATCGTCTTCCACTCTTTATTCTCCTGTGTCCAAGCTGGGCTGTTGCATTTCCCTCCAACCACTTTCATGAGTATATTTGGGGGACCTACTTGTCAGTTTGGCAGCAGGTCCCATACTGTTTCTGCTAGAAGCTGCTCCTGTGTAAATAAATCTGCAAATAGTTTTTGCAGATTCATTCATAAATATATTGGTATAATGTTACAACAGATGTTTCCTTAGATTTTATTTTATTGATATGCCCTGATCAGCTAAAAGTTTAAAAACCAAGACAAGTGAGCAACAATGATTCCTTTTGTGCCACTTGTCAAGGAGTGGGATAAATTAGGCATTAAATAACAATAAGTGATTCGTTTAAAACAGAATTATGTACCAAAGTAAGTATCTGAACTAAATTGTGATGGCTTATAAACTACTGGGTCAGAGCATCTCCAAAACTGCAGGTCTTATGAGATGTTTCTAGTATGCAGTGCTTAGTACCTACCAAAAGTGGTCTACAGAGGAACTGCTAAGTAGAGATAGCTAAAAACCTCCAAGGCTCATTGATGCATGTGGGTAGGGGGTTTATTTGGTTCGATCCCAAAGAAGAGCTTAAAATGCTGAAAAACGTAATGTTTTCCAACCATTTTTTTCCAATACTGTCCACCACGAAACACCCACAATGGCCCATGAGATTCAAAACAGCACCCTAAAGCAAAGGTATAGGATGACCTAATCTGATGAATCAAGTTTTCTTTTGGAATTCGTGGATAGTCAGGTGTATGTGTGTCTCTTACCTATAAAAGAGGTGGCCAGCAGAGGCAGTGTGACCTAAAAGTTTGCTGTTAACATGCCAGATTCCGTAGAAAACCTTCGGAGGATGCACTGATGGATCAGAGATTTTTTAAATGATTGGGCTGATCTACTGTATGGGAATCATTCCTGTTTACCCACTCATTAACCTATTTCACCTCTTAGCTTGTTTTTTGCAGATTTTTTTTTTACAAATAATGTTACTATTCTCCTAATTTTAGTGTTTTTATAAATAAAGAGGAGTTGCTGGATACCTTAGTCCTTAAATTCAAGACAAAAGATGTTTAATATTATAGTTGTACATATGTGGCTCTGTTTTGCCATGGTCATATACTAAATATGTTTAAATCACACCCACTTTCATCATAGCATGCATCCATGAACTATCTAGGGTCAACTGTAGAATAAACACAACCCCTAAACTAATCTTTCAGTGTCCGTTCTTTATCACTGACAATGTTGGTAGATCTTTGCAGCTTGGACTCCATACCCACTTTTTCAACTGCCAAGGGGATCCCACATTGCCATCCATTTTCCCAGAGTATAAATGAGTGGATATAGTTTTGGTACCATGGTGCATTTGGTAATCTTGGTACCAAAATCTCATTGCTACAATGATATAACAACAGGTGACTCAGTCTACATAACTTCACCTATACTTTAATATCACCCATGGGTGAGATCTTTAGTAGAATATTTCAGTAATAGCAGAGATGGGTAATGTACATTGCACTGCATTTAATGTAAGAACATTTACACATCATAATGAAACTTATATCACCGAGGGACTGTGCACTGATTAGTCATTAGGTACAATGTTTTTATGGTATGCAAATGTGTCAGGTGATTGGCTTTTTACAATTGTGTACATCACAGCAGATATTATATGGTGACTGTGTAGAATGTTGGAACCTAGTAAAGATCTTTGTTAGTAATCAGTCCAAATGACCCAAAATTAGGGAGAACATTGTAGGGTCAATCAAAAAGTAAGCATTCTCAGAATTGGTGGTAGAACCCATAGTCTCTCAGAATTGATGGTAGACTCCATTATTAATAATATCCAGTATTTATATAGCATCGACATATTACGCAGCACTGTACAAAGTCCATAGTCATTTCACTAGCTGTCCCTCAAAGGGGCTCACAACCTAATGTTCCTACCATAGTCATATGCCATTAATAGTCTAAGGTCAATTTTGGGAGGGAGACAATTAACCTAACTGCATATTTTGGAATGTGTTGGAGGAAACGGGAGTACCTGAAGGAAACCCTCGCAAACACGAGGGGAAAGTGAAAACTTCATGCACACCTCTGAGCCAAGGTCCATAGATATGATAGTTTATTAGTTTTATTTTTCATGGTTTATTCCCTTGATTTTCACATGTTGATAGCCAGTAGCTTACTTCTGTCCTAAAATGTCAATGTTCTTTCTCTCTATTTTATTAAGGACAAAATAAATGGGGGAGGTTTACAGAACTCTGTAAAAAACATTCTGAACAGGTAGGTATATTTTATTGCAGAATGGACTTTTTCTGTCCCTTCTGCAAAGAAAATCTAACCTACTTGCAATTTTTCATTGTAGAGGTATAATTCAGTGTATTATGTAATAGTCTATTATTCATCCTGCAGGTGGAGCTCTAGGGTACTTTTTATATGTTTAGTATTATATCACTATCAGTTTTCCTTAAATAGCCTGCTGTTTACAGGACCCTGTAAAGGGTCATTGTGGGAACCCCAACCTAAGACAGCCCAGTAGGAGATTTAAATTGGATAAGAAATGCCTCAAAGTAAGCTTATTTGCTGTGTTTTTTTAAATAATCATGAACTTATAAATACTTAACTGTAAGTTAACACACTTTATGGCAGCAGGAGAATCAATCTTAGTGTTCCCTTGTCCAGAACTGAAGTGTGGTTTTTTTGGGTTGGGTTGGCCATCAAAGTAAATAAAAAATAAACTATTCGCTGTTCAGAGATGGATTTGCAGTGCTATCTCTAACACTCATTTCATGGCAGAAACCGGTGATCTGAATATGCAGATTTAGGCGGTGATATCAGGGAGCGTACATCTTACGCTCAAATGAGGAAGTTGGTGAATAACAGTTCACAAAAGTTTCCATTAACTGAACTGTGAACAATAGGAAGCCAACATAGAACTGCAGATTCTAAACTAAAGTTTGTCTTTTAAAGAGGACCTGTTGTTTGGTCAATTTACAGAAGGTAGAGAATAATGTACCCACAGCCAATTGTTCTTCCTAATTGTAAATGTGTTTATGAAAGCCATGGTTTAAGGTCTTGAAATGAAGTTGGCATAACAACTAGCTAAAATATATTATAGGGGGAAAAGGAGGAAAAACCTAGAAAGAAGCTGTCTTACATTATTTTCCTCTTTCCGTTAACCGATAAGAAAAGGTAAATGTGTGAACTTCAAAAGTTACCCAACTGACCCTCCTAGCCCCACCATTATACCATAGTCACAGAACAGAGCAGAGGGTAAATGGATCGCCTGCACAAAGCTCTAAACCCAACATGGATGACAAACAACTTCTATGTTTTTACCTAATTTTCATACTTTTTTGCATCTACCTTATGATATCTGGCAGCCTCTTTCAAGGTAATTTCTCTCTGCATGAGATTGGCTCAACATTTCCATTCTGAACCATATTCTTGATATTGAGAATTGGGTGTTGGCTACCTGGGGTGGGCATAGAGAGATACAAAGTGCACTGCTTTATGTGGGCCCCATACTCTTTTTAGCTGCAAGTCATGGTATGTTGGCTACCAGTGGTGGACAAAGGGAGGTGCAAGGTGTGCCACTGCATGAGGGATCCATACTTCCTATAGCTACAAGTTAGTTTGGTGGGGGGTACTAAGTCAGTTTTACACTGGACCCACTGTTGGCTAAGTCCGCCATTGTTGGCTATTGTGACCTATATTCTCCCCACTGGATACAAATCCACCCCTGGTAGCCAACAAACCATTGTCACTATGAAGAAGATGATCCAGAACAATGGTGGTGCTAGGAAGTTAGGTTGGGTAGGAGTTGAAGTTCACATTTTAATCTTCTGATTGGGTGACAATTAGGAGACCATGGCCACTCCACACAAAGAAATATCTGAACAATACCCTTCATAACAAGAGGTGTAATGTAAGTGCAAAAACCCCACAGTTGCACATGATTTCACAGTTAGAAATAAAAAAGAAAGCCCCAAGGTGATAAGCAAAATGACATTGTCACCTAGACTTACAAAAAAAAGACAAAAATAATTAATTTCAAAGCACATCATTGGTTATATATATTTAAGGGAAATGGGTGCTGTGTGTTCTTAATGCTAAAGTAACCAAGGACAGTGAAGTCATTGCTGCTATTATTATTCTTTGCTGGGGTCAGCTGCTTTAAGTCTTTTGAAAGGGGGCAGCTATGGCAAGTTAGAAATATTTTTTTTTTCTGATGAATATACATTTGTGAAACTTTGCCCGTAGATGACAAACGCATTATCTGGGCAGCCTTATCTTCTGCATTTTGTCATCTTTCTAGTAAGGGATGACGGAAAGTGAGAGGATTCTGCTCGCTGGAGCTTGCAATCTAAAGATAGATACAAGAACTAAAGAAAGACCAAAACCTTCCATTCTTGGTACAATTTTAGTAAAAAAAACAATAACAATTCTATTACAGGACGAGGGCGGAGGTCTAAACGATAAGCACAGAGCACTTTCAGGCTGGAATATTGATTCTCATGAGACCTGACACCTATAAAGCATTTTAAGAATCAGGAAATTATTTGGTTTGAGAAAAAGATTTTGTGTCACCAAAACAGATTTACAGGGGTGTATTTATAAAGTAGTGAATCTGATATTTTCTTGATATTCACTGCAGTTCAATCTCCCTGGTGCATGTATTTGAAACCCAGTTATTGACATTCACTATAGCCAGTGAATGTTTGGTTTAAAGTCTTTAACTTTTTTTAAAATGTTTTTGTATCTTTATGGTTTAGGAATTTCACAACTGAAACTGATTTTATGACTGAAGTGGTGAATGATGGACTCATTGGGGTCTATTTATAAAGAAGTAAATCTGATATGTACTATGCATTCCCTGGTTAAAATCTTTCAGATCTATGTGTTTCAATGGCAATAATTGATTCTCCACCTGGAAGATTCACTGCCATTTATTTGCATTTTTTTTAGTTGTTGGCACTACCTATTATTTTTTGTATTTTCGTACTCGTCCTGGTATTCAAGTATGCTGATTTCATGTGTATCGACACACAACAAATTTATATTTTCATTTCTTCCCTAAAACAGTATAAAATTAAAGAAAGAGGTGTAACTCATAATTACGGACCTTACCCCTCATGGGGTTACAGAGTCTTACTTCGTAAATAGAGGTCTCCTATAAAGTTACATATAGACAGATTTGTCAAGCAAAACCAACGGTTACAAATGAGGTTGTATACAATTTAAAAAACATAGTGATCTTAAACCCCGACGCGATTCACCCTCTGGGCTTCTTCAGGGGATATTAGTGAACCAATTCGTACTGTCAAGTAAGGTAAACCAAATTGGTTAAATGGAACTTCACAGTGTAATGAAGCAGTGAGGAATATAAGTCAGTTTTGAGGAAGGCATTAGGAACTAAAAACTACTGCTGGCATGGACTGTTAGAGCCAGCGTGGTGTTTGCTGTATGTACAGAATTACTTTTTAACATGTAAAAAAAAATTCTATACTAAAAAAAAACTACGGTACAATAGTGAGATACATTTAAAATCAGTTTGAGATGCTTCTGAGTTCCTTCTCTTTCTATTCCTTCACAAGTTCATTTGACCTGACTTTCTTTTCACATGGACCTGATCTTCTAAGTTGCGATAAGTTGTTTTTGCATTCCAATAGACTTGTATAGAAAGAAAAGCAGTTCTGAAGAAAACAAAAGCTTGTGTGCACAGGTCCCCAGCCTTTCTTATTATATATTTCACTTTTGATGATTCGATCCTTGAAATTTGGTGATGTTCAATCCCAACTTTGTTCAGCGTCCATCATGAACATACTCCAACAATCAAATCTTTTTTTTATGTTCTATGGTAAAAGCTTTTATTTTGTGTCTATTTTTCAATAAAACCTCTCCATTAACTGCAATTCTCAATTTTTTTTGTATCTTTTCCCATATTTTAATGAAACAATCATACAGCCCAATTGGACTCTAGAGCTTACTCAGCAATGTTGGCGTGAAAACCAAATACAATTAAGTTGAATTGAGTCAACTGTTTAAGAACAATTTCTGATGGCCCTGGGAAACTCATGACAGCTTACAATTTTAAGTCTACACACAAAACCTCTAGGTGCTATTTTAAGATATACTGTTCATTACAGTTTTAGTGTCTGGCGTGATAAAAATAAGTTACTGTGGTTTGAAAAGAACCAGAAAGCAGAGATATGTACAGCTCTAGATATTGGGATACTTTTCTTATTAGTAACTTCGTGTGCAACAGTTAACAAAAGCTCAGCTCTTCGATTGGCCATTTGGTTCTTGGACATGCTTGACCGTTATCTCAAAATAAAAAGAAAAAGTTCAGCTAACACTGTAAGTTTTCCATCAATCATTTCAAGTATATTATAGAAATATTGTAACAAGATCTTATCAATCAACATCTTAAGGCTTCACTTTTTAAAGTTCTCCAACACTGGAGAAGATGGACTATCTTAGAAGATCCTGTGTGATCAAGCAAATGTGCAATGAATCAGGTCCAGGACTGAAAATATTTGCCTACTAATAAATTGTAATCTATTCCAGATTTGTTTGATCACCCAGGTACTCTCATAATAGCCTATCTTCCCAAGTCTTTGAATACTGCACCCTATGCCTGCATACCAGTCCTTTAATATTTTGGACAGCCCTACTGACCAACATCATGCTGCATTATATGGGAGAGGGCTAAATACGTCTTCTGAACAGTCATTAGTGTAAAATTAGTACATTCAGGTCTTGTCTAATAAAGCTACATTTTCTAGAATTACAGATAATAATACACGCAGAGTCATTTAAAGCATTCAAATACTTAAGATATTGGTACTTCAGTATATATCCACCATAAGCCTATAGGGACAGCTGCCATTTTTCCTTCTTCTGGTCTAAAAAGTAGAATTCAACTCTAAGCTTTCCTTTAGTATGCTAGAATCTCTTACCTGAAGAAAAAAGGACCCATTATCTAGCAAAGTCACCTTTTATGTCACACTGTTGCTGGCGTGCTGCATTTCATGTGTCTTTGGTTACACTGGAGGTTTGTCACCTGCCCACGTACAATTTCATTTTGGTTTAACCTATGTTTAAAAGTGGCCACCAATGTATTCCTGTCTGGGGCTGGCTTTACTATATATATATATATATATATATATATATATGTGTATATATATAGTGTCATGTGAAAAAGTTAGTACAACCCATGGAAATCATTGTACCAACAGATCAGAGTGATACTTGCATAACAAAAGGAAAGTTTGCCTTTTCAATTATATTTATATATATTGTGACACCAAGGCAGGATTCTAGGTGGAAGGTAGATATATTTGCCCAGGATTCCTCTCCTGTGTGAAGTAGCAGGTGGAAGACTCTCACCTGGGAGATAATTAATAAGAATAATTAATGAAGAAGCAATGATGGTGGGGATATAACCAGAAGCTCAGTCAGGAGCTTAACTTGGAGAGACACAGATAGGGGTCTGTGCGGGCTCAGCTTGCCTTGGAGAGACACAGACAGGGGTTTGTGTCAGTGCAGCTCTATTTGCAAAGAGCTTTGTTTGAAGACACAGGCCAGGTGGATTGTGTGAGTGAGCTCTGCTGGAGACACAGACAGTCGGTCTGTAAGGGAGCTCGGCTGAGAGTCTCAGAAAGTCAGTCTGGGTGAGTAAGCTGAAAAGTGAGTAGAAGGTTGCTGAAACCTTTGTTTGGAGCTGACAGGGAGAAGCCCTCCAGCTGATAGACAGGAACGTCAGATGTATATTAAGTGCCGGACAGGCAAGGTTTTCTTTTGCTATTTTTGTTATTTTATCTGCAACCTTCAAATAAACCTGACTACAAGTCAGCTTAACACCTTTACCTCAGTGTGTGATCTGAATTGGATGAATCAGACAAGTGTCCTTTGACCCCAGCAAAGGCAATCCTGAGCTTAACCCCTCACAATATATTAAACAATATATAATATAGAGATGTAATATTATGCTGTGGAAAGTAAGTATATTCCCTCCTTTAGCAGAATTGCCTTTTTACTAATTTATTTATGGAGGAGAAGAATTGTCAACCTAGGACAAGCCTACAGAATTGGTCCCCCTATCCTATTCTCCATACAATAGAGAGAAGGTCTTCTGAAATTCTCAAAACACAGAAAAATGCTTTTTATTTTTTATCCAACAGATCACAAACATACAAAAGAGGATGACATTAGTTAGGGTTAACACATTCGTTAATGAGAGTCGCTCTGCTCAGTTTGGTGGCCATTTAGCCAAAAAAAATATTGGCTAGGGCCAATGCTGAAATGAGGTGGCTGGTAGCTAACCATCTAGAAGAACATTAATGTTTGGTTCTATGAGATCTGAACTGCATTTTGAGATGGTCTGAACCTGACCCATAGGCTACATCCACTAGCAAAACGTCTTTGCTTGGCTGAGTGAATTTACTTTTGCTGCCGTGGGACGTAAAACAACCATGCAGCAAGTAAAGTTTGAACTCCCAATCTTCATTCATTTTAGAAACATAAAAACAGTTGGGATCAGGGTGCTTGAAATGAACACCACTCGTGTTTATGTGGCTCATGGCGTTTTGTGAATGCCACCCAGCTATTTGTAAACTGGCAACCATGCTGATCGCCATTTGATAACTGTAGAAGTTGTATAAAACTGTCGTGATCACCAATTCATTTGTGCACTGGAAATCATTTAAAAAGAAATGATCCTGGCAGTTCTACTTTTAAGAATGTTCATAGTGCTGTTTTTTCTGCAGAAAAAATGGAGAATTGATGGCCTGTGCTGATCTGCACCTTTATAAATTTGCTGATAGAAGCATAAGTTAAAATCTTCTTATTTTAAAATCTTTTTCTATTGTATGAGAATTCTTAGTAAAGAAACCTCTTCTTTAGATGTTTACAGTAAGATGAAATATAGAATTGACACCTTTTTACAGCTTTTATTTTTGAAGCTGTTTTTCACATGCTACTAAGCATGAAAACCACAGTGATATCACACAGATACAAAAACAGATGTCAGGCAAAAAGATATTACAAACGTCAGCTAAACGTCAGCACAAAGCAGGTAATGTTTTTTTTTGGTTTGAATATGGGTCA
Source organism: Pyxicephalus adspersus (assembly GCF_032062135.1). Classification (NCBI taxonomy): domain Eukaryota; kingdom Metazoa; phylum Chordata; class Amphibia; order Anura; family Pyxicephalidae; genus Pyxicephalus; species Pyxicephalus adspersus. The sequence goes on along the minus strand of NC_092862.1, from coordinate 8,866,013 downwards.
TTTTGAGGTATATGAAAACCCAATCAATAAATACATATACAAGCTTATAGAGCTTGTTCTCACTTAGGCTTTCAAATGTATTATGTTGCATAAAAGGTTTGGCTGTATGGAGGAGTCACAGGGGAAGTTGAGGGTATTTGATGAATGGCCACTCAGATGGCCAACCTAATTTCTATTCTTTTATCGTTAAGAGGACAACATGTTTAGGACAGGCATGTCAATATTGGACACACTGGGTAAGTTGTAGGCATGATCACACTTTTCACATTTTTTAACCTAGCTTAAAAGCCACCATGAAGCCCTTTTAATGGCTATGAAACACCACATTAACACCAATATGTAATAAAATTCTCCTCCCTTCCACATTCAAGCCCATCAGTAAGCCCACTTGTAAGCCACCTGCTGTTCCTTTACCCTACATCCCCCAAGTCACCTCTGATTAGCTGTTTGATGCCTTTAACCAAACTTCAATGTCAGATACTATTAGTACAGAATATATATATATATATATATATATATATATCTTGATTCCACAATCCCGAAGTATCTCCTGTACAATCCTGAAGGATTTCCTGCACAATCCTTAATGATCTCCTGCAATCTTTCCAACCTCCAACTTCCCATTTCCTAGGTTCTCTCCTACTTGCTTCCCTCACTAATATCTCTCACTGACTTACGAATTTCCTTTGCAGGGTGGTAAATGGTCATTTACCAGTGCTTTACTTGGCTTTGGTGTAGGACCCACAGGAGTTGCCCAGTCGGTGGTTAGGTAGGATTTGTAGGCATGTGGAAGGTTCCATCTGCTATGGTTATGTCTTTATTCCTGCATTGCCATTACAATCTGCTCTGTTATGCTCAGTCTGCTTTTCTCCCAGTCATCTCTGGCTTTGGATGATGGGGGGCTGCTGATCTTTTGCTCAGGTTGGGTATCCAAGCATGGTGTGGCCAGCAGAGCGCACATTTTCTTTTATTAACTTTTCATGAATTTACGGCCAACACTACCACCCAACAGCCACCCATCATACAAGTGGTGGTCGTTGTGACTGATTAGCAGCTGGCAGCCTTCCACCAACTGGGAACTGCTACCATTACCACTAATACAAAGCCTTAAACTCAAAACCTTGTAAGAAAATTCAGTCTTATGAAACATTATTCAAATGTGTTGATGTATAAAATGCCTTCTTTCTATGTATAGTTCAATACATTTGTGGGGGAAGCCGTATTTGTTCAATGCATACCCAGAATCTGCTTATCTCTGTCATGCTGGACTGCAGTTTTACTTGCAGTTTTACAGTAGAACATGTTATGACATTATATTAATATTTCTCTAAGTTTGATGAATATACCTAGATCATAGGCAAACTTGCATTATAAGACCCCAGCTACCCCTGAGGAAGCCCACAAAGGGCGAAACGCGTTGGGTAACAAGGCTGCACGCAAAACATTTGCACTCCTTCGTGTTCCTCTCACATATGGTTTGCTAATCGGCATATGCTACTCTGAGATACAGCAAAATCACGTAGGTGACCTTTGTCTAGTAAGCAGTTACTGAACCTCAAGGAATAAGATGGTACCAAGTATCAATTGAATATATATGTAAACAAACCATGTTCGTTTTTTACTATGATATGGATTAGTTAAAATATAAGAATTTGTTTGCCAAAAAACCCTACCTGTCAGTTGTCTCTATGTATTCATCCCAAATATACCCGTTGCAACTAACTGTACTCATTACATGAGAATTTGGGCTTCAATTCCAAAAGAAATATAGATCATTTATGTAACAAAGTTTCTCGCCGTTTATGACTTGAAGTTCTGATGATGTCCAAACATTCGGTCATGCTATTTTGTACTTTTCAGAACTAAAAAAAAGTTTGCTTTACATACACTTTAGAGTAATCATTTTTCTCCTATATAAAATCCCTATATACTCTTCCAAAATAAATAGGCTCTTGGCGTGTCCATATAATAGCTGTACAACCATCAATTGTTGTCACTGGGAAACAAGAACAAGAGACATGAACATGGAGGTAATTATTCTGTAATAGCTCTGTGCCAAGATGTTTTAACTTTTCCTGGTGGGCAAAACAGATATTTCAAAAACTTATACAAGCTCATTAAAACGTGACACTCTGTATATTACATAAAAGGTAATTCCTGCTCTGCCCTGAATGATACCAATTTAAATTTTCAGGAAAGTTATATTATTCTTTAGCAGTGGAAATATTATCTACGCAGAATAGGCAACCCGGCAATTAATATGTGAAAATACTTCATGCGAAACGTGATGTCATGTCATGCTCTGAAATTTTTTTTTTTTTTTAATAATCAGAGAGCGATAAATGATAATCCTTTGCCACATTCCTTAAGGTTTCAGGCATATGCATCACACAGAGTTGTTCTCAGATCGATCATCTGGGGGTCTTTAAGCAGCACCAAAATTTTGGTAAATTTTTTTAAGATGATTGACAATTGTTTTACACTTCTCCAGACAATAGGCTTTGAAGTGTAATTATTTATTTGTGACAAAATGAATAACAGCCAGCAGGGCAGTGTAATATAAGACTTTGCAAATAATATTGGTGCCAAATTACGAAAGGAGAATGATCAATTAAAGTTCATGTAAAACCTAGATCTACATTTCGTTTTGTCTTATGGATAGTGAAATACAATTCTTACTTGGAGATCCTGCCAATAACATGACTTCCAGGTTGACAGTGCAAAGCCAGTGTCTTGCAATGGGAATTGGCATTATCGGCCACCCATGCACACTTTTCTAATTGAGTGTTTGCATGCATAAGAGTGCTAGCAGATAGGAAGACCAATGTCCAAATAAAAGAGATCACATACTACACCACCCAGCCTCATACCTTCCCAAAGCCCCTGATTTAGAGGGACTGTTTTTTTTTTCATAACTGAATATTACCCTGATTTTGAGGGCATGTTCTTTGGTTTAAATCCCACCTGCTTTTGATTTGGAGAGTTTTTTCCTCTTAATACCCCCCGATTGTCGCTGCTGAAGAGAGCTGTACTTATTTATTACTCCTAATTGCCCCAGACTAAAAGAATTGTCCTTCATGCCTCACAACTGCCCTGGAATTGGAGGAACTGTTCCTCTTCATATATACCAAAGTAATCCAGATTTGGAGGGACTGTTACTCCCTTTACTTCCCAACTGATCCTGGTTTGGAGGGATTTTTCCTCCTCATACTTCCCAACGATCCCTGATTTGGAGGATTGTCCCTCTTTATAACTACCAATTGCCCCAGACTGGGAGGGAAGTTCTTCTTCATGCCTCTCGACTACCCAGTATTTGGAGGAACTTTTCCTCCTTACTGTCAATGGATTTGGACTGTCTCTTTTATACCCAACTGCCCCGATTTTGTTCTTTCAGATCCAAGTCTCTCTTTTTTTCTCAGTTTACCCTCTTTCTGTGTATATATATATTTATTTATACCTTTATAAAATGTATTGTTTTGTAGAAATGTTACTAAAGTATTATTCTTTAACTATTAAAATGATTTTTTGCACTAAATTTCATTCGGCATCTAAATGATTTCAATTTTATTATAAAAAGCTGAAGAAAAGGTAGTTGTAAGAAGATTTTTATGGTCAAAATGAAGAGTGTCAGGCATGTGTCCCTTTTACCTGACAAGATGACAACACTAATGCTTTTTTCAATATGGAGGCTTAGCATTGTCAGCCTGCAACAGGAAGTGCTGGTGTAACATCTTATATAGAATCTTGCCACAGATTTGCAGAGATACATCATGCCACATATAATGAAAAGTTGATCTGATATGAGCTTAGTTTGTTGGGTGAAGCTGTGCTCATCTATGCATGTTCATGAAAAAAAATGTACCGTATATTAATTATATTAATTATTGCTATTAATAATAAACAGTATTTATATAGTGCCAACATACTGCATAGCACTGTACAATAAATAAGGGTTGCAAATGACAGACAGATACAAACAATGACACAGAAGAGCGCACCCTGCCCAGAAGAGCTTACAATCGTGCATATAATTAAACATTGCTCACATCACAATGCACTAGGTGATGCACTACGCATGCTAACACACTGTATATGTGCATTGCAATTCATCCTCAGCTGCATGCACAATGCACACATGCTGCTGTTCTCATTTACTTTGTGAACAGTCTTTATTCCTACAGCAAATCAGCATTTGATTTGAAGACAGCACAGGCTTTTCAAGCTTCCATTTCTCAACTTGAAATGTTGGAATTTAGCTCAGTGCTATGAATGCCCATTCACAGGGGTCCTCCCTCAACAATGACATATTATTGACAGATTGCATCTATGGGTCTCGTGCAACAAGCAGCCAAACATAGGCGTTCTTGATTGGAAGCTGAAGCTGATCGTCCCAAATATATTTAGATTCTACAATCAGCTTTAGACCTACCACCGATTATTGAGTTCATTTGCATATTACTAGTTTTGCTAAATCCAACAGAAATCTAATTATAAGCATTAACAAAGTTTACTTTTTCAGCTCTGGTTTAAAATTAGTTCAGAAAAAAAAAAAATATATATCTATATCTATATATATATATATATATAAACGACTGATGAACATTTTATGCAAACAGATTTGCTTATGTAATACCAACAAATCAGAAAAAATCTAATGAGACTGCAGTAAACTGGAATCTCATTCGTTTTTAGGGTTGCAAGCCAATATCGTTTTTTATTTGAAACAAGAATTTTCTTTGGAAACAATTTTGCCACCTTGTAAAAAAAACATAAAAACAATGACTTTGTGCTGAGTATTCCCCCAGTTTCTTAGGTCCCTATGTTTTTACCTAATGAAATGTAAGGACTGACCTGTGCAGATTTCATTGCAGCAAAGCCTGGCGCTCAGCGCGGTGTTGGTCTTCCAATCTTCAGCTCGTTGACTAACAGAGAGGCACCTTCAGTTCATCTGTTATGAAAGTGACACACTCAGGCAGAACGTCAGTTGCAAAACAGGCCACAAACTTCCTCCGCCTATACAAAGAAAGTCTCCAGCGTTTACGGAGAAGTTCCTGTTTTAATGAGATACTCGACAGTTCTGTTCTGCAAAACACTTTTTTAGCTAAACCATGATATTTGGCTTTACCTTGATCTGCAGAATGGTCTGCCAATGCGCCAAGTTTCCAATGAAACTATGGAGCTAATAGCGAAAAACAAAATTTGAATTTACCTACAAATGAAAGCAGGTTTTTTTGTTCCATTCGCACCCAACAGTGAGCACCATATGCAAATAGTGACATAGTGAATCTCTGGTATCTTAGGGTGCAATGCACATACACTTTTGTTGGTTGCTGAAGGATATGAATTGCATGGAGGGTGCGGGAAGGGGACGGTTCCACAGCTTTGACTTTGGGTGCAAGACAAAATTTGCATATGGCGCTTAGATGGGTTCAGGGGAACCTTTGCTGTCCAGGGCTGAACATGCAGGGTAATGGCAAGTTTTGTAGACGTCATAGGGACAGGATAGCAATCCAAGAGTATTAGTGACAGCCCTTGTGTACTCCTTTAACAGATGCAAGTTAATGTGTAGCATGTGTGCGTTGACAAGGCCGAACTTCATACATACTGTACATACTTTAGTTTGGAGCCTTTACCATGACCCCCTTATTGCTTATGGCACCATCATCCTAAATACCCTAAAGTAGACTTTCTGCTTTTCTGGATGGTTTGCTTAAGCTGACCGGGTCCACCTCTCTACTATATGTGCCTACTATTAGGGCCATTTCAGGCCTGTCGTTGACCACAGCATTCTACCACTCACTCAACTTTGGTCCTAAACACTCCTATTCATATAAATGGGAGTGGTTGGGAATCATTTTTTGCATGTATGTGCAGCTTCTTCCGGTTGTATTTCTTCTCTGTACTACAACTACAAGGACAACACGTTAAACCTGCTGTGCAGTTTGCCGCTCCTGGGCGCATATCAGCAGTTTGCCATGTGACTGAAACTAAATGTGTGATTTTCCACTGCAATACTGAAACTTGTCCTATATAGGTGAAGAATGTAGCTGCACAGAAAAAAAGTTCCAAATATTTCAAACTTACCTCCATCTTTGGACTAGGGGAGGATTATATCGCTGCCCTTCGAGGTAGAGTCCCACATGTATGTAAAACAACCCACTGGTCCAGGTATGCTTTATTGTAATAAATATGTTCATTGGGTGATATTCAATCTAAAATGCACTGCAGCACAACACACAAACCCATGCATGTACAGTATTACCTCATTCCATCTATGTGATTTGGCCTTAAAGGGCTTTAAAGCCACCTAATCATTTCTACAGCTCTCATTCCACCACAAGACTTGCTGTCAGGATGACCAGAGCAAACACTGAGGAAAGATCACAAACCTGCTTCTAACCCATAAATCTTCTAGGTTTACAGCTGTCACATAACAGGATTGATTTGTTAAGGCACAATGCAATGGGGGACATATGGGGTTCCAATAAACCCATGATGTGTCAATAAATATAACCTGTGCCTGCACAATACTATCACATTGGGGACTCAACCCCCTTTTAATAATACTTAAAATTAAGTAAAAAAAATGGTAAAGTTAAAAAAAATATAATCAATATTATAAAAACATGAAAAGACCCCACCATGTCCAAATATAAAATACACCAACAATGCAAGCAAGTATTAAAGGGTATTTTTTACTAAGAAATATGGGTTTGATAAGCAGTTGCTCAAATATCCTGCAACATAAAAGTTTGCAACCATGACCTATTTTTTTCTACAGGCCCTTTTTTTTAATAAAATAAATATATATAGCGTATTAATGGCATTTCAGCACAAGATTTTCTCCCTTATTTGGAACAAAAAACGATCCAGAATTAGACGTGGCACTATGTTTGCCCATAAAACTCGGGGGGGGGGGGTACCTAATATTCTGAAATTTTACCAAGTGGCTCAAATCACCCTGATAACCTCCCATTTTGCTGGCCATAGAGCGCCGTCCTGGGTATCTCTGGAAGCCTCCCTAATATTCCCAATACCAGTGAGTTTGCTTCCATGGCTTCCCCTGAAGTTGCATCCATCCTCTATAGTTGTCCATTTGCAACAGTTTCTCAAGGTCTGGGATGGTACTAGGTACTCGTCAGGTCTCATATCCCCACATTTACCACTTCTCCCAGTGCAGCGAAACCCACTTTTTAAGCCAGGCCTAGATTCACCTGAGGCTTTTAATTAGTGGCTTTCCCACAAGTATGGAACGGTTTACTCTTTTTTTGGGGAGGCTCTCCATTATTAGTTGGGAGGAAATCCGTGAGACCCACAGAGCACTGAATAGTGATTTATTTTGCTATATCCAGTTAAGGCATTAAGTTAAGTCTTTAATATCTGGGGTGAATCTCTCGAATAAGCTGACACCCTTTGAGCACATCTGTATGAGAACACCTCTCTGTCCGAGGCTGATTTCTATAGTCTATTCTCAATTGTCCAAAATGTTTCGGGCTTCCACACATGTATACAAAATACAATGGGAAAGGGACCCAAAGGGCACTAGAACGGATGAAGAATAGCAGCTTCTGAGACCAAGACAATATGAACTTCCCACAGTACATAATTACATATTTGATATTTTGCAGAATACATTATTGAAAAAAAAATCTTATGTTTATATTTATAGCTAAATTTGCACTACTATCCAATTCCAACACATGGCCGTGCCATTTTTTCCCCCTTCCCCCTTCTTCTGCCATCTTGATTGGCCATGCTGGGATGGCATAATTCCTGTGCAGGCATGCCAGAGTTCATTCATTCCTGGCACGCCTAAGGGAAACATGGAATGTTGTGTTTTCCTCACCTGCACAGCTCAGCGAAATTTGACCAGCGATCAGGAAGGAGCCATTCATTTAGGGTTCACATTAATTTTCAAGAGAGGCATGTGAGACTCCAAGATAGAGGAAGCTGTAACTGGCAATTCAAACAGTTTATACTACAGGGTTATAAAAGGTCAGTGTGTGGCCCATTTTATCCAGCTCATAACTTGACTGTAATTTTTGGGCAACTGACCTTTTATTACATTATTTTATTTAGATGACCAAGTTTTAAAGTGAACTTGTCTCAATGCATGAGCTATTCCTGTCTTTGTCAACTTGGACCAGGGACAAATCCAGTGGTGTCAGAACACATGACGAAAATACCTGTTCCAGGTGGCTAAATGATTGGTGAAATAATTGGTATGATCCATTCTTCATGACCCATGGAGGGTGGGTTTTAATGGTATTAAACATGTTATAATAATTTTGTTTTTCGATTTCAATTTGCTCCAAAAACAAGTGTTCCTTTTTTCAATTTACTCACTCATTTTCCATTTCTAATACCACAATAATGCCACCACTATCCTCCTTATAGAATGGCTATGTCAGGGTTTATAGGGATACACTAAACATCATTGCCATTGTTTACTTTGCCACTGTAATTAATTACCATTTATGTGATTCTCTGGAAACTGTAATACTGATTTGGCATGGTTGAGAATAGATTTGGTTACTTGGTTATCATGGTGAAAGATTGATTTCATGATTCCGGGAATTTTGATACTATAGAAATTCATTCAAAATTAAAGGAAGACTTCGAAGGGAGCAGGCGGGCAAGTTCCTGGGTGAGCTGGTAATGGCAATGATACCAAAATAATCCAAAAATAAAAAAGCAAAGGGAAATCTTTTTACAACAGGTGGTAAAGAGAGAGGTCACCATAAAGATATACAGAGGACGCACGTGCCAGAATATGATATCATTATAGGCTATAAAAAGGCAATTTAGAGATTGATTAGAGCAGGGCTGTCAAACTTGAGTCCTCAAGGGCCACAATTTAGTATTTCTTAGCAGAACATTTAACAAGAGGTGGTTATAAAGTCGGAAAAGTAATCTGGTTATCAAAACTTGGCCTATATTTGGCTCCAAGGACTGGACAGCCCTGACTCCTATAGAGACTAAGTGTCACAGTTTACATACACTTAAAGACAAGGATATACTGTGGGTGTGTTTTGAGTTATATATACTGCTAGTCTGATTTTTTTTAGCTTTATTAGGAAATGTTAGCATTGCCTTCAAAGTGAACCTGTCTGGATAAACAGGATCTGGCAATGTCTCTGGGTTCCATTCTTGTCTTCCATCCCGTGGAACAAATATGCAGCTAATGGAGCTAGAACAGACAATCTGTTCTTGGGTAGGAGCTCAGTAAACAATAAAATATAGAGGTGAGACTGACAGGCAGGAAAACCATCCAGAATTTGTATCACAACACTTTATGATTTTTGGAAGTGTACATACAGTTTATAAAACACATTAATATTTTGATGTAAGCTTATCATTTCATAATAAGCATTAGTCAGCTTTTGATCAATCTGGGGACTTTTAGTTCTAGAATGGAAACTAATCTGTTTCTAATCTCGTGCTGTCCTAATTTTTACCATTTTTTCTTCATATGATAACTAACTTCCCCTGGATTCTGCATACGTGTCACTGCGATCAGCAATATCATTTTCAAGAGAAACAATTGCAAATTGTGTCATGTATTATCACATTTTTTTTACATTTATTTGTGAAACCAGACCTTGTTTTTTCTGTTTATTGGCAGCCAACATCATGAGAAAAGAGGGTACCATGCAAAAAACAACATCTTTAAAAAAGTTTAAAAGTTTAAACAGAGCATTTTTGAAGTTTTAGTAAAGCTAACCATTTTTTTTGTTTTAGTTAAAATGGAGTTGAGAATGATTAAAACCTTCTGACATGTGTTGCTGGAACTTTAAGTTGTTTGATTTGGATGCTGCTTGGTTGATATGCTCAGGAAAACCCAAATTCAAACAATGTTGAAATTAATATGTCATTTTGGTGGTTTGTTCTGGTTTTAGGAGAGTAAGTGAAGCAGTCAAGTGCACAAAAATGGCGTGGTAAGAGCTCTAAATGTCTGAAGAACATTTATTTCTGGGCCAATAGAGCATACCAGCTACTGGGACAACTCTTGGTGTAGTTGGAACATGCCTTTCTTTCTTGACCAAATGTTTTAGCAACGCCAGGAAGGGGGTAGGAACTGTAGGGGAATTGTTACTGGAACTGGATGTTGTTAGCCACCAACTAGATGTTGTTCACCATGGACACCAGGACTTCTTGTTACGCAGTGATTCACTTTGGATATTGGATGGCCCTTGATGTCACGTTGACATTGTCCCCAGGCAGGTGGCTCTGTATACAGCGACTCCACATATAGAGCCGGGCTCTGCACTAGACGGTGTAGGGAAAAAGCAAAAACTCACCAAGTGGTGGTCTTTTATTTTATTTATTTGGCAAAAGAGAATTTGCATGCTAAGCTCTAACTTCCTGCTTTAGGCCAGCTTTCAGAATGAATCACTTTCGCATTTAAAAAAAAGCTCTATTTATCATGGTAAGTTTAGATATTGTTTGCACCACTGCCTGAAATAAATGTAAGCGGCACCTCCTATCTGGGATATTGCATTATTGGGTATTACACATTTATTAAAGCCAACTCCATCACCAGATATGATCGTCCACACTGGCTGAAAAGACCAAACTTCTGTTGTTCCTAATGGAAACTGGAGCCAGAAATAGATTGGATTTTTTACTTTGATGATTTGGCCACAATAGGTCTAACTATGTTTTCGCACATCCAATATATAATCCCATCACATCTAGTGCTCACAAAGCAAATTTACCTAATTATTTGGCTGATGAAGACTAGCCATTCCCGTTCACCATTACCATGTACTCTTGGCAAAAACAAACATCTCAGACATCATTTTAGATTCAACTTGTACACCGTTCCTCTGTCAGCCTCAACGCAATGTATCATAATACTGTGCGTGTTACAGAGTAAGAGATACTTGCCGGACTGGCATCTTGCTGCAATCATTGAGAAAGTGTGCCATCCCCAGGGCACTGCAGGTTAATTAACATGACCGTGGGAACTTTGTGGTCACAGCTGTGACTGCAGGCAATCCCCGGGCACTAGAGGTTGAATGGGGACAAGTTTCCCCATTCATCACATCTGGTGCCCTGTGTTCTTGGATAGAGAAACTCCATCCAAGAACACATACTACTAGCAACAGCAATCAGGATCACTGTTGCAGTCTTGTAGTATGTGTTCCTGGACAGAGTTTCTCTATTCAAGAACACAGGACTCCCTGTGTTCTTGGATAGAGAAACTCTATTCAAGAATGCATACAACTAGTGAAGGGCTGCAAGAGCAATCTGATTGCTCTTTCAGCCCTTAATACTCACTAAAAATAACCCAAATTCTCACACTATTGACTTCAATGGTGTTCGGATTCGGCATTCGATCACCCGAACAATATCTCACTATTCGATCGAATAGCTGTCAAATCTAATACTAATTATTATATTACTATAAATTATGCAGTATATATATATATATATATATATATATATATATATAAAGCCTTTAGGTGAACTTATAGATCTATCAGATCAGAGGTAGTTTTTAGTAGTCACATCTTAAGTTCTCACTAAGGTGGAATGCACTTTTGCAAGTGACACCGAGAGGTAAATGTTTAGGAAAGTTCATATGGGCACGCGTGTACTGTATAGAAACCACACAGGGGAGCATTTGATATTCACAAGAAGCATTTTCAAATCTTAAGTTTGGGAAAGTACTGCTAAGAAGGGCTGAGAAGGAACATTTCAAACATGGAAAATTACCCCACCAAATAAAGCAACCTGACAAGTAACAAAAAACAAAAATGTTTTATATATAGGCCTAGGTTACCCCAATCAACACAAATGACCTCCTTCCTTCCCTTCCTACCTGGTATTTTTCTTAGTTTTCTAATTATGAATATTTTCATTCTTTTTCCCTTTTTTTTTTGATTGTCTGGCTAACCTGCAGTTTGTTTTCTTTCTACAACAGCCATAGCTCCTACACCAACAGACCTAAAGCTATAAAAATACCAAAGCTCATTCCCAACTTTGACTCATCAAAAGCATGTCAGACCTTTGCAAAGAGATCACTGCTTCCCTCCAAAGGTCAAGTGTTTTTATTTACAGCGTGATGCAGGGACAGGCTTTTTGTAAAGAGGGCCAGATTTGGTGAGGTGTAAAATGTGTGGGGGCTGACCACTAACCGGGGTTAGTGTGGGTGTGGTCTGCACATGTCCCGCACAGCACACGCCCATTAGAGTGACGTGAAGAATTCCCTTTGCACGGAGTTCGGTGTCAGTTCGGGATCCCTGCAGAGCATGTTCTTAGAATCAGAATGGGCGTGATTCGTGCCGGTCCAGCACACACCCACTATAACAATGTAAGGGATTCCCTGTGCACACATGGAGACTCCTGTCCTGCCGTTTATGCCCACCAAGTAGCGGGCCAATAATTGCAAGGCGGTTGATCAACTCAACTTAAAATCTGAACACATCTGAACTTTGGACATGCCTGATCTAGGCGATCAAGAATTTAATGGTTGATGATGCACTTAAAAATTTTTACTTTAAATAAAGGGGTTGTCTACCATTTTATATATGAAACTTTCAATCCACCAATTTTCCATGCCAGCAGTGAGTTGGCAACCTTCTAAGCTGTAATGTAAATCCAAAAAAAAGGGGGGAAGCATAGTGATAAGTCCTTGAGTAACTTTAGAGCCCTTTCACACTCATAGTGTAGTTGGCAAACAGCTGTTGTGCCCCAAGAGTCCCAAAACACACCACAGGTAACCACATTTGCACATGGCGTAAATCTTCAGCAATTGCATGGCCAAAAGTGACTTGCCATGATCTGCTGCATCCACCAAAGAATGGTTCCCAGCCATATCCATTCACTCTGCCGTGGGTTCAACTTAAAATGACTTATACTATCTCTTCTTAACTCTGAGGATGAATTATTCCACAACACTTTGTAATTCTTTGTTTTAAAACCTAACTCAATGTTCAGTTTAAATCGGCAAAATACATTCCAGGTGCATTAAAACAGAAGGTGTGCAATGACGTACTGTGCTTTTTTTTTTCGAAAGCATGCAAAGCCTGAGCAGACACATTCTGATTTATTCCAAGTAGGAGTTGCAGACGTGGCCAAGTCTGGCTGACTTTCAGAAGTATTATTAGTCATTTCATAGCTACTCACATACAACGTTTTATTATTATATCACAGATCTGTTCCATACACAGTAAGGAAATGAAAGAGCCATACGTGGCCACTGACAGTCATTTCTGGAGCTCCAGAGTCAGCTGAGGAGCCACACGTAATGTCCTTGTCATTAAATAAGAAATTTACAAGCCAAGAAACAAAACTATGATTTTCTATGAATATTTGTGTATTACAGCAGACCTGGAGTAATCAGTACCATTCCTCTGACAGTGATTGCTGTCCGGCTAGCTCCAGATCTGGGGAATACCCACGTATTAAAATGTTCCCAATAGGATATGCACAGTGAAATATAAACTGAGAAGGTTTTTACTCTTTCCTATTCTAAATCAATGCTGGGGTGAGTGGCTCCAATAGAAGGAAATCTGTGCATTTTCAGACCCATCACTTGTATTGACTTTACTTTTAGCTGCTGAACCAATGGCTGCAACACTTTCGGACGCCCTTACCTATAACAAGTCAACAATTGTGGCTTTGCTACATCGATCTACACAATTGTTCCAGCTCTCTGCTGACTACAAAACCCCTGGGCTGCTTTTATTTGTGTTGTTGAACTGATTTTAGGTATTGACATGGTCATGTGACACTATTCAGGCCTTCGTTCCAACTCAGTTGGCCGATCTTGCACAATTTCTAAGATACAAATATAATAGTCAAATTAAACATTATGGAGTTCAAAGCATAAAGGGCATAGCGTTAACCAATCTCTATCATTATTCTGTAGCTTCTTGCAGTTCGTGGACCCTTCCAAACATGGGGACCTGTTGTAGATGGCTTCTACCTGAAGGACACTCCAGCAAAGCTTCTCCAGCAGAAGACTTCTTCAGATATAGACCTGTTTATTGGAAGTACTGAGCATGATGGGCTGATCAGCAGAGCCAAGGCTATTAAGGTAAAAAGAACTCTTCTTGTGCACAAAAAAAGAACCTTCATGACACACATCATATCTGGTAACCTAAAACTGCCCTTTTCGAGAAACCGCAACCTATTACTTAAATATAATTAAATTATTAAAATGCCATAAGTAAGCTCTATTCAGGTGTTGCCTATGTTAACATTTCACTCACCTTGTTGCCCAGCTTCCCACCACCCTATGAATCACCACTCCTCCGGGTTCTTTTAATAAACCTAAAATAATAAAATACAGACCTTTTTATTTCAGTTTTCTGGCCCAGTTCAATGACATTACAAGAGTTTTTTCTTTGCCCCCTGGGATAGCCAGCATTTCTCCAGATCTGAATGGAGCTCATGTAATCATGTCAGTCTTGTAGAACTAAAAACCCCTTCTGTGTGATGGGCTCCCAGGTCCTTGGCTGTGTGACAAAGAGCCATTCTACCCAAAATGGACTGCTGGTGATTGAAGAAATGTCTCATGGGGGGGAGGGAATTAAATATAATATAGGTCAATAAAAAACAGAAATTTTAATTATGAATTTGTATTTATATAGTGTCAACATAATATGCAGCACTTTACAAAGTCCATTGTCATGTCACTAACTGTCCTTCTAATGGCCCTACCATAGTCATACGTCATTAACACAGTCTAAGGGAAGGGAAGCTAAATAACCTACCTGCAGGTTCTTGGGATGTCAGATTAAACCCAGGCACACAGGGAGAATACACAAACTTCTTGCAGATGGGGGGGCCTCTCTAGGATTCAAACCTGTGACCCTAGCACTGCCAAGGTAAGAGTGCTAACTAACCATGCTGCTCACTTTAAAGAGGAACTAAACCCTGCGATACTCACCTGTTCCTTCACTCGGCACCACCACCTTCTTTCTTCTTGCAATCTTTGGCCTTCTCAATTGGCCAGGTTGGAATTACCTAACTCGCATGCATGTGCTTGAAAGATCATTCAGTGCCGGCAACAGGGATTGCTGCATGAGCAGTTAACTAATTTGGGCAACCCTATGGATCAATCAGACGGGTAAAAATGCTAACTGAAAAAAATGGCATCACCTGTCCCTTTCTGCAATAAAACCCTGCCTGATCATAGATTTAGTTCCACTTTAACAATTATTTTTTTCACCTTTGAATTCAAACAAGAGCCCTGGTAAAGCCCTTAACCTCCCTAGCGGTAACCCCGAGAGTGACTCAGGTTAGAAAAAATTTGCTACAAGTGGTAACCCCGAGTCACTCTCGGGGTGGAACACCTAGGGAAGGTTAGTAAATAGAGTGCTTACTTGATCCGCCGGGGTCCCGCGCCGTTCAGCGTCGCAATCTCCGTCTTCTTTCTTCTTCCTGCTTCTGCTCCGATGAGTCACCGGGGGAGTTCCCGGTGACGTTGGTGCGTTTGTACGTACCGGCTGGGCGGGGTCAAAATCCATTTGTATTGCATTCAATACAAAATAACTGTATTGAATGCAATACATTGGATTTTTAAGTGTAAAAGCAGTACATTGTTTTCAAGAATATTTATTTTACAGTATATATAATAGTATGAGTATAATGTGTATTTGTTTTTTTAAATTAAATTTTTTTTTTTAATATATAGAAATTTTAATTTATTCAATTTATTGTTTTTAAATGATTTTCTGTTTCAAACTTTATTATACTCATACTTTTATATTATACTTTAAAATAAATTTTCATGAAAAACAATGTACCGCTTTTAGACATATAAAACCGGAAAGAAATGTACTGCTAGGGAGGTTAATGCCCCTGAAATGTGTTGGCTTGGTCTTCTCAACCTACATGATCATCCAAACTAAACTCCTTACATTTAGTCCTCTCCTCTTCCTGATACCCTTTATATTAATAACTCTCTAGTCACTGACCTTTCAATTAACTCAATGACAGTGATGAGTAAGGGCCGATCTTTCTAGAAAGGCCATTTGTACTGAACTTTATCTGTTGGTACATATGACATATTCTACCAGGAATTATGTCAGGACATATGTTCCTTTAGTCAGCATGATTTCTGATGTTTTTGTTGATGTCTGGTGATGTTGCTGAGCCACATTCAGAATAGATTTCATCTTATTTCTAACAGATTTCCTATCACCGTACATATACTGTATGCAAATATATATTCTAAGTCTGTGGTTTTGCTGTAGGTTGCAACAACTCATACTGCTTGAAAAAATGATGGTGTTGCTGTATATTGTCAGGAATGCATTTATTATTTGTAAAGTTAGTAACAAGTCCACTTTAAATGAAAGGGTCGGATGACTTGATTTATAATCTTTGTTGCATGCTCAGTTTTAACATCCATCCAAGCAAAATGTCTCTCCGTCCAACATTCTACACAATACGACCGCTATTAAAGGTTCTCTTTACAAGTCAAACACATTTTACTGTGAAACACAACATTGTTCTGTGACCCAGAAAACTGAAGAAAACAGGAAAAGCACAACTGAATGTTCCAAAGATTGATCTATTCAATAGAATGTTTTGGAAAAAAATGTATTCTTTGGAAATGGAGATTCAAACATTATTAAAAGTCTTTTTTTAGACCTTAGACCCTTTTTTTGGGTCTCATTTAAATATTATTATTTTTGAATGTTTTTTGCTTGAAAATACTTTTTTATATTGTTTTTTACCTTCTCCTGGATTAATTGTGTATTTAGGATTTTATCTGGAATATTCAGGTTTTCTTGTATGTTTTTTATTACCAAATCAATGTTTCCCAATCTTTTTGAAATAACTTTCAGGTCTATAGGGATTTCTCCTATAATTACTATATCCACAGCTCACAGTACATTATCATGGTGGTCAGTAGGAAGAATCATTGCCGTCCATTGGGAAGAATGTCACCCTTACAGATAGCCAAAAAGATCATTGGTGTCAGTTAAACTGACCTTGGAGGCACAAATTGCTCATTAATCATGGAACCCCTAGCAACCTCTGGAGGAACCCTGGTTGAGAAACATTGTCCTAGTAGTTGAACTTGGTGGACTTTTAAATTGATAAATTATGTAAATTCAAAATATTTTTTCTGTATTTTTATATTGTTTTTTGATTTTTCAAAAGTTTATTGCTTTCCTATACTTGCAGGGTGTCTAAAGGGATAAAATGCAGGGAAATGTGCACGTCCTTCAGGGGTGTCCTGCCTATTGCTTTTTGGCCTGACACTTTGTCACGGTGGGATAGTGGACCTTCAGTGTCACCAGCCCGCTTGGTAGAGACGTGTATAGGGCGCAGAGTCTAAGCCACCAACCTCCCGCTTCATCAGCGCAGCCCGCAAGGGGTGATGGACTTTAGGAGATGGTGCCCAGGTTGCACCCCCCGTACACATAGGGGCTAGTAACTGTTGACTGGATAGGACCGAATTGTAGCACAGGAGCAAAAGCCAGAAGAGTAGTCAGACAAGCTAAGGTTGGGGTAGATGGCAATTAGGATTAGTCAGGTCAGACTCAGAGTTGGTATACCAAAGAGTCAGGATCAGGAAACGCAGGAAGCATAGAAGAACTCCTTGTTCAGGCAAAATCATGTTGCCACTCACTTCCTTATATAGGGCAGATCAATTGATTAATGAAGACCAGGTGACCCACAGTTATCCAAACCCAGCACTAGAGGGAGTGCTGCAGCAGAGGCAGTTTAGGTTGTGTTCACGGTTCCGCCAGAAAGCAGAGTGCATCTGCGGAATATTCTAGACCTCAGAAGAACAGGGCAGCTCTCAAACAGTCACATGATCTAGACCGGGAAGTTACCAGGGAATGTTATCCCTGGGCAGAGTTGCTGCTGGCAGCAGAGGAGTGCAAGGTGGGTGACACAGAAGAGGGCACAAATCCCCTGATCTTGTGGGGATCTGTGACACAATTTAAAGGCTCTCACATAGCTTGTCTCCTGCTATGTAGTAGCTCTGACATATAATCATATGCAATATTTTATCAGTACATGATTAAAATACAAGTTTTAAAAAGGGGAACTGTTATTTTTGTACAGAACTAAAAAAAAGAAAAAGTATTTATGAAAAATCTTACATTTCCTTTTACATACTTCAATAAGTATTAGATATTAATATCATTTAGGATAATTTAGCTTGTAGCACACAAATAAACTAAATTTGACAGTATGTAAGGTATACAAAATGTCTGTTCATGGCAAAGTGACAGGTTCTCCTAGTAATAGCTACCCCCATTCCCCCACTCATGTTCACCTTAATCTCCCTGCTTTACCATATGTTGGTGATTATTGGATATATCCTGTACTTCTAGGTATGGAAGGCCATGTGACCCCCTTTTTGGTTTGAGCAGCCACTTCTCAGGCTATCATGTAATGGAGGGGAGAAGGTTGGTAACCCTGTGTAGCTTCTGACACTAAACAAAGTACAACTTACAGAGAGTTACACCCAAGGATGTGAATAGGTTTGCTTAGGGCCGCTGGGGCTGGTGGTTATCAAGAAGTGGGGCATGGTCTAACAATAGATCCCAATAAGTTGTCCTAATCTGGCAAAATAACTTTTTTGAAGGTAAGTATTAAATATTTTACATTGTTAATTTTAGCCAGAGGGTAGAGCTTAAGCTTTTTGTTTTCTAGCCTGCTGCTTACAAAGTTTAGAAACTCAATTCCAAATAACATATATATATACGAATAGGCTAGAACAGTAATCACAAACTCCATATAGTGTAAATTACCGTACTGCATGCCCCTGTAAATCCCTGAATACGGCTTTTTCCTATTGGCCAATGGGACTGCAAACTATAGGCAAGGGCTAAAGAGAATATGTGTATGTGTGAGGGAGATGTGACTCCATGCCAAGTTTAGGACTACCTTGAAGCGTTAAAGCAGAGCAACTAATACCTCCAATATTTTCCAACCTCTTCCTCCCAGTTCTTTAAGAAAAGAATTTCACTCACAATCATTGCTTGTAAAGAACAAGATATGTAATTCTCCCACTTCTGCCCATCCCCCTGCTCAGCCCCCACCTGTACCAAGGCCCCATAGACTTGCTTCTCCAGTACAAGTCTCATTCAGGTCTTTGGAACATTATCATGGAGGTCGAGATGTAGACTTTTACCATCTGGGATGTAGACAATGCACAATACTATTAGAATGCTATCGGAGTATCAGGTAGCTTTACATATTGCATTCAGAATATCTGCAGAGATGATTTACTAAGCTGCCCCATAACATTAAAAGTTGGCCTTTAAATGATTTTAATTTCCACTCGAATTAACTGGATTTAGTTCTGTCAAACTGCACCATTTCCCCTTTGTGGTCTTCTCTTCCTGTGCCTATCCACTTCCTGTGTCTGGTAAATTGGGTAACATGTATAAGAGGGGGCTGCTCTCAATGCAGCAGGAAGATTGTGAAAGCAACTTACTTTGACATAAATTACATTTTGTACCTAAGATGTTATATAAATCTTGCATCAATCCGTTCAATAATGACGGGCTATGGTTTTAATGAGGTGAATAAAAAGCTATGGTTTCCATTCATTGTGCTAATGTCCTAAAAATAGAGATATATAGTAAATTAGACTTTTAAGGCATTAAAACCCAGAAAATATTTTATAAAAACTTCACAATATTTATTTAATTAAACATTGTTTTTTTTAATAGTAAGTTGACATCCCCAAGTAATGTACCAGGGACCAACAAACAAATGTTGTATGGTCAACCTGGGGTCCATGGAACCCTAGGGTACCACCAGATAATGCTGGGGGTTGTTCAGTAATGAGAAGTTTGTGATGCTTAGGTCAGTTACCATTTTATCTATAATCTTTTAGGCTGTAATGTAATGTAATGTATTGGTGACTCCCCCCATTGGCCAGCAATGTAAGGAGCATTCTTCACAATGACCACCACACTAATATACGGTGAACTGTAGATATAGTAATTATAGTAAAGGTTTCCCCATTTTAAAAACATTGATAAAGTCTGACCTGAATACCCTAAGTTATTTTCCTAAACTTCTGACAGATATATATTTCTGCAAATTATTATTATTATTATTATTAATATACAGGATTTATATAGCGCCAACATATTAAGCAGCGCTGTACATTAAATTACAGTGCGTTTCGCAGCTAAAACTGCTTCTTCAGGAAAAGCGGAGATTAATAGGGGGTCAACATTCTCCAAAAAGGAGTTTGTACATAATCATGAGTTATATATTTCATGTACATTGAAATATCTTAAATTCTAAAGACTTATTAAAACTTAATTAGAATGAATGGATTGAAAATGAGCTGCCACTGAAGAGAAACGCAAATGGCAAATGGCAAACGCAGGCGAGAGGATTCGCGGCAAAGGGACTCCTGTAAAGGCTTATTGTTAATAATATAATTTATGTTACTGAATACAAATTGTGAAGTTTTTATAATATCATGTTTGGTGGTTTTTGATGCGATTTCTATTGTGGCATCTCGGCTAACATTAATTGACTGGTAAATCCATGGACTTATGAGCAACAACAACACTTATTAGTTATATTGGTAAGCATGCCTTCATGGATCCTGTATGTGGTTTGGAATAAATGGCTTTGTAATATCACGTAGTATTTCATCTGACCTCTAACTCTTAAGCTGATGCACCACTCCCCAACAAAAAACAAAGGAAGAAAAAAAAGATGGTGGATGCCACCTTCTCTAGATCATATTTTCAACAATATAGAAAGTGTCTCTTTTGTTTCATCAGAGATTTGAAGAAAGTCAAGGCAGGGGAGACAGCAAGATGGCCTTCTACCAGGCTCTGCAGAACTCTTTAGGAGGAGCGGAAATGAATCTGTTAGTCCAAGAAGCCGCTGTCTGGTTCTACTCTCTTCAACACTCAACTGATGACTATTCCAGCTTTTCCAGAGCTTTGGAGAACTCTACACGGTAAATTGTACCTTCTGAGATCCTCAATTGTAGTAATCTATGGTGGGATCCAAAATTTTGCCTCCACAGAGTAAAAAATGTGCAAAAGACATGGATCAGAGTGCAGATTGAATTATCCACCCATTTGACAGGGAAGTGTTAGGCCTTTTCTTTCTTTACACCCATCCAGAAGGCTGTTTACATGCTTTTTGGCCATAAAGGTCTTTTTAGGGTTAAATTATGGGGAAATGGCAAGAGTTCCCTCACAGTACTCCCCTCCACACTGCAGGTGCTTAATGTTCAATTTCATCCAAGGTACCCCTAAAAGAAGTGTGACTTATGTTATTTCTCATTCCCCTGGCCAAAACCACTCTCTTGTTCTCTCCAGTGCACCTAGCCATGGGCAAGTCCTCAAAGTTTTACCGAGATCCTCCTCAGCTCTTTTTAGGCCAACTTCGGCCATGGTGGTATGATTGAATTTATGTATCTCGGCAGTGGCTGAAATTGCATAGCTCACTTTTAATTGTTTAGAAGATGAGAGCAGGCAGGTAAGAATGCATTTAGCAGAAGAGACTTGGTATGGATCATCTGCATTACAGAATCCCTACCTGTTCACACAAATATACATTCGACTTTTAATTCCACTTCAGATTTGATCTGCAATGCATTCCCAGTACACGGCTGTCCCCACAGGTCCGGCTATGCACAGCACACACTAAACATTAGCATTACAGAGTCTAAGTGTAAGAACTTCCCCCTAACCACAGCACTCCGGATGTGTGCTGTGACCTCAGGTTCATTTTTATGCAAATAATCCGGCATATCATTCCCTGGAGAAATGGCACACTTTCTTTACTTGCCCTGGTTGGTACTAAGATTACTGCACTGTTAGATATGTTTTAATGGACTACAATCACCTGAGATTACAATTCCTCCATTGTCTCTATATTTTCTCTGTATCCTGGATTGGTGGTCATGTAAGCATCAGTAATCCAATAATCTATGTATATATAACTATACCTCTTCCCCTAAAGCCAGGGTTAATTTACTAAAGGCTATTCACTTAGCATGGGGAATGTTAGCATATAGGGTCACGTACAACAGAAACAATTCATTTGAGTTTTTCTATCACA
This sequence comes from Pyxicephalus adspersus, assembly GCF_032062135.1. Lineage (NCBI taxonomy): Eukaryota > Metazoa > Chordata > Amphibia > Anura > Pyxicephalidae > Pyxicephalus > Pyxicephalus adspersus. The sequence goes on along the minus strand of NC_092862.1, from coordinate 8,843,981 downwards.
TAATTGCAGATTTATAGCTTCTTTATATTTGCTCTGTGACCTGGGTTTATTCCTTTTGGTGTCATGAACACCAGCGTGCTGCATTAACACATGGGAGTAATGTGGATTATGCATTGTTTTATGGCAGCTCGTTCATTTTATATGGCAAAAATCAAACCTGCTTTGTTTTTGCTTATGTACGTGTGGTACATTGGGATGCCACCGTATTAATGAGGGCACCGTATGCACCAATACTCGTGTGCCCAACACATGGTGCATGTTGAATGCATTGGTAACATATGTCTTGCCTCAATGTAATTTGTATGTAACCTTAGAAAATCAACCCCAATGTGTTTGCAGCTGCAAGCTCAAGTGTTGCTTTAGATGATGGGGTCCTAAGCTTTTATTACTAAAACTATTGCTTTGTACACGTCAGGTGATTCTTGCCCAATACAGTCGGGCTCATCTTAGGCGAGAATCTGACGTGTATAGGGGTAGCCCGACGTGGTTTATGTATCCACCCTGATCCATGAGCAACTGACGGCAAACGACCCCTTTACAAGTCAATGGAGGAGAGCATAGCTGGGTGCTGCTTGCTTGTTCTCCCTCCTCCGCTCTTCATGAAACAGAATGGTGCTGTGTGTACAGCGCTCGTTCGTTCATCTGCCACTGAAATTAACAGGAAAGATCATTTCCAGCAACAAATATTGAACATGTGTAAGCTGCATGTAAAGACATTGGATGTATTTAGTAGTATTATTTTTATTATAGTAATGCTGAATTTATTAATTATTAATAGTCATACATTTTCAAGATTTACAAAAAATAAAACAAGCTGCTTGTTGCAGTTTTATTTCCCTCGGATAGGAGAACAATCTGCCTTCTGTTTATAGGAGTTCATACATGTCAGTTACAAGTAGAACGGGAATGTCTTATATCATGTACAAACATATACAGTGTTTTATAGGAAACATAAAAAGGACTCATTACTCCGTTGTGTGTTTACGCGTTCCATATACAGTCATGAAGACAGAAGGCTCTGGGCTAAAATATTACACTGATTTGTATTTAATTTATCACCAATGTATTTTCATGGGGTTGTCAGTCTGAAATTCTTTAATTATAACCAATTTCTGGATGTTTTTTGTTTCCAAAATACCCAGTGGCTTTTATTTCACGTATGTAAGAGAAAATAATATAAAATGATGGAGGGATAGATGGATATCCATTAAAAGGTGGGGACAAAGCCAGTAATACGAATGTGGAAATCGAGATAAGGTTTGGAGTACCACACTGTAGTAATATAGTCCAATTTGAGTTTGTTCAAAGATCTAATGGGACCTAATGACGAAGACACTGGACCTAATTTATTAAATTTCCTCAATAATGGAGAAGATAGAATATCATGAAAGAACCTGGGCGATCCAACAAATTTGGAATGGATCTGGTCCAGGATTGAAAACACATTTGCTAAATAATGATTTTAAAAATGCATTTCAGGTTTGCTGGGTCATCCAGCTTCTCCCATGGTAGTCTATCTTCCCCAGGCTTTAAATCAGGTCTATTGGGTGCTCCTTCAATGCCTTGGCCTGTTTTACAATCCCTGTTTCAACTTTCTTATGGAATAATGTCAATTTGGTGTTTACCACTACAGTATAGTAGCCTAGTTCAGTCTAAAGTGGCCCTGAATGCCCTTTGGTTTGGGAGCAGCCTCCAACTTGGTGTCCCATCATTGTACTTCCATATGATGGGAAACCTACAAAAGAAGTTATTAGAAAGGAGGTGGGATAGATGTGCTTTGGTCAACAAGTTGTATGCGATGAGGTTGCCTTACTAAAGAAGTTCAGGCTGTTCATTTAGCAAAGTGTTATCACCCTCCAAAAGCTTAATTGACTCTGTTTGGTGCACAAATCCCATTCTTTGCTAAATGTATTTTCACTGAATCCACTGAAGTGAATTATCCATTGTAGAGTAAATATTCAATTTCAAGTTTTAACTCTTTTAGTAAATCCATCCCATAGCTTTGTCCTTTGGCAGAAATAAATATATGTCTATATTTACTTACAAATCTATTTTTTTTTTTTTACAGAGATCACTTCATTGCATGTCCAGCAATCAGAATGGCCGACCACTGGTCCAATTACTCCAAGGGTCATGTCTTCATGTACTACATTCCTGAGACTTATTCACAGAGCAGGTGGGGATGAATGGATTATTATAGAGTGTAGCTGTTCATTTTGACCAGACCAAGCGTAGAAATGAAAACATATCCATATTATACTACATACACCCAAAAAGTCTCGTTGTGCAAGCTCAACATGTAGGAGGTATAGAAAGAATGTGTTTTAAGCTAAACTCAGGTATAAAAAAAATTGTAATAGAAGACAAAAGTTATTGGAATAAACATTGTGTGTCTCTTCTCTTTGCCCCTAGTGGTGCCGTCTCGGTTTGCTTAGAATACAGGAAGACCAAAAATGCCCTCCACTGAACCTAGCATTGTAGAACCTTTCCAAAACAAAAAAATATTTAGATGAAACTTCCAACAAAAATGTCAAAAATAAATTGTTAGAATTATTAGATAAGGAATACAGTGGTGTCCTCGCTACACCACCATTCTAATGACTAAACATTGAAAGAAAAATAGTAGGCTGGTAGGATCATCCCTCTGCTTTTTCCTACTTTAAGCACGGTGGCTCGGTGGTTAGAAGTTTGCAGTGTTGGGTCCCAGGTTTCAATCTCAGCTAGGACACTATCTGCATGGAGTTTGCAGGTTCCCCCTGTGTCTGCATGGGTTTCCTCCGGGTACTCCGGTTTCCTCCCACATCTCAAAAACTTGCAGTTATGTTATTTGGCTTCCCCCCAAAAAATGAACCTTAGACTGTATTAAAATACATAAAAATATAGTGGGGACATTAGATTGAGAGACCCTTTGAGGGAAAGCTTGTGACATGACTATGGACTTGGTACAGAGCTACATAATATGTTGGTGCTATATAAATACTGTGAAGTAGTAAGCATGTTCATTGTTGGCGTTTTTGCTTGCAGAACACCTGATCCGCCCCCAGTCCTTCCCCCTTCTCTCTCCTACATGGGGGCTGATATGGAGCCGAGTAAAGATATTAAGCCTTGGTTTATTAAAAAAAAACACATTTGATGATGTACTATTGGACACAACTCTTTAATACTGTCCATCTTTTATATTTGCATGGATTTTAACTTTAAATGGAAAGACAAAGACAGATATTAGAATGCTGAAAATAAGACATAAATCCCTTTTCTTCTCCTTTTTGTAAACAGCAAATAACAAAGCCGCACACCCCGCCTTGTCAAAGTGTTTAGATTACAGGATCTTCCAAGACCACATTTCTGTTTCTTTTGGCAAGATATTAAATTCCATCCAGTGACAGCTGAAAAGAGACATTATAAATATTACATGTCTCTGCTGGCTCAGCATCGCAGCCAAACTTTTGTCAGTGTACAAAGGATCCTTGTGAGAATTAAAGGAACACTCCAGTCTAGTTGGACAATTTAGAAAATGAATGCATTATATGGCCAAAAAGTGTGAGCAGAATTATTGAGTTTGGGGGTTTCTAGTATAGAATACAAAGGCTTTGTAAACAAAGGTGGACTGCCAACCCTGTGGTCACAGTTGGGTGAAAGACCTTTCTTGGTCCGGCATGACACTTGTGTACAAAGACATTGGATGATGTGGAAGAACTGGAGAGTCCTGACCGCAACTCTACTGAACACCATGGGGAAGAATTAAAACTTTCCTTTGCAAATGAGGTCTTCTCACTCAGAGAATCAGAAGCTGACCTCACAAACACTCCGTTGACAAATTTCTAAAGGTGTGTCAAAATTTTATGGAACATTCCATTAGAATGAAGTCTGAAATTACAGCAAACTTCATCTTAATGTCCATGGTTTTGGAATGTGCTGCCCTGCAGCTGCAACCTATAGAAGCAATCCAAATGTTCCTGCACCTTTAAAACAACACCTTAACGTTGCCTACTTTATTGACTGAAATGGATTTCACAAAATAGGGAAATTTAATCAAATCTTCAAAATTTTACCAAAATGTAATTGTCTCAATTTTTTTTAACCACTGTACATTCCGTTTGTTCTGTTTTACATTCAAATTATTCTTCTGAAGTCACTTACAGACTTTATTCACTCCCTGTAGTCTACCAAAATCTTCACATAGAAAGATGAGTGATGCCATTGTGAATTTTTGGGCAAGGTTGCACACAAGGTAGCAAAACTCCATAGTCCCTTGTACAGACATTTTTAGAGGGCTTTCCAATCTGATTGCAGGGGTTCCTTGGAAATGTATTGAGATTTATATGTTGCATTTTTCTTCCTTTTTGGCCCTGTGACAGCTACTAAATAACACATTCCTCCATGTGCCTCCAGCATTAATCTATAAATGGAAGTTTGGGAAGAGAAATTGTCTGGCAATAGTACATATTAAATTCATTAAATTCATTTAACTAAAATCTCCATTAGTTCTTTACTTTTACAACTTTGATTGTTACTCGAGTTTAAAAAAGTCTCAGTAATCTCTATGTAGACTTTAATAATTATCTTGGGGAATTATATAAAAAAACAAATATCAATCACACTACTATATAACAAGACATGAGAACTACACAGAGTACACCTTCAAAGGAAAATGTATCCTCAATGATTGCATAGTCTGAGCCAACAAATCCCAACCAGGATTCCTGGTAATTGTAGTAATTGTGTTTTAAGTAATGTTTGACTCCCTGCTGACATGTAGTTAGAAACCAGAAGGAGATAATTTGCTAATGTAAATAGCTGTGACCAATACCAATGGGAATGCTATCAGCTATTTGCATGAATGACCCAACTCCAGGCCAGTTACCAATGTATAAAGCAGGCAATGTTTCCATTAGCTATTGGTTGTCATGGGGGGTATTACCAATATTGATCAATAGGTATGCTACCCCCTGTAGCAACTGACTGGCAGAATTACCTTTGATTGGTGCTTTTTGAGTGTAGTACCACCTCTGACAATTAGCATTTACAAACCAATTGGCAAGATAAGCAGCTAATACTTGGGAAAGATGTGGGAATTACCTTGTAATGTATAGATGTACTAACAACCCCCTTATATGTTGGTACTATATAGAGGACCAATAGACCTATATTATATAATAGATTAGATACTATAACTATAGGTTATATATTGAAATGAGAATAGAGGGTTTTTTTGGATTGTAATCAGTGTAAATATAGAAATCACATAGTGTGCAAAGGGAATTGTAACAGAATTTATTTTATTTTTTTTGTTTCTAACAAATGACCAACTGACTATTTTGGTAACAAGTGCATCAATATTTCAGTATAACAAGACCAACTATTAGATATTATGTTAAGTTCTTGGAGAGGGGTAATCTTTTTTTCCCCAACACATTTCGCAGGTGTGCTTTTTCAGGGGATGTAGGAAGGATAGAAATCAGATATTTCATGGGTTGTGTCATAGGAAAAGAAGTTTACACCAGGGTGGGTTGAGCCTTTCCTATGGAGCAATTATTCGATGGAGCTAAGAGTTCCAGATGGAATCACCTGTAAGGGGGAAACAGGGAAGGCCTCCCTTACACCTGGTCCGTGGAACCAAAGGGACATTTCCAGTCCTGACAGGGTCCAGAAAACCACCCATTTGCTTCTTGGTGTGAATACAGGAGATATTCTAGTGGATAGGGTAGGGTTCTTTGAGGATTCCTGGTTTCATGGCTATGTGCCTAAGTATAAGGTAAGCAGAAAGCACCACTTGTCAGAACACCACTCTTAGAGATAACTAAAAATATTGTTCTTGTAATGCCGCTGGTTCTACCTAGTGGTATATGACCCAGAACTATGCAGGCATCACGAGAGGTCAATCAAGGACTGCTTAACCCTAGTATACTCTGAAGGAACCCTAGTGGATAGGATTTCATGGAATCCTGGTTGAAATGTAGACCTTTTGTTTCCTAACTGTATATTTTTTTTCTTTCAGTTCTGGCCTGGATTTGCCTGAAGATGTCATGTATAGTTTCGGAATTCCATTTCACTCTCTTTATAGAAATCAGTTTTCAGACGAGGAGAGGAAACTTTCCTTACAGACCATGCAGTACCTGGCTAACTTTGTGAAAACGGGGTGAGTATCACAAAACAGTTACAAAACTTTTCACCGGAGGATTAGTTTACACAAAGTCATATGGTCTCATCCCTAACAATCCCAAAATAAAGATATTGCCAATAGCACTGTTTATCTTAAAACTCAACTACAGGTAAATACAAAAAACCTCAAAGTGTTGTGTAACACCAGGTCCTGGTGAATACATTCCTGACATCACAATATGCAGCAATGGTATAATTTTTCATACAAGCTCCATTATATTTCAAAAGCCATCCTTGTCCGTGTCTCAGGCAAGTGACTTTGCCTAGGCTGAGATCATGCCATCAATCTGCTGCAGGAACAAAGAAGCAATATCTTGGTCTCCTCTTCCCCAGTGATAAGACTGCAAAACTGTTACTTTTAAGCAAATAGAAAGGTGACCTGGCAGATATCAGGGTTTACATGACTGTGCCATCTCTAAGCTGGCATATTCGTTTAGAATAGCCTTTCTTAACATTTTTAACCTAGGTAAACATTTAAGAGAGAACTCCTGCTATAATTACTATATCCACATCTCACAGTAGATTGGTGTGATGCTCAATGGGAAGAATGCCTCCTACATTGCTGACCATTGGGAAGAATGTCACCCTTACAGATCATTGGGGTCAGTTAAACTGACCTAGGAGGTACAAATTACTCAAGGAATCCCTAGCAACCTTTAGACCAGGGGTTCTTAACCTTTTGATGACGCCAGACCCCCAATGGATCGTCCAATAGAGTCCCATACCCCCTTTACCTGACTGTTAAAATAATCATAGCTATTCCTTATATTAGTTGCCAATATGACTTCCAAATACGTCAACAGCTTGAATTTACTGTACTTTAGATATGGATAGCTAGGAAGAGAACATGAAATAAAATAAAAATAAAATCATAAGCATCGAATGTTCTCGAAGATTCTACCGCGTTCCATTCACGTACTACCCACGTATAAATTAATGCATTAAATAAAATAAATACCAGTACCCAGAGTTCGAGTCCCATACCCCCAGCATTTGGTTCTTGCTCTAGATGAACCCTCTTGAGAGACACTGATCTAATAAATAGGTAGTGACCCTGGATGATGCCTTAGCAAAGGTAATGCCGTCTTTCTGAAAAATCGTAGATGAATAAATACAGATCAATAATAAAATCAGATGGGTCCCCAAATATTACATGTATGGTGAGCTTTGATGCTTGGCATGTATTGTTACAACAATAAGTCTGGTAAATGTATCCTTTTACATTACATTTTACAATTCTGAATGATATTCCCTATAATTGTTCTCTGGTTCGCAGAAACCCCAACTTCCCATACTCTTACTCAAGGAAATGGAATGTTGTGTTACCACCATGGCCTGAGTATCGGACACAAAGTGGTGGCAGAAAATTCAAAAAGTTTACTGAGAGGCTGCCGAATGGTCAAGATCTGAAACGTACCGAATGTTCATTCTGGAACGACTACGTCCCGGCACTTAAACTGTCAACAAGTAAGTTAAACAACTCTGTGATCAAGGAGACAACAGATGTTGTGTTGGTGGCTTTCTGTTTTTTTACGATTTGTCAGAGATAGAAGTGTCATGACTGCAGATGTCAGGAAAGTGAAGTACAAAGATATAGAAAAAATGGGTGTATGTGTGTGTATATAAATATTTATTTTTACTGTGTCAATGCAATAACTTTTAATATTTTCCTAAAAAATACCCAGTGATACTGCCATGAAATATGACCCGGAATATTTAGAAATAAACTTAAGAATGTTTCTATACTCCTTTACATATTTCCTGCTAACATTTGCATAAAAACAGGGATTCTTACATTCTAAATGCATCAAAGTAATCCGTCCCGGGCCAGTCCCTATTTTCTGGTGCAATATGCCAAATATTTACCATTAGTTTACTTGAATGGACATATAGGGCCTGATTTATTAAAGACTGGAGAAGAAAATATTTGAATGATCCAACAAACCTGGAATGAATCTTGCCCAGGATTAAATATATTTACCAGCTATTGATTTTTACAAAATCTATTTCAGGTTTCATGGGCCATACAGGATCACTCATGATAGTTTATCTTCTCCGGTCTTGGAGATCTTTAATAAATATGTCTCCATCGTCAGGTTCCATCAGATCTGCCATCTGATATGCCAATACGGGCCAAACAGACATAATGCTCTGACCCAGTTTCCAAAATTTGTTCCTTGTGGTTGCCCTGTTACATAGGCTACTAATGAAGATGGCGGTTCCTAACGGTAAGAAGTTTGTCCAAGAAAATGCCATGGAACCATCACTGGAATATACATATAGTGGCTGCAAAGAGATCAGCAGCACTAGGATGTAGCAAAAGGCAATTGTTTATTAATATGCAGTGCTTAAACTAAATGTAATCTAGTTAGGGTTTACTTAGAGTTTTGCCTTGGGATAATGCATATAACATCTATTGCCTGCCAAATTGCTGTGCCATTTATTTGGAATGGTACCCCAATTCACAAGACTAGGCACATATGTTGTAGTGTGCTATAATGCATACCAATACAACATTCATTGTAGATTTTGTTAGAAAAAAGGGAATGTTACCTTAAAATGGGGCGGTAAATCAAAATTAAACTTAGTTCTAAACATTCATACCTGTAAAATGCCTAAAATGACCTAGCATGAAGGTATTCAGTGCCAAAGTCTCATAGGACAACGCTGTGACACTGAATACTTGTACAATTACTCCTATTTTATTTTTAGGTGTCAAATCATCAACTGCATCCTCCACAAAAAGCGATGTACCGTCCATTGCAGTCACACAAGTCAGTCCAAAGCAAGACAAAGAGTCATACAACTGATGGACAGTCATTTTCCCATGCCAGGATCTGTGGTCCAAATACGCCAAATATGAGAATTGTAATGAAACCCTCTCTTGTCTGTCCATTCCTGGATGTTCATTTCATTCTGACATAATGAATCATGTCTCTTTTGTACAATAAACTGATTCAAAACCTGTTATTTTAGCAGCTTCTTATTGAAAGATTGTTATGTACGACTGACCTTTTGGTTTTCTGTCTAATGGCTATTTCAGATTTAGAGCTTTGTAATAAGTTTATTTTTATTTAAAGCAACTTTGTTATTTATAAAGGGAATGCCGTCACTTAAAAAATAAATGGAATGGGTCAACTAGGGGTAATTTTAAGAATGGCCTCCATTAGCTCAATGCTATTGGTTTGTGCACTCTCTAGTTCCAGCCCCAGCTATTTTATGAATGGTATCAGTCATTGCAATAGAGGTCTGTATGGTCACCATTGCAGCACTGCTATCTTTTCATTCAAGCAATAGAAGATAGAGCAGAGGTGGATATAGGGAGATGCAACATGTGCCGCTGCATAAGGTTCCTGGACCCTCCTCCAAGAGGAAACCCAGGTCAGTAGTACACAGTGGTCTATGGCTGTTGGCTATGTCGGCCATTGATCTAGGGGAGCAAGAGAGAGCATTGATCTTCATATACTGTACAATTATTATGTCCCAGGGGTAACTCATGCCCTTTTCCTGCTTACTGAGGCTACATAAGTGGTTTTAGAAAGAAGAAACTGATGCTGTGCTATTTCTTTGGAAAGCACAAAATGCTTTGCAAAACCAGCAGCTGAAGACCCCAACGTGGGTCTGTACAAAATTCAGTAGAGTATTCTGCCAAAGTAATGCACTGAACAATACAATGATTTTCCAAAAAGTTGATCAAACCAGCTGACATCTTTGTGGATCCAGGAGCACCATTCTTGAGCTTGTTGGACATCAAGAAAAGAAAGTATGGAAATTGGTGGAGGAGATTCTTCAGTTAAAACATCAAAATATTTACTTAAGTCCTAGCCAAACAGTAAAAACAAATAGTTCAAAGACATCAATCTTGAGTAGATTTAAATAACATATGATAACATACAAAATACAAAGATTGTAGACATATGCAGGAATCCATATGCAGAAATGGCTACTTTTCACAACATTTTCAACGCGCTTTATGGCTAACAACCTGCTTCTTCAGGGGAACAATCAATGAACAACAATGTTCACACAACTGGTCAAAAGAAATGAATGTCAAAATTAAATAGGACAGGCTCAATTTTATAATATGTAAGACTGACAATTAACTTTTTTCTAAGACTTAAATATTTTGATGTTTTATCTGAAGAATATTCACCACCAAATTCCCGACTATCTTGGTCTCTCTTTTTAGATGAGCAACCATGTATTTTGTGTGTGTGTTTTTTTAGATTCATATGCCTATATATGGATGTGGTAATTTAATCTATGGGGAATTTATTTGCATATATAGTTCCAAAAGATATTTTATCAGGTCAGGTGCTAATGTTGAAAAAGAAGACTTGATTAGAGATCAGCATTGTAGTTCATCCTAAATAGGTTCTGTAGGATTGGTGTCCATGTTCTATGCAGAACACTTGAGTTCCTCCACACATATTCATCAAAATATGCTTTGCTAAAGGTTGATTTTGTGGAAAAGAGTACAGTCATGGTGGAAAAGAAATGGGTTCTCTCTAAACCGTTACTACAATGTTGGAGGCTCATAATACTCCAAAATATTTTCGTGTATTGTAGCATTAACCGTATCCCTCAATGGAAACACATCTGCTATTACTTAGAAGGAGGCCACATACTTTTTGGCCATACAATGTATGTGTGATGGTCAGATGTCCACACGCTAGGCCATATAGTGTATAAATATACTGTATGTATTTTTTATATGAGACAATACTTCTTTCACATGTTCTGTGATGTTCTTTGGATCCAGATCAGCATATCTCACATATAATCTCCAACCTTCTGCCATTCACACATATCTCATACTACAAAGAAAGGTGGTGAGTTTTTTGCAGCGTCTGTCCTACATTACAAGGATCTAACACCTGTAGGTGTATATATATCTCGCAGTCACTCTGCAGATGCAAACTGAACTTTTATTTGCTTTCTCAATTTCCTCTTTTACTCCAATTTCTGTGTAAATATTTGTCTATGGCATAAATGGGTCTTACACCTTTAAAGTTTCTTAGCAACATATTATTTATTATATAAAAACTGCTGACTCAGAAAGATCAGTGAAAGAATATTATCATTGTGCATTTATATGTTGGTGACAGATTTGTCAGTGCTAACCTGTAGCTCCCCTCTATTCTATGTCAGTGCTTCTGTTACTACGCCGCAGGCAGTGCTGGCAGGAAATGAGCTCCGTGACTGACAGGTACAGACGATGGGAAGATAAGCTATACCCTTGTTTCCATTTACCTAAGATATATTTAGGGTATGTTAGAAAGGTGATACTAAGTATCATCTCCGGTACCAACTGATCCACCTTCATGTCTTTAAAGCAAACAGCTAACTACACAGATAAAATACATGACGGCTGTTCAACCTGTCAAAAGATTTGTCATTCCTTCCATTTAGTGACAAGCTTGTCTATAAAGCCTCGTCTGGCACAGCAAAGTCTTTCAGCATGTGCCAGGATAGTGAAAAGAAAATCTGCAGAATGACTAGCTTATTTCTATGTTATTCTGCTCTATCAACATTTGCCTTTGCAACTCATTGGTTTCTGAATAAATGAAGCAAAAGCAGGAAGATCCTTCAATTTTAGGTCATCAGGTACAACTGCCTCTCCAGCAAGGAGAACAATGAACAGAACAAGAGTACCATCACCAAATCTCCCTCCATGTCTGGTGAAACTAGAAGTCAATGGCACCAATCCCTAACATATTGAGTTTCATGGGACAGACAATGACAGGACAGAAATTAGGGACTAAAGGTAAACTTGTATTATTTGGGTGCAATGATCATTTGTAGCAGTGTTGCTCCTTTTGCCAGCCACTCGGCCAGTACTGAAACCGAACTACTCTGGGATATTCTCACATGTAGGATCCCACCCTAATGGGCACTTAACTCCTTTGATTCACCCTGTGAAGTTTGCAATCACCTCTATTTTTTGATTAGGTAAACATTTTATGTATATGCCAAAAAAACCCTTCTTTCCTCTTTGGTTTCAGCTACTCTCACCCAAGATTAGTATTTAAAGCTAAATTTCCTTTTTTGAAGTCAGAAGGTCTTTTATGCATTGTTGTTCTGGATCAGTGGTACTTTGTGGTACACCTCCTCTCTCGGTAGTCTCATATCCTCCTTTGGCTTACAGTACCATCTGTATGCTGATGATACTCAAATCTATCTGTCCACCCCTGACCTGTCTCCCTCAGTCCTGGATAAGGTCTCATGCTGCCTGTCAGCCATCTCATCATGGATGTCTGACCGATTCCTGAAACTCAACCTGGATAAAACAGAACTCATCATCATCCCCCCCCTCAAATTCCAAATCCCCCCCCGACATATATCTAACTGTTAAAAACACTGTCATTCATCCCTCCCCTCAGGCACGTTGTCTTGGCGTCACCTTTGACTCCGCCCTCTCATTTACCCCCCATATTCAGAACATTTCCAGGTCCGGTCACTTTCACCTACGCAACATCTCCAAAATCTGCCCCTACCTGTCCCCTGAGACCACCAAACTCCTTGTACATGGTCTTATCATCTCTCGTCTGGACTACTGTAACCTCCACCTCTCTGGTATTCCACTAACCCGACTCTCTCCTCTATAATCTATCATGAATGCTGCAGCCAGACTCATCCATCCTTCCCACCGCTCCTCTTCTGCCACCTCTCTTTGCAGTTCTATTCATTGGCTTCCATTTCACCTTTTTCACGATTTTTTCAAACTTGCCTACCCATCTTCTTCTGTCTTTTGAAACCGTCACTACTTCCCACCACTCCATATATCCCCTCTTATTGTGTGTTAATTCCCCCACCCCCTAGATTGTAAACTCTTCGAGGCAGGGTCCTCTCCTCTGTCTGTATTCATCTGTCATTTGCAACCCCTATTTATTGTACAGCGCTGCTTAATATGTTGGCGCTTTATAAATCCTGTATAATAATAATAATACTGAAGACAATGGGTCAGCATGGCAGCTAGGCAGTCATAAAGAAAAATTCAGTAATATCTTGTCTCATGACAAGTTTGCTTTAACTAAAATAGCACGAATTGATGCTCTTAATAAACCGCTGAATAATTCTCTAACCCTCCTAGGGTCAAAACATAGCCCATTCTGGGGTTTGGTGCTGCAATTTTCCCAGGGTTTACATCCATTCCTTGTCTAGTTTGCTTCCAACAAAAAGAATTTCATTTTTCCTGACAGTATCACTTTCCTAGAAAACATTTTCTTCGGCCCTTGTAAGCAGGACGTCCATCAATCCCCAGATAACCCAAAACTTGACGGACCCTGTAGATAATTGCAACCAGCCATGGTGATGTAAACAGGCGGCTCTGTTGCTTTAGCTGCAGGTTGTTGGTTGGAGAAAGCTCAGGAGAGGCTGTTTTATTCCAGAGTTTCTATAAATGATATAACTATAATGAATAGGCTGCCAAGAGAGAACAGTTGTGCGTGTGGTTTTCATTTAGAATTGGTTTCCTTCCAGAGTCTTTCTTCCAAAGGATGGGGAACGGGTCCACGTGGTGGCTTAGTCTGGTTCTGCTTCATATAAGAATAGAACTTAGAATTTCAATGCTGGAGTTCAGGACACACCTTGGAGATTGTACAGATCAAAGATGCCACAAAAGTGTCTGTGCCCTGTACAAGTATTTATTTTATACATCGATTTTACATTGAGGGACCAATAAGTGACTACAATATTGTGCAGTTTCAGCTAGTTAGCATTTTGAGCAGTTGCCTGTAACCCTTTCCAAAGAACATTTCACATTTTCCTTTTTTCATGCTTGATCTATCATAATTTTATGATCATATTTCATAAGTAATTTTGTAGTTACAACTAAGGATAAACAAACTGGTATGATTGAAGTATGGGTTGGCTGAGAACAAGGCTAATCTTTGGCAATTGGGTATTTGTTAGGGATCTGCAGTTTTTGCCATGTGAATGTCTTTTCTTGAAAAGGGTTTACATTCACTTCTAGCATGCACACTATTTAGTACCTTTTCTTGCTATGTTCCATACTTGACTACTTTAGGCTTATAAAACTGATGTGCATAATAGCCAACCTTTATATGTCAACATTCATTAAAATGCCGCCAAATAATGGACGTTGGTGATGCCAGTTATTTGAGTCACTACACCTCCACAATTCTGTCTGTATCCGTATATTTTGGAGTTAACTACTAAGACTGGATTGAAAGAGAAGCAATGGGGACAATTGGTTATATGCTTCCATTAACAAAGGGTCTCCATCATTGGTGGACCCACTCATCTCAGAGTAGATGATATACAATGTATGTGCAAAAGTTTGTACATGAACACAGCAGTGTTGACTACTCTTTGTAATAAACTTTTATGACCTGTTGGTTCTGCTAATGGATTTGTGATTGTTTAATTTTCTTCCCATGGTGACAATCCAAGTGACACAACAGCATTGTGATCCCATTGACAGGGTAGTCTTAGATGGACATTTTAGGTGGAGTTTAAAAAAGAAACATCAACATTTAAGCCCAGATCCAGCTAGCACAGATTTTTGTGTTTCAGTTGTATGAGTAGGTATGAATAAGGTTTGCCCCAAAACTCAGCACCACCTTTTCTGCACTTTTTTGCCTGTTAAAGGACAACCATGGCTCCCTCCATACCTACAGCGTCTGATTTATTAAAGCTCTCCAAGACTGAAGAAGACAGACTATCATGGAAGAATGTGAGTGATGCAGCAAACCTGGAATGAATCTGGTCCATTATTGAAAACATTAGCAAACTTTTTAAGAAATCTGTTCTAAGTTTGTTGGATCAATCTCCCATGATAGTCTATCTTCTCCAGTTTTGGAAAGCTCTAAAAAAAAATCAAGCCCAGTGTGGTAAGCAAATGTGGCCACCCATTGACTGAAAGGGTGTTAATACCATGGAAAAAAGCCATAAAAAAGAAGAATAAGACAGACAGCACAAAAGTACAGTACCAAAAGTGGAACTTAAATTTTAAAATTTGCAACTGAGCAGAGCTTTATTGCAGAAAAGAGCGAATGATGTGCCTTCTGCAATAAAATATACTTACCTGCCTGATCAATTTCTCCAATTGTCAAAATTGTTGAGATGTTGAGAAGTTCAGTGTAGGAAGCTGGGATACCCTGTGCATCCTGGCTTCCCCTGCAGCTGTCCGGACTGAATGAAATGAATAAAACAAGGAGAAGAAGAAGGAAGATGATGGTGGTGTCTGTGATGGAACAGTGGAAGCAATACGAGGGGACATCAGCGGTTCAACAAAGCCCTGATGTCTCCATTAAAAGGGACCTAACACTATTTTTTTTACTTTTCATAAAAGGATATAAAACCATTTTAAATAAAGTAAAACGTATCCTATTTTTTTGTTTGTTAGTTTAAAAAGCCCCCCTTCTGTCTTTACTTCTATTGCAGTAAAGACAGAATGGGAGCACAGAGCCTCCTGGGACACCCACGTCACAGGTCCCAGAAAGCTTTTGGGGCTGGCTTTTTCCTACATGGAAACAAATGAAGATCTCACGCATGCATAGTAAGAGCGGCACTGTTTGTTTTTTACATTTACAGCAGGCTACGACACCTGATAAGCAGTGCGAGATTGGCTCAAGTAGCCAGAGGAAGAAAGAAGATGGACAAAGATGGTGATGCCAAGCGATTTCTCTGCAGGAGGGTTCCAGGATGACATGGGACCAAACCAAGTACCACCCCACCCGGCTTTGCCTTGCATGGACAAAGAACAGGTCGCTTTAAGGGTTTTGTTTCTTTAATGGCTGCTGGTGCATTTTTTTTGCCCCCATCCTCGTTCTATCCAGTACTATGACTCTCATCTTTTGTAACCAGCAGAGCAATTGTTAAGGCAAAGTGCAAAGCAGGATAAGAGTGAATCTTGGCACTTTCAATGGTTTATATAATTAGGGAATTAAGATCCAGAGAAGAATATAACATGGAGAATATACAAAAAACTCTGAATGTATTTTTTTCCACGTTTCCTTTCCTGCGTGTGGTCTGGAAGCCGTCAGCCTTACATCCTGCGAGAATCCACTTCTGAGGTTGTCTGTCCTCTGCAATATAAATAATATAGGGCTGGGGCTGCCTGAACCACCAGCATATAGATTTACAATGTATGAACTCCCCATAAACACAGTCATAGACATGAGGCAATATTCAGCTCATTGCAGTATAATAATGCTTCATGTCTTGTTTTTTTTTTTTTTTCAGTTTGCATAGCATTTATATGAACATCATTCCAAAATTAAAGTATAAACTGGGTTTAGTTTACACAGCTTTTAAAATGACTGAAAACATCATACAACAGTTGTACATCGATTTTATGCAATTTCCAAGGCACTTTTTATTTTTTTTTTTGGTATTTGTATTTGGCTACGTACACACGTGCAATAATTCTCATTGGAAATCAATGATTAACGACTGGTCGGCTGTTAATCGTTAACAAAAAAATGTTTGGATTGTCGCTGGAAATGAACGACCGCTCCAGCCGATCTGATTGGGTGACAATCTGTGATACACTTTCTGCTATACATTAGGGAGGAACAAAATTTTTAATTTCGATCTCGCAGCAAATTTTCTCGGGAAGCAGGAAAGGCTTTGTGATTCGCCACGAGGTTGTGTTCTCGCCAAATTTAGATGAACTCTCAATGGAGAAACTCCATTGAGAGTTCGCCTGCAGTCACAGTTGATTGGAAACACTTTTGTGCCTCCAATCAGCTGTGACCGCAAGTTCTTACGCTCCCTGGGCTGTACTTATCAGCCCGGTGACCATGGGAACTGAACTCAGATGAACTCCTAATGGAGAAACTCCACTGAGAGTTCATCTGGAATCACAGCTTATTGGAGGCACTCACATGCCTCCAATCAGCTGTGACCGCAGGTTCCCACACTCCCCGGGCTGTACTTATCAACCCAGGGAGCGTGGGAACCTGCCCTTCAATGGAATTTGCGAAGTCCGTTCGCCAAAATTTTGCAGACCCATCGGAAGTTCGGGGACATTTTTGCGAGAATGTCAGAGGCATTTTGGCTCATCCCTACTGTACATATCACTTTCTGCAATATTCAAACGATCGTATCTAGTGTGTACATTATTGGTGGATAATATTTGAACGATCATATTGTTTCAGCTTGTACAGAATTGTGCACATTACGATCGTTCAAAATATTAATGAATAATCACTGATTGGTTGTTAAACGTTCGTTTCCGAACAACAATTATTGCACGTGTGCACCTAGCCTTTGTCATTTGGCTAAACCATGTGGCTTGGTGCATCAAAACTTTTTGAATGTACAAAACCCCCTCTGTACAAATATAAAAGGTATCCTGACCTTTGGGGTAGATGGGGTCCATTAATTTAAATACTTCTAGCCAGGTAACCCTCTTTCTATATGTTAATCCTACAAGTAATAAAGGTGGCGCTTCTCCTCCATGGCCTGGATTGTGTTTCTCGCCTTGGGCATGTTTCCACTATAGAGGATGCAGGAGGGTCACATAAAAATCCCCAAAAAGCAGCCAATTACCTGCTTCACATTTGCTTCCAATATTTCCAATAGTGGTTTTGTAATTTGCTAGCTGGTTTGACTTGTTTTAGAAAATATAGTTTTTCTTCTTGAAAATAAAAATCAATGAAATAGTTAATATGTTTTCAGTTCCTTTGATTCATATATCAGGTTAAGGTACTTTGTGCTATAATGCAATGTCATGTTCATATTAGACTTTGCCACTCAAGTATACAGCCAAAGATCCAAACTTCTGATAAATATGCTTAGCAAGTATGAGCAGCACAAAAATGAGAGTTCACTGCACACAGCGGATGTGTTCCTGGCAATCTATCTAAAGACCACATCAACATACTTCATATAAATCAGCAACACAAATATTCAGCTTTTCCCTTTCTGTTCCTTTCTTTTCCATTTCTGTTTCCTTTCTTTTAAATAATTTATTTTATCTACCTTTACCTTCCTTATTTTATTTCTCCTCTTTGCACCTTTCCTTCTCTTCTCTTCCATTTTTTCACACGCCTTTCTTTTACATTTACCTCTCCCCTTCTTCCTTTCTTTCTCTTTTAGTTCCTCTACTTTCCCTTTCCTTAATTTCCCTTACCAGCCCTTTCTTTTTCTTTTGCTTTTCTTTGTTATCATTTTCTTTCCTTTTTTTCTTTTTATTCCTTTTTAAAAATGTCAGCACATATCTAATGAATGCCCAAGGTGGTAAACAGGGAGAACCTGCAAACTCCATGCAGATAATGTTCTGGCTGGGAACCAAACCTGGGCCCTAGCACTGCAAAGCTCTGAGTGCTAACCACTGAGCCACTGTGTAACAGCTAAAGGCCACCTAGTATGTAAGCAATGGGATGCTGAGTCCTAAATATCCAGCTAGGTGCCAGTACAGCTAAAAACCTGCAAGTGTACATGCCATGAGAACGCATGCATCAGTTTGCACAATTCACATACAGGTGAGCCATTTGCAGCTTCCTGACCCAACTGGCTAATTCTCCTACACTGGTGTTCTTTCCCTTCCTAGTCCTTACATGCCCTCTCTTACCCTTTTTTTTCTAATTTCCAATATTTCAATTTCTTTCCTTTCTGCTTTTTTTGTTTGTTTTTCCCGTCCTTTTTTTTCTTCCTTTTTTATTGCTGATATTACCTTTTCTCTTTATTTTTCTTCACCATTATTTCTTCCCTTCTCTTTCCTCTTCTTCATTTTTCACTTCCTTTACTTTCATTTCATTTCATTTACTGCTTTATGTTTGCTTCATTTCTCTATTCTATTTCTTTCTAGTTCTTTCCTTTAGTTTCCTTTTTTTAAATTTTGTAATATGCTTCCCATTCCTTCTTTCCCTTTTTCTTTCTGTTTTGCTCTTCCCTTCACTCGCCATACATGTTGGTAAGGAATAAAATAAATGATGCAGACTTAGAAAAAATCCTCAATAAAGTTGAATAATAAAATAATAATGCCACCTCCTCCACTTTTTGTACAGCTGTGCTTGTTATATATTTCAGATTCTGAAACTAATTTATGTTATTTAGAATATCCATGATGTTGTGTTCCTGCCTGCGGTGTTTGTGTTCTTTTTACTCTATTAATCATCGAGTGATAAACAAAACAGCTCTGCAATGAATTGAAACACACAAGAACATTTTTATTTTAGTACCAGAATCTACTGTCTCCAAATCTCCAAATGCAAAATGTGATAATCACTTATTCTAGTTAAACATATTGTACACTACTCCAAAAGTTTGTTTCTTGGATTTAATTTTTTAATAAAAAGTTTCTAACAAATCTCCAACTGTTTAAATGTTGGGTCTAAACCCCAAAGTTTACCCAGCGTTTACCCAAAATATACACATGTGACATTAAATTCAACCGGAAAATATACGAACCAAGGGAACCAAGTTGTAAATTTTCCAATTAATCCTATGTGTCAGTTTTTGGTAAAAGTTGGGTGAATCTTGGAAAAAAAACCCTATACCCCTAAATTTAAAGCTCAACTTAAAATGTACACAAATCCAAAACTTTGTTTTTGTAGGCTTAAATAGAGTAGGGAAAGGCTGCAGCCATGTGAATTAGTAACCTAGAATACATTTCTACCAATGAGCCTGCTCCTACTAATGTGTTTTGGCACTGAGTTGCCAATCATTTTCAAGCACCCCCATATACACCTCACCAATGGGCTGCAGCACAATGCGACCCAGTGCCCGGTTGGAGTCAGTACCCAGCAATAGGGATACTTTGCTTTGCATATTCAAAAGTGGGGCATGCATGACTTTTTTGTTACATTGGGCAGCCTTTTCAATTAACATGGGCCGTAGTACCAAAACGTTAAAAAATGAAGTGCAGTACGCAGCCATCACTGAATGGAATCTTGGACTGTTTTATTAGAATAGGTATCTAAACTGAAGAATTTTTCCTCTATTTATTGGGTGACAGCTTTCACTTTCTTTCCCATTAACAATGGTTGGCTGGATGAATGGAGGGGTAAATCTCCCCAGCAAGGACACGGATTATAAATTATAAACCAAACAGATAAAAAGGTGAATGTCTCTGAACATTATTGATTGAACAATATGAATGTTTTTTACCAAGATTCACCTACTTTGCCATTTTTGCATTGGATTCATATAGACATCGTATGAATCATGCGTTGATTCCCACATTTTCTAATCGAATCCACGACAGAAAATTTAGGGTAAAAGTTGGGTGTATTTTGTGTATTTATTGTATATATTGTGTATTTATTTATAATAAATTTTTATGCAGATCCCTAAAAATGAATGTTTTTTTTTTCTTAATAGATATTTTGAATTTTTTTTCAGAAAGGACCCCTCCCCTTTCATCCTTGCTCAAGGATGCACACATGCTCAAGATCGGGCAGAAAGGGCTTTCCTGGTATGTGAAAAAAAAATCTCACGCATGTGTAGTACGAGATTGGGTGACATAAGAAAAAGGAAGAAGATGGCGGCACCCACTGATCAGTCTGTGCTGGAAAAAAGAACCACTAGACCTGATTTGCAAGGGATTAACGGCTTTACACCTATAAAGGTAATCGTTATTTTACTTTTTTTGCTAAAGGTTCCACTTTCATGATTATTTTGTTTTCTTGACATTTTCCTTTTAAATTTCCCACAAAAGTTCAAAAACATTAAAAACTACAACAACATGTAATAAAGTAAATTTAGGAGCTTTTATATCCCCTCAATTATTAATATTTTCCGTTTGAGGATTACATGCTAGCAAGATGTTCCTCTCTTTTTTAGGAAACATCATCCTAAACTCGCTCTCATTTCTTGCCTGAACTGTGGTTAAGCCTGGCTGAAGTATTCAGTTCTGTAATAAGATAGAAATCTAAGTTTCTCTTAGTACCTTGTGATCTCATCTTGCATTTAAAAAGTGCAAGTAAGTCTTTTTCATCTTTCCATTTCCAAATATTTTAACTCATCCTGGTCAGTAACGTATTTAGATGTTACCCGTAACTCAACAACACGCGAACACTGGTGAGGTGTATTTGGAGGTGCCAATTATTAAAATAAATATTTGTTTTCACCCTTTTTAACTGTTTGTTTGATCTCATGGTGCTTATCCTGTGCAAACTTCACAACACTTCTGGTATATATCCACTCCACTCCACTCCAATGATGGTTGAAGAAGAAAGGATGGGTTTTCTTGATAGTGGACCATGTTAGTACCATGTTTGCGTAATGTGTGTTGCAACAGTCCCTTGTAGCCTGTGTGGAAGGTGTAGGAAGGTGTTGAAATTCTTGGTCCCCTCCTCTCCTTAATGGTTCCTCCCATCTATGTCATTGCACAACGCAGTAGTGTTATAGGGGCTGGTAAATGGGCGGTAGAAGTTTCCATACCTAAAAAGTCTTAAAGAGGAAATAAACGGAACTAAACCTCCTTCGTCGCACTGGGTGCCGCCATCTTCAGCCTTCTTCTGGCTACATCACCCAATCTCGCACAGGGAGGCTCTGTTGCATTGGGGCAGAAGAAGCAGCCAGGAACCTCTTGGGATGCGTGACATAGGTATCAAATAAGTAACACAAATTTCAAGAGGACCTATAGTGGTGCAGAGAAGATAAAGGAGGTGTCTTTGCCTGAAATCTTCTAAAAACTTTTCATTTTAAATAAGAAAGTATTCCCTCACCATGAATCTCAAAGTGCAAAGCCTGGTGCCTGAAAAACCCATTGATGGCCCATTACTGGTATGACATCCATGGGGTAAGGGTTAGTTAAGCTCTTTCAAATTTAAATTACTTTAAATCGATCAAGTACAAACTCTTCTCTTCATGCCCATGTCTTCAACTTTCCATTGGTTCGAACATTGCAGCCTTGGTAACCCACGTGGGCATTCAACAATTTTTGGACAGTTTTTCTGCTGTATTCTATATGTATTTGCCATGGTTTGATTGTCAGATCACTATGGCACTTTTCAGTCCCGTACGGATGCAAGATGTGGGAAGGGAACCACAGTGCGTGGCAGTGGACACAGACATCTTGAGATCTGAGAGTAGACACATATGATAAGGAGATCTGACTCTATAGTAAAGCTACGTACACACTTCCAATTATTATCCTTGGAAAACGAACGACGAACGTTCATGCACGATATATACGAACGATCATATAGCACCGATCCTGCACATAGAGATAACGACACGATCGTTCGTAGATATTGTACACACAATAGATACGATCGTTTAAGCGATAGAGGAACTATGTGCACGACAGGAAAGTGAACGGACGTTCGTTCATCACGCATGCTCTGAACATGGACGATCAACGAACGACCGTACACACGAACGATGTTCAACGATCGTCGTCCAATCCGATCCGCCGGTCCGGTCGTTCGTTTCCAACGAGTTTCCTCGTTCGTCGGCGTCGTTGGTTACTTTTTTACGAACAATTTTTTGCCCAATCGATCGTTCGTCGTTCGATTGGAACGATAAAAATTGGAAGTGTGTACGCACCTTAAGTGTTGAAGACCCAAGTGCCTGATGATGCTGTTGAAATACTGGAAGTAGGGGGCTGTTCTTTTGGACTGTCCTATTGAAAAGATAAGTATACTAGCTTTTCATCAGTTTAGAGACCTAAGAGGTTCTCTTTAAAGTCCAACTGCAGCCAAACAGATACACAGACAAATTACATATACCAACCAATACATTTGTATTCCATATCCCACCAATTCCGAGACTATGCCACCCCCACCAGACTGCCAGGTTGGAGACCTGACTCCAGCTTTACTGTAATGTTTATACAATTTGAATTGTTAGAGATTACCTATGATGCTGCCAAATATTACACCTCTCAGTGGTGATCAGTTCTCTCGATCTAAGATAGAGGCCAACTATTGACTTTGGAGAGTTGTTATAATGATATATATTCCATAGAAACCTTGGCCTATGTTTATACAAAGCATTCCACCTGAATTGCAAACATCTGGATAAAGATTTGATTTATCTGCCACAGAAGCCAATAGTACTAAATGTACAGATACTGAATATTATCAATCAATGAGAGGCCGAGGACAAGGCATTGGGCCAATATATATATCTGAAGTATCCGTGACTGTACCTTGGAGAAAAATACTTTAAGCTGATTCATTGAATTTTAAAACACCCCCCCACTCCTGACTATTCTTCTTCTTTCAAAACATAAGTGATTAATAAGGTGTGAAATACCTTTCGTCCAAGGATGAGCAGATCAGTTTAACAAGTATGTGAGTTGGCAGATCTCCCTGAACAGACACACGTGCATTTGTTCTAAAATTGTGTGATCATCTGCAAATCTAAATTTGAGTATTCAAAACGTATTGAATTGACAATTCTTTGAATTGCATTATTTGCAATAGTTGGGACTCCTTCCATTGCGAGATTTGTTGCCAAATGCCAAGGCATTGGTCATATGTAGTGATGGACAATCGCATCCCTGTAGAGTTTAGCAAATATTTTAAACTCTTTGCTGCATGTAATTAGTAATTGAGGCATGTTTTTAATTTAAATAGTGGGAAGTACTCTGATAATACTAACCCCAACAACCACCATTCAACGTGAACACTACCCTACAAGCAACTACCTACCTCCAGTGCCAACCACCATCACAAAGCATTTGGCATGTAAAAAGATCTACTATGATGATTGTAGCTTGTGAATTCTACAATTTTGGAGAACAGTGAATGCCTACAGTTGGGGCAAATTCAAATGTCATTCATTGTCATGTGATTCACATTGAAAAGGGTTGAGAATAGGTATAAAGGCAAAGACAGTTATCCAGCAGTATCTCTTAAACTGATGTCATCCCCTTCAAAAGAGATCACATGACCAGTGCCTTGGTAGCTGAGGGAGAAGAGCGGAGGCAGTTATCGGGGTATGTAAATGAGCCAATGAACCCATATTATTAAATTGTGATTACACTTCTTGAAGGTCACTTGGAGACAGCAGCCATAATGTGTTTGCTTCCAATCTCCACCAACTATAACATACTAAGGAGGGGTGGCTATAGACAACTTCTGAATGTAAGAATTCTTTCATGTATTCATTATTGTTGGTGGCTTGGGGTCCAAATCCATGAATTACACATCCTGTGGTAATGTTCCAAGTTTATATGTAAGTATTGCCTAATAAAGTTTTTTAAAGCCACCCCTGCCATCCCCGACCAAAAAAAAGAAAAAAAATGTTTCACCCATGGACATATAATGTTCTGAGTCTGAGATTCTTAAAAAGAGAGAAATTAAAATCCAAGGAATGAACCCAATTCGAAACACCAAACATTTCCTATCAGTGATCAGAAGAGAAGTTATGTCAGCAAAAGGGGATGAGCAAGGACCAAAAGCATGGGCGCCATTGAAGCAGTGGACAGGAAATGGCGTTGTCAATTGGACCAGGATACTAGAATTAGTGTATCTTCCTTCACAAGGTAAGGAAAACTTATACACATACGGGATGGATTTGAATTGGATGGCATAAGTGGTTTTAAAACAAATTTTGCCTGGAGACATACTTTAATTTCTGAATACATTGAAACCAACCTCACCATTTGCATTACACCATGCTTGTAAAGAAACAATTCATCATAATAAAATCTGTCAGCAGGACTTATTAATGCACAAAAGCTATTTGTTCTCTCTCAATATATTAAATGTTCATCTCAGCTTTATGTGGAGCTGCAGCAATTTGTCATCATCAACATTTTAAATTATAAAAAACACAAATCTTACTTCTCGTGGCTACGCAGGTGTTCCCGACCCTCTCACCTCATATACCCCCTCAGGCTCCAATAAGCATATGATTTACAATGTGTTTTGTACTTATTGGTGCACAATTGTGCGTTCATAATTAGCAGATGTGGACAGATGTTTCGGTTTAGCAACATTATTGTAGCCCAGACCCAGATAAGATGGATCCAAGGACACCCAGCCAGGGACAATTCTTTAATGTCAGCAGTTTTGTAATACACATTGTATGTATTGGAGCATAAATGGCATTTATTGGTTCACTAGGGAAGAATGAAATACAAATGTATTTGGTAACTATATGCAGATAATGATAGTAATGATTCTACGGTATCTTTAGTATTTCACACACTTCTATTTCTTTACATAGGGGCCACGCTGTCCAATAAAGTCACCATTACACATATGCATGCAGCCCAAATTTCTGAGATGAGAGTATGAAGGATAACATTATATAGATTGTATCCTTCTTAGTGGCCCTTGGCTGCCCCCTGGGAAAAAGGGAATAGCAGACTCCCTGTAGTGCCCGGCCCAGCCATTGCTTTGCTTTTCAGTTACCTGACTCTCTGTAACCTGCACCTTAATTTCTGATCAGACAAACCTGTATCAAACTGTGTCTGAACATTGCTGCAGTGCCTGTGAAAGTGTGGTGTTTATTAATTGCTAGGCTGCGCATTGGTTCCCGATTTTCTGTTTTTATTGACCATTCTTTATTAGCTGCCTGGACCACCACTGGCCGGTTCTCTTCCAACTACAAACCCCCTGACTCCATTAGATTATCCGTCTGGATAGCCAAACCCTGTGTTTCACCACTGGCTGGCTCCTAACCAACCACAGACATTTTACACCCTTGGACCATCTGTTCAGATCTTTTTCATCCTTATATGACCCTTGCCTTGCATATCACCCGGTCCCTGACACCTTCCCAGGCCCTTGTTCTTTCTCCAGGCCATGCCCACCAATACTGGTACAGGTTGACAATCCGAAATCCGTCAAACTCCGGACCTGAGGTGCGCCAAATTTTTGAAAATTCCGTATTTTTTTTAAAGTGATACTTACCTCCACACACAGGCCAGCCTTCTTCTTGCAGCACCGCGGACTTCTGGCACAGTTCTAGGGAGCAGGCAGCAGGGACATCTCAACGTGTATTTAGTTTAGCAAGCAAGACCTAACAGCTGTTTCTGCAGAAACCAAACAATGGCCAGTGTACTACAGTCCCTGTATTAAAACTGCGATCTGAAATTCATGCCGGAAAACTGAAAGAACCGGATTATCGATGACTGGATTTTCTATTGTCAGCCTATAGTAAATACTTGAACTCTCTTCTTCTCTACATTCCTCTACACTATAAGCACCATGCCTTACCTACTCAACCAAGTGCTGAGTGTAAGGAACTTACCTGTCCTGCGAGCCTGCGGTGTCCCTGGGGATCCCAGCCGCAGAGGGGGATGCCGCTGCAGCAGGCAACATGGCTGAAGCTACTGCCCTGCTCACAGCGTGTCTCTCTCTGCAGGCGGAGGGATCCGTCCTGGCCAAACTACTGTTCGGCCAGGCAGCATCCTTTGCATCTCTATGGACGTGGTTACGGAAACTCCTGTTCTCAGTAGTCCTTTGGATGTGCAAAGTAGTGCACATCCCAGGGGTGCTGTGGGAAGAGGTGCGCGCGCTACCACGCGTGCCTCTTGTACCCCCCGAGGACGTGGCACTCGGATGCCTCGCCGGGGGGTGGGACATAGTTAGTTTGAACTCACTGGGGATTCAGTTACTCTCCAATCAAATGGCGCCAGGTGGTGCAAGGTCATTGGTCACTCTGGCCATTTAAGGGGAACCTGTCCTGACCACCATTGCCCGCTATAAGCATCTGTGTACACAGTGTGCTTGGGTGCGTTCTTTGTGTTGGTTAACGTTTCTCTAATTGTCATTATAATAGCGACCTGGTCTGATACCTGACTCTTGACTGAACTCTGCCTTTCCTGACCTCGGATTGTTTGTGACCTCTCTTGCCTTCTGCCTGCCCTGACCTGCCTTTGCCTTACCCTCCTGTACTACGCTTCGGACTTGATTTCTGTGAAATACCATGTCTTGTTTTATGACTACAATAAAACTCGATAAAAGGACATTTGCACTTGGCTTTGGTTTGTGTGCCCAGGCGCCTTACACTGGGACTACATAGCTAGCTTTCGATTGCTTTCTGATTGAAGCTTCTAATTGTCATTATATGGTACAGTGATTACCACTCCTAAAAAAATTATAGTTGGATAAAGTAGGAATGAATAAAGCTAACCTCCAGACAGATATAAAAGACACAAATTAATGAAGTGCAAGGAACATGCAAATGGAAGAACAGAGGAGAATAATGAGTAGATGAGCTCATCGGTTTGCTGCTTCTTCTCTTTGACTGTCCAATCACAAACTAGGGGAGGTACTAGACCTATAAATGTTACTAAATGGCAGCAGTGAAATATTAGGTCTTCTCCCTGACATGGTGTTGGAGCTCTGTAAATCTATGAAATGGATAACAAAGTTTTGCTTTAAAGCAGATTTGGTATTTCATGGTAGTTCTATGTAAATATATATTGTTAATTGAACACATATTGTTTAAATTCAGTTTCTTTTTTTTTTCTGATTAGACTGGAATGAATCATTCAGCCGTTTTATAGTTCTTTTGTCTTCGGCTGACTGTGGGAATTGCTTTGCGTAGTACAGTCCAATAAAATAATACAGTACAATAAAATAATGAATGACTCGTTGATGTAGATTTTCCTGTGTTTAAGTAGAATTCGTAAATATTTCCCCATCCTCCTATCACCAGATGTAGATTATTTACTGCCTCAAATCATCATCTTCTTTCATTTTTACAGTGTTATGTACCATGAGCCCCCCCAGCACCATGACATCATACGTCTTCTGATTGGCAAGCCGTGCTGAGAACCTCTGGAATGTAATATCTAAAATATGTGCTGGCTCAGCAACATACAGAAACTCGCTGTATGATTTCCTTATGATGAGAATAAAGGATCAACCGTATTTAACAAACAGCAAGCAAAAGGCAAGAAAGAAGCAAAATCCAGAACAGCCAATGCTTTCCAAAAGACGCATAGGGCTCTATTTACAATCAAACATTCCCTTAGTCAATTACTTCCATTGAAACACATGGGCCTGAAAGATTCCCACTAGGGAATGTCTGATCCCCTGATTTATAAATGGAGCCCATAAGGTGAAGAATGCTCTAGTGACTTTTCAGGTTTTCAACCATAAAGATTTTTTTTTACTTCTTCTTGCATGTGATTGGATATATTTTGCACACATTTGCGAAGAGAATTATTCTTTGCAAGATAAGGATTAACTTTTCTAAGTAAATAGCCTATTTTCCTTTGTAAACCACCCCATTGGTCCATAAGCTCCAATTTTTTTTATATTTTACTATTTACTATTCAGTATTTATAAAGTGCTGACATATTACAAAGTCCAATCACTAGCTGTCATGCTAATGTCCCTACAATATTATTACACAGCATTTATATAGCACCATCATATTATGCAGCAGTGTACAAAGCCCATAGTCATGTCACTAACTGTCCATCAAAGGAGCTCACAATCTAATGTCCCTACCATTGTCATATGTCGTTAATATAGTTTAAGGTCAATTTTAGGGGAAGCCAATTAACCTCACTGCATGTTTTTTTTTTGGGATGTGGGAGGAAACCCACACAGACACCGAGAGAACCTGCAAACTCCATGCAGATAGTGACCTGGCTGGTATTAGAAACTAGGACCTAACGCTGCAAAGGCCAGAGTGCTAAGCACTGAGCCACCGTGCTGCCCATAGTCATATTTCACTAACATAGTCTAGGGACAATTTTGGAGGGAGGCAATCAACCTAACTTCATATTTTTAGGATGTGGGAAGAAAACTGGAGTTCCCAGAGCAAACCGACACAAACACGGGGAGAACATACAACTCCTTGCAGATAGTGTCATGACCGAGGTTTGAACCTGGGACCTAGCGCTGCAAAGGCCAGAGTGCTACTAATGAACCATGTCTTTCATCACTTTAACTTTACTAGTCTGCTGGGATCATGGGGGTTGCATGAGATCAGTGTGGGGCCATTTGCTATTGGATTAGAGTATGCTAAAGAATGAGAATCTAAGTATTCAGCGGTTAGGATCAGGGTTAGGATTTAAGACCCATATCAAATTTCTGTCACTGGAAATGATCTTTTGTGATTGTTTCTAGCAACACAAATGAGAGGTATACACACAGATCTGTTCAGTCCTATGGAGAGAGAAGGATGAGAGCCATCCCGCTGCGTCCGTCTTCATTCATTTCCAGTGGAATTGTAAACTTTGCCAGGGGACCCCTGTACACATGCTAAGTTTTTTTTTTACCTGAGATACCGGTAATTACAAACTTTTTTTTCGGAGAAGAATTAACTAGAGTACATAGCTTTTTGATTGGTTAAACATTTCATAACCAAAGATCAATGAAGCCTAGATATCTAGGCCAGTCTTGAGGCCTGAGGATATCAATCCTCAGTCTTCCTTGGTTTACCCATTTAATGTTGTTTCCATAGTGCTCTGCTGTGTAAAGCGCTGTACAGATGTCAGATAGCTGTCAGAATTTCATTGCACATCACCTTTTCTTCTATAGGGGAGGGAGGAGGATGAGTGGGAAGCAAACCCAGGCAAGCTTGTCTCAGGCAAAAATCTGGCATGTGTTCAGTGGTTCCTCGATGCTGTTTGGGAAATGACTGATCAGGAACAACTGCTGTGCTTTTCTATGAAGACAAGATTGATGAACGACAATGGGGGACCACTGAACATGTTCCAGATTTTTGCCTGAGACAAGAACTATCATTTGTCTTGGCTGACAATCATCAGACATGTGCATGAAGCTTTAGGTTGCAAACCCTGATCAGAAGAAACCCCAACAAGAATTGTAATAAAGCTAAAGCTTATTTTTTACTTCCTTGGTTTCTCCTTCCTACTATTTAACATACTAATAATAATTTTTGTATTCATTGCACACATTGTTTTAGAACCAATGAGGGCATGGCTAGATATTTTTGTACTTCTCTTTGCAACACAGAATAAAAAAAAGGGGGGGGGGGGTGTGCTGTACATTTTACAAAGATATTCGTCAAATCCCATGTACTTTTACCAGGGTGCCACCATCCCTAATTTTTATAATAAGGAGCAGAACATCTCAATCGGTGGGACTTTTAGGGCAGTCAAAACAAAAAATAATACTTTACATAAAAATATAATTTTATTTAGTTAAATCTAAAAATAAATGATACATTACTCTATTAAAAGAAAAGTCTGTATAGCCTTCCTATAAACATATAAGTGGGTATCTCCACAGACTTGAGATAAAAATTCAGTGTTATTAGAATTTAAATACATATAGTTGTTTTGATACTGTGACCAACTTTTTACAATCAGACGCGTTTCGCAGATATTATCTGCTTCCTCAGGGAATTGTATATACAGATCACCAAACAATATATACGCACTGAAAATTATACAAATACAAAATTAATCATTTCAAGCACATCTTTTAGGATACATTTAAAATCAAACCTGTAATCCACAGAATAGTGAAGAAAAAACATTTATTAAACATTTATATATACCATTAATTTTAATCAATGGATGCAACTTAGCCTGACACAGAGCATAGTACAAAAGGTGACAAGGGACTCTGCGACAAAACACGGAGAAGGAACAGGGTGTTGTACATTGCTTACTGCACATAGGTAGCTGCAGTCATGTGATGCTAAGGCTCAACAAAGCATTTAAATCCAATGGATGACAGTAGGCTGGGCAGGAAAGGGCCACATGATAACGGATGCTCTCAAGCAAGTAAATAAGGTCTACATCTGGCTTGCTGCAGCTTCTGATGTGATGTGAGAAGCTCACAGTGTGCAGGGAAATCAGAGTAACAATTTCAGTCGAGGAGAGGAGTCAGTAGAACTTTGCAGGAGGAAAGGTTGGAATTCAGATTTAAACAAAGAAATAGAATACAAAGCAAGGCACCCATTAACTATAATAACAATACAGGTGTGAAATCGACTACTGAGATCTACAGGTCATTTATTTTAAACTCTGATCTGATACAGAACAAAATGATGAACTTCAATCTGAGGCATTTTAGGTTATTTTTTCTATGTAACATGAGGAGCTGGAGCTCAGAGAGGTGGGTGGGGAAAGTCAGGAATTATGGCAACGATATTTTTGCTTTCGGACATCCAGGGCTGACTAATTCTACACTTTCAACATCTGTTGGTGGAAAACCGTTGTTAGTGAACATTCTGGGTGAATGATCGCACTGTAGATAAGTAAAAGGTTTCTGAGAAGAGAAGAGAGGGGGAAGGATGACCAGGATTGACCCGCTCCTGGGAGAAACATGTCCAGAATCAGCTGTTATTGGTCGAGTTCTTGGAGGGTGAATCATTACCAACATTCTTTATCACACAACTGTACACACACTAGATCCTTGGATCCCTAGGGTTCCTACAGAGGTTGCTGGGGGTTCCTTGAGCAAAAGGCAATTTGTGCATTTCAGGTGAGTTTAAGCTGACCCCAAAGGTCTTTTTGGCTATCTGTGACGATGACATTTTTCCCAGTGGCCAGTAAGGAAGTATAAAAAGAATTATTCCCACTAACCACCACACTAATGTTCAGTGAGCTGTGGATATAGTATTATAGAAGGGGATCCCTGAGATCTGAAAGTTATTACAAGGGTTCCCTCCATGTTAAAAAGGTTGCATTACATTTTTGCCTGAATATAAAATTTAATATATAACTACAGTGGTACCTTAGTATAAGTCCTTAATCCGTTCCAGATCCTTGGATTTATACCAAACAAATTTTTCCCATAAGAAATAAAAGGAAATTGATTAATCTGTTCCCATGAAAAAAAAATTATTGTTATTGGCATATTACACATTGATAGGGCTGTATAAAACAATTTAAACCCTGCGTAATACTAAAGTACATGGATACAAAAGCAATTAGATGAAAAAAAATGAAAATTTAACCTCACTTTACCTTGCCAAAAAGAGTCGAGTGCCTTCTAGGATGG
Organism: Pyxicephalus adspersus; assembly: GCF_032062135.1. NCBI lineage: Eukaryota > Metazoa > Chordata > Amphibia > Anura > Pyxicephalidae > Pyxicephalus > Pyxicephalus adspersus. The sequence goes on along the minus strand of NC_092862.1, from coordinate 8,812,005 downwards.
TTCTGAGAAGGGAGGAGGAGGAGATGTTATGTAATTCACAGAGAGTTATAGCGCGGGTTGTTCACTGAATGGTGGCAACTGGCGTACTGACACTTGTAGGCCATCGTGGCTTTGTCTCGAGAGAGGTAAATAAGGGTAGTGCGCGGTGTTATCACTTATTTTGACCCATACAAGTTCTAGCACAAAGGTTGTATACCAAGCAAGTTTTGGTCCTCAGCACTCCAACATAATGGTCCCAGTTGCTTTGCTTCTACGGAGGACCTGAGAACAGGACCATTTTTCGTGTAAAGCATAATGAACAATTGGCCAGGTAATTTTTGTCCAGGGCCTCAATATATATAAAACCTGCCCTGCTGGACAAAATATGGTAGATTTCAGGAGACTTTGATGGGCAGGTGACAAGGTAAGTACCCAACACATAGCTTAACTAAGTTCATCATTCCTTGTTTGTATTCGGCACATTCAGCATCTTTGTTTCTAAAACAATGCCCTGCTCCATACTGGACCAGAAGAGTTTTTTTATGTCCCATAGGACAGTAGAAAACATTTCTCTTTCCCAGTGAGTAATATGGGGAATATTATCTTACTCATGAATGATATGAATAACACAAGTTGTCGCTATTCTTTGTACAGAGCCGTCCTCTGATACCACCACACAGACCTTGGTAACCCAACCGGGGGAGAGACTTGTGGTTAATTTCTGATACACAATGCAGGCCGATGAGTAATTAAACAGCGTGTTCTTGGAGGATACTTGGCTCAGGCTGCTGGCTGCTTTGTCCAAATTCAGGATTATCATTTGTTTTGATTTAAAGCATTGCAGTCTTAACCCCACTATCCATCCTTCTCCGAAAGAATTCAACAAAGTTCACGCACACAGATTAATCCACTTTATGTACACAGTAGAGGGATGTGATAAATCACTCACAATTTTTTTTTATTACCTCCCTGAGAATCCTTTAGGAACAACATACAGTATGGACAAGTCCTTAAAACTGCCTTCCAGCCTTCCCTTCAGTGTTACACAGTTTTGTAGGTGCTTCGTCTGGACTGAAACTGCTTTCACTGTGAGATTTTTGCCTTAGGCCTTATTTATTAAAGCTGTCCAAGGCAGGAGAAGAAAGACTATCGTGGGAGAGCTGGGATGAGCTTTGGAATGAATTTCCAAAAAAAAACATTTGCTATTAGTTGTCAAATGTTTTCAATTCTGGACCAGATCCGTTTCAGGTTTGCTGGATCACCCAGGTTCTCATAAGATAGTCTATCTTCTCCAGTCTTGGGGAACCTAAATAAATCAGACCCATTATGCAGTGTATTGTGCATTCAGTATCATCCAGCCCTTGTTCCCCAACCTAAATGTCTCTGGCTCCCGATTTGCATTTAATTAATTTAGTTTCTTTCATTTATGGAGGCTCATTTATATATGAGAGCATTTTGTTTTCAGGAAGTTATGTACAGCGCCGTGCAAAAGACATATTCTGTCGCTTGTTCTCTCTCACAATTTAAAGCCTCACTTTTTTCTTTTGTCTCCCATCATGCAATATGGTTCCATCAGCTGCCCCATATATTGGTGCAGGGCACAACTGGGACAGATAGACCAACGGAGGATCCACAGCTTACAGCTAGACATCCAATACACTGGGCAGTATGTCAGTTATTAACTTTTGCCAACCAGACCTTTTTTTTGGATAAGTACAAAGTTCCTGCTCTTCTGCAGCCTTTTAGTTGTATATCTGCTTCCAACAGCTAGTCCCAGGAGATTTGATGATGCCATTGCTTGCTGCTCACTGTCCTCTATGCTGGAGGCTCTGACATGAGAAAGAAAAACCCTGCCTACCAAGATGGTGGCCTTCACATTCACACAGAGACACAATGCAGAACAAGGCATCCGTTGTAATATTGTATGCATATATATTCGACCATACAGCTGCTATTGGGCCTGGGAAAGAGTGGAGGTCCATTAGGGAGATTGCTAAAGCCTGCAGTTATAAAATTTATCAGGATTGTTGAGAGTCCCATTTTCCAATTTTCACAATAATCCTATATTTGTGTAGTTATGTACTCTTGGGAATCTGTTTAGCTGTCTTACCAGCGTATAGAATTTGCAGCTTCAGTTATACTATTCAGGTGGGTAGAAGGGAATGGATAGAGGTGGCTCCATGCTACCTACCCTACGCTTTTGAGGATCTTATGTCTGTCCAGGGTTCTAGTCCCTTACTAACCTGAGTGTCTGCCATTCATATGGGCAGTGGACTTGATTTATTGAAGCTCTCCAAGGCTGGAGAGGTTACACTTTCATCAGTGAAGCTGATCCTGGAATGGATTTATTCAAAGTAAGTTGCTGCTTTTGCTATATTTTTTAGCAAATGTTTTGAATCCTGGACCAGATTCATTTCAGGTTTGCTGGATCACCCAGCTTCACTGATATGAAAGTGTATCCTCTCCTGCCTTGGAGAGACCTAATAAATCAGGTCCAGTGTATTCCTCTGAACATTTGATTTTGATATGGAGCCCCAGGAGGCCTGTTCCATAAATGTTGCTTCATATGGGCGCATGCATTCTCTCTTTTTTATATAGTACGTGTTCTCCATTTTCCATGAAGAGATGGGAGGCCTCTATATCTGGATTACTTGTGGACTAATTGGACTGCAACCATTGTATGATGTATAGAATGTATTATTAAAATATAAAATCTATTTGGTTATCCTAAATTAGACATTTGTAATATAGCAGACTATTGTTTTGAGAATGTGACAATTGTATTCCTTTTTCATGTTATACCCCTCATAATATATCTCTGTTATTGTACTCATATATTAATATATACTCTTTAAATAAAGAATTTTATAAAAATGAAACAAACATTTAAAACACACACACATATATTCTACAAAGAGAAAAGTCCCAATGATCTTCAGTTACAAGATGTCGAAGGATTTGGAAACCATCATGAAAATACATGAAACGTATATAGTGGCAAATATGAAACTACAGTTTACAAAAATGACTAATAAACAACTAAACAACAATGTAGAAAAGGGATTTTACCCTGTCTGGTGCCTTATATTAATCTAGATAGTAAATAAGATTTTTTATTAGTTTTATTTTTTATTTTTTATTTTTTATTTTATTAGTTTTAATTCCCAGGTGCAACAAATCTTTTGCTATCTGTTCTGAAAAACGTTCAGGAACTTGAAAGTACACATCCGGATAAACCTGCTGACTAATATCCTAAATGTTTGTTGGTATTGATGAAATGTTTATAGCTTATGTTGGGGTTTTGAATGCGCTACTTCTATAAGGTTGATATTCTCAGGTTTTATAATTGAGGCGATGGTGTATATGGCGTCCCACCACGGGTTTGGCTTTTTTTTTATTTTTAAATCCTTGCATGTTGCATGAAGACATGTGTTTGCACTGCCCCCTGCTGTCGTTATGGTAAGAGATACGTGTTTGTAAATTTTGGGCACCCAACTAACCCCAATTAGCATTAGCAACAAGAGCTTGTGCTTACGTACCCAGCTTAGCCATTGGGTAAACCCTTTCCTCTGGAGCTAGGAATGAGAGTTGATGCTTTCATTGATTTGGGGGAAAGCACTTACCCATTGGGTGAGTTAACTAAGCTCTTGCCACTGGTGAATGTTGGGGTGCAGACTGGCTTCCTGATAATCACATGCAGCACACTAGTAGTTTATAGTGTTCCACTATTTCATACTTTAATTATTTAGTACATGTATGAATATATTATGGACTTGATTTATTAAAGCTCTTCAAGACTGGAGAAGATAGACTTAGTATTCCAAAAACTTGGAATGGATGTGGTCCAGGATTCAAAACATTTGCCAACATTAGCAATTGATTTTTAGGAAATCTTTTCCAGAGTTGCTTAATCACCAGGTTCTCCTATGACAGTCCATATTCTCCAGTCTTGGAAAGCTTTAATAATCAGGCCCTATGTGTCATATATTTTTAGCCTTGTCAAAGTAAGTTTTCAGTCCCTGAAACATGATGGCTTTATGCTTCCATCTTTTAAATTAGAACAGAGGTTGGCAAACTCCTACCTTTAGGCCAGATACGGCCTAGCCAGTAGTCCGTTCGGCCTAACGCCCCCCCTAGTCTTTTAATGTTAGATCCGGCCTAATCCTGGCCGGGCTTTGTCTGTGCAGAATAGCGCTGCTGCCAGTTGGTGCTCGCCGGTAGCCATCAACGTCCTTTGCTCTCCACTTGCTGTGATCGTCTCTCTCCAGCGACAATCAAAAAAAAAAACTTCAGCAGTAATCGGGATGAGAAGAGCCACCCCCTCCTGTGCTGGGCACCACCTTCACCACGGAGTACCGTCTCCGGTACCAGCACTGCCCCTAAGATAATGACAATCTCCACCGGCTGGCACTAGCTTGACAGTGATACGTGGGGATGGCAAACGTACCCTAATAACCCCGGTTGGGGGGTAAGAGAAGGATGGCACAGCTGTGACAGGGCAAAGCAACAGGTGTTGGCTGCGTGACAAGGGAGGCACATCCTGCCCATTGTGCTGCACATTCTCTGCACAGCGGTGCAGAAGCCCTTGTCGCGCCCCAGGGAATCAGGACTGACGTTTGCATTAAGCACACACGCCCCACATGCCTGCTTCAATGCAGTGACTTCAGCCCCCCCGCATGCTTACAGCACACGTGCCTGGTGCTCTACACCTCCTACCATCTTGTTTACCTTTGACTACGTAAGCACCTGCCAAGGGCTAAGAACCACCTACTATCTGTAAGTTGATTAAAACATATTATACTTTATGGTCCAATATTTGCATTGCATAAGCCCCCTCTTTACAACCCTATCACCACACTTTACTATTTCATTATACTTATTTGCCCAATCTTAATAAGCCTAAATACTTATAGGTCGGAAACCCATGCAAATTGCCTAAGACACCTCCATAGCCCTTCAAGAATCCAGCAACAGACATTGCTTCTGGTTTCCTGTCTGACTACTGGTAATTATGGGTTTGTTCCTTCAGTGAACAGGTATGCCAACCCCTATATGACCTCACAGTCGTGGCAATGTCTTGAAGCGCGTCTTCTCCACGAGATCGTTTCCTTTGTCATTGAGAAGGGCCTCAAGGGCTTTGAAAAGTTTTCTGACAAGGTTTGGCTCTCTCGGTTCCGCTTCTTCACTGATATCAACTCTTAGCTTAACGAACTTAACCTGAATCTTCAAGGATGTGACGTGCTCATCACGAACATGGAAGCCCACGTGCGGACATTCGAAGCAAAGCTGATTCTATGGGAGAAACAGCTGTATAAGGGCGACTATGTCCATTTCCCAACACCTCGCCCAGTGTGATGCAGCCCTCATTGACGCCGAAGAATGCATTAGTGTGCTGTCAACTCTTTTAGAATGAATTCTCTTTGTGCTTCACTGATGTGCATTGTCATTCCCAAGAGTTGACAACGACTCCCCCTCTGATGTGAATTCGAAGTTAATTGAGCTGCAGGCTTCGGACGTTCTCTTGTCCAGGTTTAATTCTTGCACTACTCTCATTGACTTCTACTGTCAGCTGCCACGTGCTTAATTTCCAATGTTGTTAGCCCGTGCCAAGAACGTGCGAGCAACTGTTTTCCAAGATGAAGTTTTGTAAGAACAAGCTGCGCTCTCAGTTCACTGACAATCACCTCTATGACATTCTGTTGCTGAACTCCCAATCATTACAACCTGATATTGTATCTGTCTCTAAGAAAATGCAACATCATGTTTCTCATTGACCATACTGTATTTTTAAATAAAAAAACTTTCCTTGGACACCTTGTTTCTTCTGGCCTAGTGTGCCTTCTTGACCTCCTGAAATGGCCTAGTAGTCCAAAAAGTTTGCTGACCCCTGCATTAGAATAAACTTACATCTGGACTGTAACGTCAGTTTTTGGGGGGATTTACATTTACTGATAAAAATAACCCAGTACAAGGAAGCTAAACTGTTTCAATTTGTTCCTATTTCAAAGCACTTCCACATATCTATTGCTCCTCTTTAGTAACAGCAAATATTTCTGTTTTTTCATCGGACACGGTTATCAGTTATACAATGGACACATAATAAATTATCTATTGGGGTGATCTAAGTTCTAGTGTGGGAAGGGGGAGAATAGGGTGGTATTGAAGAATGTAAAACCCCTACACCAGGGCCCACCAGAGAGAGGTGTTGTACTTTTAAAGATGGAGAAAGCATCCACATTTTCCTCTGGGGATAGAGATAATGTTTCATATGCTGACTCCATACATTCATCCTGGAGATATAATAACAGTTGTACAATTCTCTTTGGGAGACTCCTTCATAATAATCTTAATTGTATACCCTTTCAGAGCTAAGGTCATATTGATGGTTCCTTTTAAGTTATATCATAAACAGTCTTCTGTCATTAAGATGTCAGAGAGATAGAAAGATAACCAAATGTGCAATCCTGACCCCAGACAAATGGAATTTACAATAATCTTAATAGCAGCAATGAGTGAAAGGGAAGATTTAGCAGGAAAGATAAACATACTTTGTAAGTGCTTCTCTTTCTTCTGGAAACAGAAGTAAAACAGAACATGAATATGTACTATATATATATATATATATATATATATATATATATAGTGAGAGTTTAAAGTTAAAGTTCAGGCAAAACAGATAATATGTGAACACAAAAAACATTGCAATTTGAATCATTAACCTTTGTGTATTTCCTTCACATATGTGCAGTTATTTATTATGGGGACCTGGTCACTTTTGCTCTCCTTCTTCTGCACGGTGTCTGGTCTTGTACCCGCCCCCTCCATTGTTTCCTGCAGGCAGCTTGTAGTGGGTGGGGCTCCTAGGTCCCTCCCACAGCTCTGTTCCCTGCCTAGATTTTGTACAGTGCAGTGATGAATTCCCTGCTATTTTTAAGGTTATATAAGTGTTTGCAAAGGCTTTTCATGCAGATGTAAATTTATATTGTTTTTTTCACTATTAAAGGTAATTCTAGATGAAGCATTGTTTGGCCCATGATAGGATTTGAAGCTGGGCTCCAGGAAAACAGCTAAATATACAAATAAAACACATACATGGGATCTGTTTTACCAGCCAAACAATGTCTACTTTGGTTTATCTAATCCTGAGTGTTACACAATTTAGCCAAACAGCGGAGCCCTATCAGGAGACCTAAGCGTTTTCCTCTTTAGTTCAGTAACACCTACAGGTCTTGTTCCTCCCCCAGCCTATGACTGTACAATAAAAAAAGAAGCTGCAATCTGATATTGGAGATCTCCCTCCCTTTAGCTTCTATTACCATGTTCCATATGTGTTTCCTAGCACCCTTGGCTAGCTTCTTGTGCTGCTTCTCCATCTTCTAAACTGAATTGTGCTGCATGGGAACTGCAAGAGACTGACTGCAGGAAAATTCTGGTACTTATACTGCTTGCAAATGTAAATATACCGTATAATTATAGTTTATTAGATCTATTCATGAGTACGGAGTGCCTTTCATTGATATCCACCTGGAGTTTAGCTTTAAAGGGAAGACATTCCTGGGTTTATGCAATTCCTAATAATAATTCCTAATAACAATGATAATTCTTTTTGATATCTTATATATTATAAGATATTACTTATGTCGATTTTTACAGCTGACTTCATACCAATGCATTGTGACTACCATGTATTACAGAAGTTTGTGGTAATGCAAAGCATCAGGTGCCAATTATTCAGAGTAACAGTACAGCAGTATACCTCCAATCATTACCCAATTGGGAAGGACTGTCCTGCTTTACACTACCTCTTAACACTACCAACTTTGGTGACCCTGTCCCTCTTCATGCCTCCCATCACTGCCCGTTTTGGAGAGACTGTCCCTTTTCATATCTCCCGACACTACTAAATTTTAAAGGACTGTTCCTCTTCATACCTCCCATTACTACCCAATTTAAAGACAATAAACCTCTTCATACCTCCCATCACTACCCAGTTTTGGGGAATTGTCCCTCTTCATACCCCCATCAAAACTCAATTTGGAAGGACAGTCACTCTTTAAACTTCCCAACACTACCTAATTTGCACGGAATGTGTCTCTTCATACCTCCCATTTCTACCCAGTTTGCAGGGACTGTCCCTCTTCATACCTCCCAACACTATCTAATTTGGAGGGAATTTCCCTCTTCATACCTTTTATTGCTTCCCAATTTGGAGGATTTATCCTTTTCATACCTCCCATCATTACCCAATTAGTAGGTCCCTCTTTCTGATTCAAGTGACACTCTTTTTCTCCTCAATGGTCCCTTTTGTGTGGATATATTCACCTCTACAAAAAATTTTTTTTAACTATTGCATAGTTTTATTTTGCACTAAAGCGTCATCCAGCCTCTAAAAAATTTCATTTGTTATTTTGAAAACATAATATAATTTCAAATAACACATATCCCTATTCCACTATGCAGTAGGTACTGATAAACTTGCACATGCACCACAATGCCCAGTTTCATGGTAAACCAGAGATTTATAAAATTGTTCCAAACCCTTTGTCCCCTAATCTCAACCTTTACCTTTGACTAACCCTAATCCCCAACCCTACTCATAACCCAAACCCTAAAACATAGCTCCAATAACCAACCCTTGGAAGCCCAGCATTACAATGCACCACAATTCCCAGCTTTAGGGTAAACCAATGGCACTGGCTGCTCCTGAGAGGCCACAATAAGACATTGAAATCCCAAAAACTGCTTCACTGTTAGGAAAAACATTAGGATTATGAAACCAGTTGTTTTTGAGATGTTCATATTCACACAATAAATCACTCGAGCATAAGTGGAAAATGATGACGGCGTCAAAGCTTCTGAGCGAAGGCTAATTTATGACCCACAGAAACGCTGTTAGGTAATTTCTAAAATAGTTTGAGAGAAGAAGTTTAAAGCAACTGTGGCACTTTTTTTAAAAAGAAAACCCTGAAAAAATTTTGGATTTTCTTTATCCTTCTCTTAACCATTACAAGAATCTTAAAATGTTTGGAGAGCAAAGCCACCAACGGTTCTTTCAAATCTTACTTCCTTAAACTTCTGTATCCTGTGCCAAATTCTTTGATATTGCCTGCTGGCTCCAAATATTGTTCTGTAATCACATAGAGGTCAGTGGATGGGACCAGATCAAGTAGGAATTTGATGCAAAGATGTTTCTGTAAGGATTCGATGGCTTTACGCGAATGCCTTTGCTCTGTTGTGGAGTAAAGATTAGAGGATGGACAGCTGGACAGGAAAGTATGAATTATCTAATTATGCATATTCAGAGTGAACCTGTATGTTGTTCATTTGGAGCCTCAACCTAAATTTGGAAATGTTTGCTTCCCTGTGACAACTCACATTTACTCTACTATAACTAGGGGAAGCAGTGTTGTCACCCTAGGACAGGACTGCAGAAACCTCATTCTGTCCTCTTTTCCTAGGAACAATGCAATTGATAAATGTACAGCCATTGCGCCCCTACTGACATCAGATTTTCACCCAAATGAAGGTCTCTAGCAATAAAAATTGTATCTTCATGGGCAGTGTTGTAGATCATCTCCAGTGACGAAATCTAGTGTCCGGGGCTTCATTTACTTTAAACACAGAAAAAGATAAAATTCCCCTCCTGTCTGTCCCTGTCTTATGTAAACTGTGCTTGATAAAACAAAAGCACTTTTTAGAGCAGCCAATCTCAATCAGGGTCCCTCCTAAGCTTGCCAATGGTTCCATGGACTTGGATGATTCCCATTCCATTTTCTGGTACCTGCATGGTTCTGGAGAAAATCACTTGGCACAGCCAGCAGCATGGCACCAGAGATCACTTTAGTTGGATTCCAGGGTGGCATCCAGACCACCGCTATAGGGGGAACAATCTTTTAAATCATCACTAATGTTGGGGGCATTTTCCCTAATGACACTCAATGCATTCAGATGGCTGATGGAACTGCAGTGTGCTAGATGCATTTCATCTGAAATTCCTTAATAATGCATATTTTGCCACAAAAATGATTCCACAGGAATGGGCCCGTCATTGGTGTAGGTCTCTTGATGCTGAAAGCAAGAGATAGAAAAATGACCCAGACCCTTTGACCCTAATCTTAACCCCACCCCTAGACTAACCCCAATACCTAACCCTATGAAAAATCCCAAACCCTAAAACTTAGCTCTATTAACCAACCCTTAGGAGCCTGGCTATAGTGCATTAGGTTCAGATGAACTCACAATACAATGCACCACAATGCCCAGCTTTAGGGTAATCCAATGGCACCGGCTGTTCCTACAAATTCACAGTAAGTCCCCGAAATCTCAGCAGTTGCTTCACTGTTGGCAAAAACATTATGAAAGGATTATGAAACCAGTTGATTTTGAAATGCACAAAATCATACAATAAATAAGTCCAGCATAAGTGGAAAATGACGGCGTTAGAGGTAAATTTATGACAAGCAGAGACTTTGTTGGGTCATTCCTTAACTAGTCTGAGAGAAGAGTTTGAAGTAAGTATATCACCTTTTTTAAAAAAAAATAATAACTTTTTCTAAAAAAAAAAAATTCAAATAAAAAAAAAAAATGTATTACTTAGGGTTTGCAAGTCACAGACAGATACAAACAATGACACATGAAGAGAGTGGACACTGTCCAGAAGAGCTTACAATCTAGAAGGTGGGGTAATTAACACACAATAGGAGGGGAGATATGGAGTGGTGGGAAGTAGTTAGGGTTTAAAAGACAGATGAAGACAGTTAGGCAAGTTTGAAAAGATGGGTTTTGAGGTCTCTTTTAAATGTGCATAAAGTAGAAGCAAGCTGAATAGGATGAGCAAGACCATTCCAGAGAGTCGGGG